>NW_010972920.1:5359685-5424364 GCF_000737465.1 Haliaeetus leucocephalus
AAAAAAATACTAAACACGAATACATCGGTGAGATGGGGTGTGGGGAGGAGCGTGAGAAAAGCCAGTGGCAAGAGAATAGCTAGTCCCCAGAAGTGAGCAGAAACTGGGATTTGAGGGTATAAATCTGGAATGGAAAATAGCAACTTAAGGTTTGACATTTGTTTTAATAGGAATCGTGGTATTTGCCTGGCTCAAGTGAAAAGGTTCTCATCCTTTTTCAAGTGTACCTTCCTTTTTTTTGGTGTGCTTCTTGCATTTCTAATCCTGAACAGTTTTGTGGTCAAGTGTAAATATAGGTAAACAGAATCCGCCTGAGTACTCTAATGTCTTTCTGCTTCTTTTATACTGTAACCAAGTAGGTTACTTATTTTGACTTTCCCATTACATCACTGGTTTTTGCCATCTTGAAACATGCAAAAAGATGAAAACTAATGCAAAAAATGCAACTAGGTTCTGATGTAGGCATTTTTTATTTTTCACCTTTTTTCCCCAAATGATGGTTGCTACTTGGACTAATTTCATTAGGGAAAGATTTTCACTTCTCATTAATTTGATGATATAGATGCATGGTCATACTGTTTCAGACAATTTCCATAGGAAATGAAAATAAACCTTGAGCCAGAAGTTTCACTTGTAGTGCTCATGTGTAAAGCAGAAATAACATATCTCTACTTAAGTTTTTTCAGTGAAGTTTTTCTTTTACTTTAAAATATTTGTAAATATATAAATAATAGGTGATCCAGATCAGTATGTATGTTTCTGAGTTCTCTAAGATTTACCACTGTTAGTACTGTAAGTTTACTGACCTCAGATGTATACATAAATATACCTTTTCTGAGGTTTAGGGAGCTTTAAAAGGCAAGTTTATTTGTGCCTTACCATTTCTGGTGCAGCAAGCACTATTGATCTTGTTTTGTGACACTTCGGTAACTAACATTATCAATAATGTGTTGTTTTCTCTTGCTAAATAAGAACCAATATACATGACCCAATTAAAGCAGCCTGATTCCAGGCAAAAAGCTGCAAACACTCTTGTAGTGACAAATAAAATGGAGGAAGTGAAAATTGTTATCTGGTAGTATTAGAGATCCTCAAAATTAGGGGGTTTTGCTTAATTATTTGCAGTTTTATATAATTATTTCTTTAGTTTGACTGACTGATTTTGTAAAAGTTTATTATTAACTGGTCAGCTGTTTCTCCAGTTAATTCAGTGAAGAAATACAAGGAAGGCGAAACAAAGCAGAGATGAAAGTTGATCATATTGTCAACCCATAACACTTTCAGTCAAGAGATGTGAGCTGTTGACATAGTTCTGTCATGTAATATTTGTAACCTCCAGGAAATTTTCAGAAAGCAGTTTCATAGGAAATATTTCATAGATACTTATCCATTTGACAAAATTCTGCTGAAATACTCAGATAAAGGCATACAGAGAGATAGAAGAGCGAAATAGCTTAGATTTTTGCAACCTGCTGGTAGGTTGCTAGAGGCCTTCCAGTTACCCAGTTCTCTGACTCCACTGTGGCTGCACCACAGTGACCAACTTAAATCTGCCATTTTCACAAGATGTGCTGCTATAGTTAGGTGAGAAATTGTTTTACCATAAAAAAAAAGCTTTCATAATTTCAAAAAATCCCTCAGCTGGTGTGAATGACATCAAGACCTTTCAAAGCTTCAAAAAAGAAACCAGTAAGCCTGACGCCATCATTGGTATGTATCAATATGCATTAGCCTGACACGATGATTAGTATACTGTCAAATATAATATGCAATAATTTAATTAGCAGTCACATGGGTAAATATGTATTGGGAAGAGTTCTTAAAATAGTTTGTGGAAAGAGAAATTATGCTTCACAAATCTTTCAGGGTTCTTTCAGGGAGCTGCCAAGCTTATGCCAGTTGATACAGTCTGCTTGGGTAACTGGAAAGGATTTGAACAAAATTCCTTGCCAAAATGCCGTTAAGAATTTAAACAGCCAGGGAATAAGAGCTCCTTGTGTAGAAGAATAACTGCCTTGGCTTGTCAGGGTAGATGACCCCATCCACACACCCTCTGCCCATGGGCTGGGAGCTCCACTAAGGCTCAGGCCTGGGCACCCAGAGCCATATCCCTGTGCCCAGCCCTCTCTCCTCCAGAGCTGGCTTTCCGCCTGCTTTCCCCAGGTGGACTCTGGACCTAGACTGCAGATATCCTTGTCACCAGCCCTACATCCAGCCAAATTTCCTCATCCTTCCAATCGGACTGCTTGGGGAGTCCCAGGACATGGCCCACTGTCTTGCCTTGCTCAGGTTTAGGACTGTGGGATTGTACCCTGGTCAGTGAGGGCAATGTTCTGCCTCTGCTTCTCCTCATCCCACCTGTGGCAGCCACATCCTTGCTGCTCCCAACAGGAAAACAGTGGAGATGGGTAAATGGACTGTTGTGTAGGGCAGCTGTCAGTGGAGGATCCTCTTGCTGGGCTCTGTGTTCCTCAAAAGGTGAGAGAGTAAAAGAAGTTTTCTGCTAATAGCAAGTTTTTCAGAGCATCAAAGACAAGAGCTTATTGGAGAGAACTGCAGAATGACCTTATGACACTGAGTGACTGGGAGAGGACATGGCAGATTAAGTTCAGCATAGATGGATGTAAAGTGATTCACACAGGGTGGAAAAAAATTCTCTCTGTAAAATAATAGACTCTGAATGAACAATTACCACTTGGGAATGAGATATTGGCATAAATGTCAGCTCAGCATTCAGTAGTCAAAAAAGCAAATTGAATGTTAAGAATTACCAGGAATGGAATAGTGAAAAAAAATACAAAAATTCCCTTCTGTCACTGTGCAAGCTGAGTGTGTGCTCGGATCCATCAGTGTGGTGTGCAGAATTGGTCTCTGTCTCAGAAAGATTTATTAAAAACTTGAAACACTTCAGAGAGAATCAGCAAAGATGATCGAAAGTATGGAGCAACTTCTCCACAAGACACAAGTAAGGAACCTAAGACTTCTTCAGACAGGAAAAGTAACAGAGACAGAAATGGTACAGTTGTAGGCGGAAGAGAAAACAGTCATTCCCCATCTCTTCCAAAACACTTCCTGAATGAAGGCATTGAGGACAAGTTCAAAACAAGCAAAGGGAGGCTGATCTTCACACAACTTAGAACTGAGCTGGGAAGTTCTGTCAAGTTTTTGATGATAGACGTGCACATGATCAAAAAGAAACTGCCTGAAGTCAAAAGGAAAAACCCACCAAAGGTTATAAAATACAAAGACTTCAAAAAGCTACAAAATGTGAAGTGATGGGTTTGGGGGAAGCATCATTGTGTGCTTGCTCCAAGCTTCACCTCTTCCCCAACGTCTATTTTTGGCTACTGTCAGAGACTCTTGCTGGCTTAGATGGATCCGTCTTCAGACAAATAATGTCTATTTTCTTACGATCTCTGTTTGACAGAGGTAACACATTTCTTTTTCTTAATTTTTTAAAGTACAATTTCTAGGAGTTCTTTCAAAGTAATAAATTTCCAGCATCTTAAGTAGAATGTATTCTTCCTTGTTCATAATTTGGGATTAATGTGTTTGTCATCCATTTTCAGCTGATCATTCCTGTTCACTGACTGTCTCACTTTAATAAGAAATTAATAATAAAATATAATACCCTTTCAAAGTCATGCAGTACTTTAAAGAAGATCATCACTGAGAAACAAACAGGATTGGTTTATGAAAATGGCAAGAAATACAATCCACAGGCACTATGCATCTGTTAAAGACATGCTCTTTCTCCCTGTCCGTATCATTAATCACCCAGCTTTAACATTTAGCAATAATTATCATACTAATTTGAGCATTTTTTCTTACTGTGGAAATAGATAATAGCTATTACTTATGGCTTCTCGTTGTTATTTAAAAAAGGAACAATTGTGTTTGTGGATAATCAAGAGTCCACAAATAAAGAGTTTCATCAAAAATCTTTGCTTTGGAAACATATTTTGGGGGTTTCCTCATATTCAGTGAAAGCAATATAACTAAGTAGGGAGTTTTCCTACCACTGGATCAAGGTAATAATCTCCTTTATTTTTCAAAAATGTTTAGAAAAAGTGTATTGGAAAGCATACAAAAAAAGAATATAATACAAATGGCAAAACTCTCAAATTATTTTTCTTTCCCCCAAACATAAACCAGGAACATTTTAATTGGTGTTTGTCTGCTATTTTTCAAGACCAGAAAGGACAAAATGGTGTCCTACTGAAAGCATTTAACATGATAGCTGTGGTAGGTTTGTATAATTTAGTGCAGAGATGATCAACAGAGTAGGCAGGGCAGGAAACTATTTTAAACAAAACTAAAATAAAGGCTAAAAAAATTACATGGATATTATCTTCCACAACTTTTAAATATGTTTGCTTCATTTATGTACAGCTCTTTTTTCCTTTATATACTCAGTAGTAGCCTACCCCGACTGAATTCTGGCTGGAAAACAGCACTAATGAATAGTACATTGATGAGGAACTGTAGGGAAAGGGTAGAAATTATGCTGTAACTACAAATTAGCATGCAGCGAATGAGAGTTAAAATGAGAGTCTGAATGTGGTGACAATCCCCCACATAAGACTTGACTTTAATAAAAAAAAAGTTGTACGCAGATGCAAACAGAAATGGGGTTAGCGTAGCTACAGGAGTAGTTCATTGGTTGTACCAGTGTGGTGGTTAACATCCGAGACATTGACTCAGTGCTTGCAGCCTGGAATAGGCAAGCTGCTGGGACGCACTGGTTTCTTTCTAAAGGCAGATTACAAAGCATCAAGTTATTGTCGCAGCCAAAATATAAACCTTCACCTTTTTAATAATACTGTACCAAACTTGATTTCTGTGTTATAGAATCTGGTTAATATAGAGTGTATGCAGAATAAACTCCAAAATATTTAACTGCATGGCCTGATCTAGTTATATATTAGACTGGTTCTTAACTAGTATAAGTCAACTTGTTGATTGGACTACCTAGCTCTCAGATCTGTGTACATGTTTACATTGCCAGGCTTCTGTTCTGAAGACAACATAAAAGCACAGTAATGTATTATAAAGCTCATTGTTACAAATGGGGAGGACTGGAGGAGATGGAATGGCAAAGGTGGCAATTTTTGTGCTTTGCTTCTCTGTATTGGGCTTTCTGAAAATTTAGCATTTTCTGAAGGGGGGTGAGGGGGAAGAGAATTTGCCACTTACATGATTTTTCAAAATTATTTTGATATTTTTAAGAAGCATCAGAGTTATGGCATGCTTTTGATTATTCCAGTACAGATTCAAAATAATCCTTATTCGAAACTACTAGTATCATTATAAGAAGTGCCTTAATGGTGGGAAGTTCACTCTGGTTAGCCATTTGCTTTCAGTTCTGAGTAATCTCTGAAGGAACAGTGCATTCGGTTGTTTTTCCGCAGGTATACTTCAAACTAGCTCCCCAATTCTCCTGGCACGGAGTTAAAAAGTTAAGCAATATAATGCAATATCTGGTGTGACTTTGTGTGCGTACAGTATGTAGCCTTGCTTTGTTAAGAGCACTTGGGTACTTTTACTACCCTTGAACAACATACAGTACATTCAGCATCAATTTTATTCCCCTTTTAATTTAGAAAGGAAAACTTATGTTCCCAAAGGTATGACTCACTTTTCATGTGAAGTATTGTATTTCCGTGATTTATTGAGATATTAACATGGAAATGGTGATGTTAAACAATACTTGGAATAGCTCTAAAAGCGTAGTGGGAATCATGATTTCATAAGAAGAAAATTAGTTATGTAGGTAACATTATTGTATAATTTCCCATAGGATCTCTACATCAGGCAAGATTTTATTATATTCTAAAACAAAGTTGCTTGCACTCACTTTAAATATAAAGTACTGCTGAATACGACAATATCATAAGGCTGCTCACAGTACAAGCAAAGACATCTGTTAATGGTACCATGAATAGTTATGAACTGTGGTACTCAAATGGCTTTGCCAGCAAAGCATTGCCTCCTAATTTATTTTTATAGCAAATGGATGCCTCATTTTTCATGGTTTGGTAGTTTGCATTCAAATGTACCAATAACTTCCAAGGCAATCACTTCTACACAGCATGTTTTATTTGAGAACATAAGATGCAATAGCTAATGGTGTGTTGGTGGGTAGTCTTCTCCATCAGCAGTTTTGTATGAATCCTTATGTTATTTTTCTTTTTTTTTTTTTTTAGATTAGTTCATGAAAAGCAATGTACTACATAAAAGTATGCTTATTGTATGGAAGATTTAATTTAATTTCTTATCACACAAATGAAGAGGGACAAAGGCTATGTAATTGCACTGGTTTTGTCATCTAATATGCTACAGCTGAACTGGGCATTTTACATTTTCATTCATTCCTGGAAGCATCACGAAAAGCTAGAAGGGAACACAAGTGGTTTCAGCTGTCACAGAGCAGAGTTCAAAAGCCTCTAAAGGCTTCCACAGAAATCAGTTGAGAAGAAGAGGAAGGCAGCAAAAATTAATTAAGCTCTGCCTAAACTATGTTTTCAAATTTGTGGTAGTTAATAATATAACTGATTCTAGAAACAGTTTGCAATGATGACACAATTAGTAGTCAGTAGCTACTTTCACGGGTTCGTCAGCTACCTTGTGGTTTATTGGCACGTAATCTTTTTAAAACAGCATTGTGTGGCTGGGTAGATGGGGATGCTGTGGCTGTTGGCTGGCTGGGCTGTTGGCATGCTTGGCTTTGGACGTGGTAAGAGAGTTCATTGACTCCAGTGTCACAGATCCTCTTCTGTGTGCTTGGCACTGCTGCCAGCTCTTTTAAATTAAATCCAGTTTCCTTTAATATGATGCCACTAACCACTGTGATGTGCATGGCTGCATAAATATAAGTGCTACCCTTCTCTTTTGAGGGCAGATGAAATCTACTGAGTGACTAGCAAAAAAACCCATCTTATTTATCATACTAGGATGACGTGAGGCCTACAGTGATTTGGTTTTGAAAATACCTTAGGAAAAAAAATTAATTGGGAATCTCATGACAGAATGTTAATCAAAATTAAATTCATCTTATTAAAAAGCAAGAATACAGATATGATTTTAGAAGAGCTCATTTAAGTCTTTTATAGATACGCTGGTTGGTTTGGGCTGGAGATTGTTTTTTAATTGCAATTTCTTTAAGCCTTTTCCAAGCACAGGTTCAAATTTTCTCATCTGGTCGGTCTCACAAAGCAGACTCATGAGATTCAATCTCTGAATTGCAGATACACCTAAGTAGCTTTGGGGCTAAACACAAAATGGGATCATGCTGAGCTATGCTATTGCTATCCCCAAAGGGACTCATAGCTCTCCATAGGGAGCTATTAGGTAGAGCAGTTTCATCGACCCGTCAAGTGCCACTTCTCCCATGTGTGACCCCAATGAATGCTCACCAGCACCCTCCAAACCTGGAAAATGTTGTATATCCCACTCTGGTGGCCCTTGTGCAGACACTACTTGAAAATTGTATTTAGTATTACAATTTAATACTAATATTTCTTACAGGTAGCCTGTAGATTAATCTTGGATGTCAGAAAGCTTTGACTTTTTCCCCACCTCTTTTCCGTCTTATGATTTCACCATACTTTCTGTAGTCGTTCCCACAGGAGTCTTCACGTGAGACCCTCCCATAGCACTGAAGCCTTAGTTTTTTGAAAGAACCAGTTTCTGCCACTCTTGGAGGGGGAAAAAAAAAAGGAAAAGAAAAAAAGAAACATTCCTGACAAAATCTTTCTCAAGCCAGATGTGTCACAGTGAAACATTCAGCTTTGGAATTTCACTTAATTGAAGATGTTTCAATCGGGTCACCAAAGACCTTTATCAACAAAGCCCACTACTGCTTCAGCTACAGCAATAGCTCCATTGTGATTCAAAGTAGCTTCAGGAAAGCTGTTGTCTTCCCTGCTCTCACATTCCCTAAATCACAATAACAATCACCTCAAGCCTCTGACTAGCATAGGCAAAGCAAAGCCTATTTCAAGATACAGTTGTTGTATGAGTCCAATTCTTGTAGCAGATCGATCCTGGGGTGTCTCGGATGAATGCCAAGAAGCAGCTTGGCAGCTAAATAACTGTTTACTGTCTCAATCCGGTTTCGCTACTCCTCTCCCTTTTCACTAGCATCACCTTTTTGTACCTGTCATAAAATGCAGCCTGTTAGCTAGCATTTAGGTCCTTTTTGTCAGAAAATACAGTTCTGAAATATATGATAGTGATATATTCTAGTAATAAGGCATTTTTTTCATGTGATTCTGACTATAGATTTGTGATACACTATAATTAACTGGGCTTATAATAATAAATATTTTTAGACCAGTAATAGTAACAAAAAGCTGGGCCTGCAAAACTTCAGTGTCCAAATAACATCCTCCTTGCATGCCTTGGCTGACAGAGGCCTTTTCTTTGTGCTGGAGCAAAACTGTCCCAGGAGCTCACAAATAAAATCCCTATGAAGGTGTGTCATTTGAGCCACTCTTGCTAGACATGCTTTGCATGGTACACCACTTCAGCCATCACTGCTAAACGGTGCTGACACTGATTTGTCACTTCTGAAGTCGAGAGCATGATAAACACAGAAGCTGTTACACTGTAGGGGATATCGATCAGATCTAGTTAGGGCTTGGTGACTGTTTGCTAGTGAAACCAATTGGACAGATCACTTTGTGCTCGCTGGCAAGTAAAGCTCAACTCAAAATGTGATCAATCCACCAATATATAGTGACAAAATAATACGTTACAACAGATTGATCCTTGAGCTACACTAAATCAGGTTAAATCCTTGTCCTTGGGTGAGCTTGTTTTACAGAAATACGATTTACATATGACTTCTTTGCTTTCTGTTAAAATTCTTTAAGCACTATATTTTTCATTAACATCTTTCTTGCCAGAACTGCTTTATATTTTTCATCCTGTGCTATGCTGAATATTTGCCACATAAATGTATATAATAGTAATTTCGTGAGCAGTGAGTTGCAAGTTAATTGTAACTATTCTTTATGAGGTCCTCCTTGAATTTCAGTCTGCAAGCTAGATCCAAAATGATGTTTGCTCTCTGGTGATGCCAGAGGTAGAAGGGTTATGTCAGTTCAGAAGAAACTGTTTTATCTATCTGTATGTCTACCACAGATTTGTTGTCTGTTAGGATGTGCAGTTTAAGGGTGCCATGCTTCAGCTTTTTTACACTCACATTGAGGAAATACCACTATCTGTGATGACTGTATAAAACAGAAGATAAAAGTGTGGATTGCAGATTCAGTGAGTAAAGTCTAACCTTTTAAAAGGCAAAAGAATCACAATCTCTCGTATACATCAGGATGGCAATTGTTAATGAAACAAATGTTGGTGATTGCTTTTTCATGACTTTCAGGAATTGCTCTATGTAACCTGCTGCTTAGCTGTTTTACTTCAGAGTATGCTTGAAAAATATGTCAAGAGGCTGTTTTCTTATTGGGCTACCAGAAGAAGGAATGGTATGTGTGGCATGCTGCAACCTTGTTGTCATGATCCTGCTAGGATGCAGAGTCTTCTGCTGGCGAGTTGTCTGTGCAGTGGCCTTATCGGAGCGCAGGCCTGTGGGATGTGACGAACACCACCATCCTCAGCTTCACAGCTGGGAGAAGTGTCCTGGGAGCAGTGGGCTGGGACTCGTGGTCTTCCTTACCAATACCAGCCATTCTTCTAAGCCTTGCTCTGGTGCTTCTCCTGGTGCTTTTGCCCACAGGCATTTCCCTGCACGTTTCTTTCATGCCAGTCTCAGCATCCCTGTTACAAAACTCTACATCTTCACTCTGCACTGACTGCCTCTCTCTTTCCATGAGCAGAATTTGCAGGTGACTGTGCTAAGCAGGATTTTTTGAAATATCAATTTTAAATAGACAAAAATAAGTTTAAGAAAGCCTCCAAGAAAATTAATTATACTGTCTGGCATATATGAAATCTAATAAGACTCTTTTATTACTCTTGCACAGTTAGAAATCACATTCCTATTTTTACCTCCTACAGGAAATCAAATTGTTCCTGTCGGTACATATTCAGAGTTGATTTACCATAGCATTTGTCTGACAAGAGCCACTGTAGCGCCCCATTCAAACAGCCCTGTTGGGCTGGGCTCCAGGTGAGACAGTAAGGGGACGGTGTGCTCTGCTGTGCAGCCTCTTCCCCTGCATCCCGTTGGGCTACCTCTCTGCTATGCTCTACCGTGCAAACTTGAATATATATTTAGGCTGTAACAGACTTCTGATCTGAGGATTAGTTTGTAAAAGAAAAAACTTTTACAAGAAAACAGAAAAATAGAATTAATACTTGCAAAGTAGAACTTCTGAATTTTCCCTGTCATTCTTTGACTATACAATATATCTACTTAAAAACAAATGCACATAATGCTTTGCATTATGGTCTATTTGGTTGTAGAACTGCCTATACAATGGTTGTCTATAAGTGATAGGAAAATGTTAAGTGTCTAACTATGATGGCATTTGTATCTTGAGTTTTCAGAATTCTTTTTGAAGTGGTTTTCAATGTGACTGACATTTGTCAAAGTCTTTTTCTCTAGTAAAATACATCATTTATCCTGCTGCGTTATTTGAGAAGTCTGTAACGTTTCTCTCCATATATGAGTGGATAAAACCTACAAGACTGAAAAGAAAAGGACAAAAGATAATGTATGCTTATGTTATATGAACTGTCACAAAGGTATTTAATGGAAAGATACTTTTACTTGTTCTCCCTAGCTAAGATTTAAGTGATCTTATGGACAAGGGCCACTTTTCAATCAAACATTGTTACATGCTGTTAATCTCAAAGACAATTTTTCAGGGGCTGCGACTGCCTGGGGCCAGGAGCAGCAGGGGCTCCCCTGGGGTCCATCAGAACAGGGCAGGGACTGGCAGCCAGAACCCGTCCCACTGTTCCAGCCAGGGAGTAAGGCAGCCAGGGACAGCCGGGGCAGCCCCAGCACTGGGCATCGTGCACCTCCATGGGGACGAGCTGAGGCCAGGCTGGAGTGTCAGCCCAGCCCACAGGTGGGGGTCAGGATCAGGCCTGGTGAGGGGATGGCCAGGCAGGGCCACAGGGATGGTGTTGGGCCAAGGCTAGGCTGGGAAGGCAGTCTGCAGGTCAAATATTACTTTGATATCGCTGAGACTTAGTCCTAGTTGGACAATCCCAGTTCTGTCTGGATTTTTAAACCCGATAATCTTGTTTCTTCAAAGTCTCTTGCCTTTACATGCTGGCAACATGCATAACCAAAGCAGATAGATTTAGCGATCTTAGTTGTTGCCACTGACTCCTTGTTGAAAGATCTGTGAATTTCTTCTTGATGTTTTCAGCTTTGCTTAGTGAAAAACAGAGTTGAGCCTAGATTAGCAGTTGCAGAATTCCAAATGTTTAGTATACCTGTCAATATGCTTACAAACATTCATAAAAATACATGTTTACATGTATAGATAGAGGCGATTCTTAGGGATTTTTCTGTCCTCAGCCAGCCATTTCCATGTTCAGTTCAATGTTATAGGTGATGCTCAACTTTGAGATGCTGTCTTACTTTGCTTACTTCCTCTTCTTATTTACTATTTAAGTGGTTCATTATAAGAGTCTCATAATAACCATCGTTAAATAACTCTAGATTATGAAGTCACTAGCATATTTTTTTTTCTTTTGCTTGTACAACACTTAGTATAAGGGAGCCCTATCCATTCATAAAGGCTACTTTACTTAAATTTTAAAAACCAACCACCTAATGAATATCAAGCTCCCAAGAGATCACAGAAGAACAATTTCTGATTTCCTATCACTGTTTCAGATAAAATACTTTTTTTCCTCCATATGTAGTCCAGGATGTCAGAATCTATTCCTCTTGAATGAAGACAAAAGGGCTTAATAAAAGCCCCGAATTAGAGGAGAGACAAAAGTCTTTGTCTAGGCTCTTCCATCAGAACAGTCCACATACTCCCTCTTCTTTTCTCCTATCCTTCCTTACTCACAAACTTGTGTTTGTTGACAGCATTTCCTTTTTTTAATTTTTTGGGGGGATGGTAGCAAAACTTGTTTAATGTAATGAGCAACCCTTTGGGCTTGAGCCACCGTGAAATGCATAAAGTAAGAAATATATTAAGTAATGAAGTAACACACCCACATAGAGTAGTGGTTTGGGGCAGAAAAGGTACATTTGGGGTTTGTATTTTCTTGTTCTCCTCCTCTGGTTTTATGCCTTGTTTCTCTTTCTGTTCATTTCTAGACTTGTGCTTCAATGTAGCCCTGAAGTTCTCAGCTTAGCTGGAAATTCACATGAATAACTCTTACATAACCCCTTACTTCAATGCCAATCATTAGTTTATCCAATGTTTGACATTTTCTCCTAATTTTATAGAGAAGTACTTTACTTTCAGTGTCTTATTGTATCATGAGAAAGCAACAGCTTAGTCCTTAGCAACATTTGTAATCATTTTCCATGCCTGAAGACTGAGCCAATTAAAAATGCATACATTGAAGTGGATGTGTGTATGCATCTCAGGCTACTTGCAAATGTGGCTTTTGTAAATTTAAGCTGGTAAAAATACATCAAGGTTCTGAAATTAAAGTGATCCAGTTTTCAAATGTGGAGAGTCCCTGTATATCACAATAGCAACTTGCAGTTTTGAAAATCAGGCTGATTCTTTTGAGAAACAGCACTGATGTATAGTTCTCTTCTGACCACATGCTGTGCATTTTAAATGCATCAGCTTGCATGTATGTATGCATTCCATGCCTTCATTAGGTCAGTATTGGATTTCTATTGCTTTGTCTGGGGTAAGACTTTCTTGCAAGCCAAAATTTTTTCATGATTGCTCCAGCTGATCAGTGATTCAGAAGTTCAGCATAAAACCATCTAACTTGCATGAATCAAGTAGTATATACCCTGACATGCTTGTAAATTAAATCACTGAAGGTGGTCCAGCTTAGCTTAATTCCATTATTCTTAACTGAGAGAGTTCAGCAAATGTGTTTAATAATCTACAATTTAGAGAGCACTCAATACAAATTGTTTTGGAAGGGTAGGGTGGATCTCTAAGCCATCAAATTGAGAGGCAGAGGAGGAACAGATGGGAAAAGCGCAATGCGTTAAAATACCTAAATAGACATTCTTTAAAAGGCTGGCTTTATAGTTCAGAGTGCTAGGATTCCAGAGGGGTAAAATAAAGACTGTTTATATCCTCTGTGATCTTTGGAGTTATATAAAACAAAATCAACTCACTCATCCCCCCCAGTCCAGAGGTGGCTCTTGCTGGCTCTTTGGATCATCGGTCTCATTCTTTTCTCTTACTAGAGAGGACTTTTGCATGTCTTTGTAGCTACATCTTTTTGCAGCACTAATGCCTTTTGCAGTGACCTCAAAAATCTCATATTAATGCTGTTAGCTTGAAAGAATGCTAACTGTAACTAGTTGTTTAGGTTCACCATACCACATTGAGAAGCTCTACCACCACCATGGAGATGTTTAAAGGAGGGGTTTGGTGTGTGGCCCCGAGTGCCTTTCCCAAACAGAGTTAGGGTCTCATCGCACCCCTGCTTGTGACTCTGAGAGCCCAGATCTCAGCTGAGCCGCAATAGCTGATCATGCGTGGGAGTTCTTGTCCAGAAGTAAAACAAACCTGGCAATTCCATTACCGCTTTTACTGTGATCATCTCTTTCCTCCTTAGGATGAAAACAGAGAAGGTTTGGAAATTTCTCTTGGCTTTTAAGCAAGTGTCTGGTCTCTCATGATAACTGAAACAAATTTTCTTTCCATACCTGTATATTATAGGAAGAGGAAAACACGCAGTGCTGAAGGTTATCGATATTATTTCCAAAGGTCAGTCTTTTAATACAATGCTTTTCTTAGAGGGGAGGTAGCAGTCAAAGCTGGAAATGTTTTCCCCTAATTGTATTTTGGTTTAGGATTCAAACAGTAAAAATAAAGGAAGGGAGGGAGAAAGGAAAGAAGGAAGGAAGGAAAAATACACATGAAAAATAAAAAAATTATTGTATGTTTTGTATCCTAAATAATAATTTATATACATAGGAACACAAAAAAGTGTGGTTTTATCTGTTCTGCTCCTTTTGTTGGCATTTATCCATAAACATTATGCAAAAAGAACCAGAAAGAATCAGCATTTATCAAATTATTATACCATTTCTTCCAAAAGTCAAGAACTGGGAGGCAATTTTCTTTTTTTAAAAAACAGCTCTAAAAAATAACAGCAGTAGATGATTATATATAAATATAGGTGAGAAAAGGTAATGCTTAAGTAAAATAACTCCTTTTCCCTCTCTTTACTTTGTTAATGATGTTCTCTGATGGGCCATACATAGCCTAACATTTTTAGTTTGGGGGCTTTCTACCATTTCCAAAAATTGCATCTTGTGAACACTTATGTCTCATTTTCTTCCATTTGTTTTGTTGGTAAAATTGATACGATGCTTTTAAGGTAGATAATTTTAAAAAAATTGATTGAGTAAATATCCAATCATGTTTTCTTTTTTGTTTGGGGGTGGTTTGCAAGGGCTTTGAGCTATTATAAGCTTCCCATCCACACATGTGTTGGTCACATGTAGTCTTGCGTCAGATGTAATCTCATTTCATTAGATTTTTACTGTTAACCCTTTATCAGCATCTCTATCTTACTATGGCACTAACTCTTTTGCTTCTTTTGGCAGACAATCTTGCTGATATTACTGCTCTTACTTATCTATTACTATAAATTCATATGCATATTCTATATATAGTATTATATATATTCATATATATATAATGAACAAAGCCTCTTGGAGGACACTGTGTTTCTAGCATGCTGGAATTAATGCAATAGTTTTTGCTTGCTAATCCCAGATCTATCACTTTGTTCTCTTAGGTTTTTGGCTGGTAGGAGGAGATGACAGGAGATTTTTAGGATGCAAAAGACATCTAGGCTGCAGGAAATGTATTGTCTTAGAGAGTATTAAACTTCAGGAGTGTTATAAATGAAGGATTTAATGGTGTAGTGATGACTGGAAGTGCTGACTTTTCATTAGCTGTAATGGATGTATAAATAAGTTACATTTAAAAAAATAAGCCAAAACCACACAATACTGTTTTAAACTGAAAAACAAATAAGCAGAACGTCTTTTTTTCTGTACTTGAAATTATACACAGCACTAGAAAAGTTGTCTTTTTGTAGAGTAATTATTTTTTGTTCTCAAAGTCTCTATATTAATCAAACAAGGCATAAACTAAATTCCATATATTCTGCTTTAGCATTACTAGTGAGATAATTTCAAAAGGCAATTGCAAATGATTTACAGAATTTGGTACCCTTAACTCAGAATCAAGCTACAAAAGGTTTGTGGAAAAACTTGAGATAAGGTGAAAGTGGTTTGTTTCCCAACTCTTCCAGCTGCCTTAACAGCTGAGGCTTTGATGAATACTGTACTAGTGTAGTGAAAGCCTTTTTGTTTGCCTCTGTTCGGTAAATAATTGATTACTAGCTTATAATGTGGTTCTAAGTGCTGGAAGTGCCTTCCTTAACACTGCCATGTCATTTGTAATGGAGCTGAAGTAGGACACTGGGTGAAACAGACTGTGCTGGAATTTCCCGCTGGGCCATGTGCATCTAAATGAGTCCCGATCAACTGCCCATTTGTTTCACTTTCTGACACAGTTATTAGCTACCTGTAGCTGTGCAGGCCGTCTAGAAAGTGATGTTGTAGCCTGATGATTTTTCTTCTGTTAGAAACAAAAGAATAGCATGGATCTTTCTTTCACTGCTTTAAATTTCTTTTTTTTTTTTAAATTTACTCTTAACAACTGACCCTGTTTATATTGAATAACAATGGCCTTCAACTTAAAATGCTTTCAGACATTTCAAACAAAAATAACTTCTGTTTGGGGACTTTAACTTTACTCTTCACTATCAGGACACAAAATAACCATTTTATGTTTTTTCTTACGATCAGCCTTATTTTTCACATGATTATATAAACTGCCAAATGCACATCACCTACCATATCTCTTAAACATAATTTCATAGCCTTAGCTTATCCTTTATTGGAATCTAATGTTCACATAAATCAGTACTTTTTTAACTGCAGTATTCTTAGGTGTTATTTTGAAGATGTGCGTACGTCTTGCACCAGTTCTTTAGGGCAGTGAATAGAGGTTGGGTGGGAAACTTCAGTAGCCCATGGACTTGGTGTGTCTTGCATAAGGGAGTGTGCAACAGAAGTGTGGCACATGCAGATCCTTTGCTTTCCCACCGGAGAATACTCAGCTATTTCAAACTGAAACACTTGGATCAACTGGAGGTTTAGGATTTATACTTGTATTTAGGTTGTGTAGTAATATTTTTTTACCCCCTAAAATACCTGTGAAGTTTCTAAGGTTTTTTCCTCAGAATATGAAAGTCACAAAATTCTTACTACAAGTTGACCACACTTGCATGTGTGTATGTGCATGTATAGGTATAGGTGCTTAAAAAAGAAATTTATCACATGGATGCATGGAAAACAAGAGTCCTGCAAAGCCTTTTGAAACCTATGAGCTAAGGAAGCTCTTGTGCTTCAAATGAGCACTGAATGTTTAGTGTAAATGTTAATGTGAAAACAAAAGGAAGACAGGCCAAAGGTGTGTGATGATTTCAGGAACCCTGTTAGAACATCTAAGCAAATCACAGGAGGGAACTGGGGAATATCATCAAAGGTCGGAAATCACACAGGAGTTCACTGATGGAGATAGTACCATAAGGTCCAATTTGGATCAGGCTCATTTGATTTCCTCTAGATTCTACACTATCTTTTTGGCAGCTCACCTTAAAGTAAAAAAAACTTTTTTATAATTTCATCTTTTAATACAATAATAAATATTTAAATTAGTAACTTCACTTGGAAAGAATAAAGACTAAATATACTAAATATATAGGCTGTCACTTCCTTTGGCAGCCCCTTTGTAGCCCCACTGCAGGTGCAAGCGCTCAGTTTTGTGTCTCTCCTAACCCTAGCTCTCTACTTTTTTCCCATAATAGCTGTCAGCTTTTAGCACCTGGGGTCAGAATAGGGAGGGCACTCTCAGACCAGAATTATACCTGCTGCTTTTGCCTCTGGGGCTTTGTGGACCTTCAAAGCTGAAGCTCCCTTAGCCCAGCTTTTCTTCTCTTTCTGTCTCCCTTTCTCTCTCAGTAAAGCTACATCTGCAAAGTTCTAGTAACTCTGTTTAACACAACTGCTCTTGACACAGAATGTGGATGCCCATGAAAACAAAACTCCTTTTTCTAAGCAAAACCTTATTGTGGAATATAGTTTTGCATCTATTTTTAAATTCATTTTTGTTTAAACAAAAAAAAGGAAATATTAAATCATTTTTTCTCAGCATAAGTCTTGAGCTAGGATGAGAGAGAAATTGCTTTCAGCAAAAAGCAATATTCTCTAATTGTTCTGATATTCATTCATATGGAGAATTTCAGGCATTCTAAGTTTCTGGAAGTTCTTCTCCAAATAACGTCAAGTAAAATATTTAATACTTTCAGAACACTCTGCATATGCTATTATTAAGAGTTATGGACTAATAAGAGTTATACTAACTCTCCAGCCCTATGCATGGCATATTATTGAGCATTCCCTGGCTGAGTCATATATTATATATGCCCTATTTAACTTTTATTCATTTTGTACATCTGAAAATAATTTGCCAACAGCTGTGCATTCAGAGACCCCTAATGTTCAGACAGTTAGAATGAGAAAAGGACACTTGTCTGATGTTTTATTTTAAAACACTCAAAGTGTGAAAACTTTACAACACCTTTTAAAGTGAAACTGTCAAATGTTCCCAAGTCTTTGATTTACACATTGCAGTGATCTTTATAGAATTTCTATATGGCAATTGTCATCAGAATTAAGGACAGCATTTGTCAACATTTTCAAATGTCAGACTTTTAACTTTCTTAAATCTTCCAGGTAAAATACTCATTGTGAAATAGCTGACCAACTGGCTTCTGAAGCACTCGTGTGCTTTCTATTCCATTTGAAGTCCAGAAGACATCTTTGTGTTTGCTGAGTCACAACTCTGATTTAAAACAGGGTAAGAAAGTATGTGAAACTATTTATTACTGATCCATGATTGAACTTGATGGGAAACTGGACTTCTTTCCACATGATACCTAATACTGGAACTATAGTCTAGCAGGCTGTCTTTTTCACAGAATACTACTGAACTACATTTTAAATTTGCATGGAATAAATGCCGTTTTCTGAAGACACAAATAATCCAAAGCAGAAGTTTAAAATTGTAAACAAATCCATCCAACTAAATCTGAATGCAATTAAAAGGATAAGATATGCCAAAGTTTTTATGAAGAGTGTTGCTTAATATCTGAGAGTTAAGTATCACAGAATCACAGAACAGAATATGTCATTCATGGGGAAAAATGCACTTCTGAATAATTCATGTTATTTTTTCTTGAATAATTGGTACTATTTAAAGAGCTTTGGTCTGGTTTGTTTTTTGGTGAGGACTGGGGAATTGTGTTGGTTTGTACTGTGCATATATGCCTGTCTTGAACTTTATGGGTCTAAAATTCCCAGGCATTGAATATTCAGTACACACACTGTCAAACTAACAGGTTTTTTCATCCATGCACAAATGCCCTTTTTCCTCTCTAGTATGAACGGGCAAAACAGCTACACTTTCCAAACTGTAGCATGGCATAGATCTGCTTTTTATTCTAGTTTCTAACTAACTGATCCATTTACTTCTTTAAACACTGCAGCAGCATACCCATTGCTTATAAGTGAGCGCGCAAATTGTTAATTTCACTGCCTTGCTCACCACTTCAAATTTCTCTGAAATACAAATAGTAAAATACTTCTGTGATAGACTATAGAGCTAAACATGAACAAATGAATCAGCATTTTTCTAATTCCCGTGCGGAAGGATAGTCTACATTGAAAAAACAGGCTGAAGGTCATGGAACACTGTCTTATGGGCAGCAGCAGTGCTTGACGTAGAAGGAATTTCTGAAAGTAAAATTGCTTTATGTAAGTGTGATCAATATTTCACAATTTTCTATGCTTCCAAAACTCATTTTCTCTTCCAACAGAGTTCTTTGTAAAAAAAGTCTTTCTATCAATATGAAAACAGGAAAAAATTATATTTTAAAAGTCCTTATGTTTCTGGATTCCATACCAGAAATAACATACATACAAACCAATGCTTTCTATATAAGTATATAAAATGCCTGTTAGACAATTTTGCTTAAAAGTTATGAAGTACAAAACATAAAGAACTATCCCTGCTTCTTGACAGCTACTTAGACTCCAAAACCATATTTATTCTATCTTTATTCTATATATTTAGATTTTAGTTATACATTACCAAGCAATTAGTATACAAATTAGCATAGCATAGTAAAACACAGCTACAGCAGTTCTAATACCTTTAGACACAAATTCTGATCAGAAAGAACTTGCCAAATGAATACTTACTGTTTACAATTTATTTTCTATAACTTTGGTGTGCCAATGAGCACCTACCCACAGTACTGATACCTTGGTAATGACTCCGGATATCATGAGTATTCCTCCATAAAGGTTTTGACAGGACTTACCCTCCAAGAGTTCCTTTCCTTCAAACAAAAATGAATATGGAAAGAGGGTGGGAAGAATATTGATCTGAGAAATTATCCTTCCTGAAAACCATTGCCAATGAATAACCTTCCTTATTCAGTGGGGAATTTTCTCTATAGTATTTAACTCAGTATTTAATTCAACTGCCAAAAAAGGAGGTTGGAATAAGAAGCCAAGTACAATGAACACTAAGCCTATTTCAGCGAGCATTTCCAACCCCCAGTAGAAATGGTACGCAATCCATGAACTTTGTTCTTATTTCAGACCTATGATGGTAAATGTTGTTCAGTGAGAATTCTTGCTTACAGTAGCAAGGCCTGATATGTCCTGTCATGAGCATTCTTGCTGATTTGCCCCTGGCTGCAATGTGGGATGACATTTTGAAAACACTTAGTCACTGAAGTGTCTGCTTCATTCTCAAAAGTGAGCTTCCATTGCATTGACTTTAGAAGAGAAATAGACTACTAAGAGCCAAAGGTGCTTTGAGGACTTTTGCAAATTTCACACAGGAGACTTGCTGCTGTTGGTAATTTATGTGCTAGTCCGGTATAGCCTCCCTCTTAGCAACTTAAAAAGCAACAGCTCAAAATGCTGCAGTCTGTCTGGAGTCTTGCCTGTCACTGTGCTGCCTCAGGTCTGCCCGGCAGTATAGGTTATTATCAAATGTGACTAAATAGAAAAATCCACAGCACAGGTGGAAATTTTGCACACAGGTCTAACATTACTTGCACCATATGCAGCAATACCAACATGTGGAGGTGGCAGACCATAATACTAAATAGAAAAAAAGTCACCTTACAGTCATGTCATCTTCAAAATGTAAGTGCAGCAAAGGGAGAACATCTGAAGGTGTACGGTTGGGTTTTGCATTTTGGACTGGAGGGAAATGGGGTACGCATGGGATGGGGGATGTCAGGGTCTTTGTCCCACTCACCTTCACTGACCCCTCTGCAGCAATGGGGTCCAAAACTTGGTGAATTAAAAAGGCAACGGGGTTTTTTACCTACTTTTCCTCCAGGAGCAAAACTGTCAGGAGCAGTGCAATATGACAAAGTCTAGTGTAAAACACTGCAGAGAGTGATGACAGTTTGACTTCTGTGGCTGGAAACTCTAGATTACTGATCATGAACAAGGACACTTGAATCATAGCAAATGTCAGAATAAAATTTAAATTAAATATTTCTCAGACCATCTAGGACAATAGTGAATACTATGTATTTGTTATAGCAGAACAGTCAAGGAACACAGCAGTCAGTCTTTATTTTTGTCCTAGACAACAGTCTTCATTGTTAGTCTAATTCTTTTAATTTGTATTCTACACAGAGTCAGGAATGTAAATGGCCTTAAATTTAAGCAGCATTTAGTACCTAATCCTGGTTGTTCTACCCAGCACTGGCCTTTTAAACTCAACAGTTTTGTGGGGGGAATCTAGCTGAGGCATTAGATAACCTTTCACAGATAAAGCTTCTTCTTTAATTAAACAATATCCCTGAAAGTACAAATCACATTCTAACAGCTGAGAGACTGCTGTAGACACACCAGAAAATAAATTGGGTAACTCCCATCTCCCCAGTAGTATGTCTAGTTGCCTTTTATACATCTTCCACTCAATTTCCCGATAAGCCCTGAAAATGCATATTCAGTGCAGCAATTTATCCTGAACGCTTCAGTGCAGAGCTGTCTTAATTTGCCAATTAACACTTCACCACCCTCCAGCAGGGCATCACTTTCTTTACGACTGTTAAAGCAGCAGTGGGATTGTGCTTGCTCACTTCACAACTTGGTACTGCCAAGGGGGTTACGTAAAGGTGAAAGCCGTTTCCATTACAAAGTTCCCACTTTCAGAATATAACATTTGAAATAGCTTGTTATTGTCTCAAGTCGTCATACTGGCAACAGCTATATGGGCTGTAGTTTCTCTGCACAATTTCCTTGTTTTTTTAAACAAATGAGTAACAGATTAATATCTTGAGAACAGAAGATGTAGTATGGCTCCAAAAGTAGTAGGAACCAGAACCGGAGAGAAGGGGGAACAGGAAAACTACTGATTATACTTAAAATTTTTGTCTTGTTATCAGACCATTAATGATTCTCCTGCACAATAAACCAGAATCAAGAGGGATATTTAGAGCTTTTTTTCTGTTTATAGTGTTTCACATCCTGGCCACAGAAAGCAAAGTCTAGTGTTCAGTCAGGCTGTAGTTCTATTTCCTCAAACAGTGTTGTAACCTTCCTTGCTCTACAGTGCTGGTGTATCTTCCAAATAACGAATTTGTAAATAATAAGGGTCTATCCATATGCATGCATTTTTAAAGCAATTGCATACTAATTCTTAGTAACTTTTCATAATCATATTACATAGCTTACTTCAACAGTCTAACCTTGAGATCAGTGGGAAAGCAATAACCATATTGTGTCTTAGCTTTTAAGGTGATAATTTGCTTCAGATCATGCTCTGGGTGTTTTGTTTCAGTCAATTCTGTCTCATAAAATGTGTCTGTAAGATACCAGGGCTTAAGTGTGATTCTTAGTAATGTTGTCTTTTTAAAAGAAATGTAATTGTTCAGTTTTCCCTCAACACTTTTTTTATTTTAAGGTAAGAAATCATATAAACTTGTTCTCCAATAAGTCCTGCCAATCACTGTGCATTGAATTTTTGTTCTAGAGGAAAGTTGTAATCTTCATGATTTTAAGTTTTACTGAGGGTAGATTTAATTTTTCATTCAATTTTCTTAGTATCTGCTTTTGTTTTGCAGCAGTAAAATCAAATGTGGAAAATGCTAGCTGTGAGGTCCTAATAAACTAATTGCTCGGGTCTTGCTGATTGCACTCCAGCTGATCTACAAAAGGAAGAGCTGTCGGACTGTTTTCCTCGTCTCCTCTGCACAGGTATGAACTTATTATTTGTTCTGAGTTCTTTGTTAGCCTTATGTCCTGGCACTAGAAGCGGTGTTCACATGTTTAGGTATGGGGAAACTTCCATGATAGAAAAGGAGTCTTGGTATAAGTGTTTGGGACCAATTTCTATCAGTTCCTTGATGTTATGTAGCAGCTCAACCTGTAACAGAAATAAACAGCTAAAGCAGAAGCTTGATCAAAGTTACAGGGATAGCTTAGGAGTGTAAAGAAAGCTGATAATATTTTAAGCTAATATTATAAAACCTCATCTACAGCTCAAAGAACCCATTTAAAGTCAACAAAAGCTTTGCTACTGACTGATGTGAATCAGGCACATAGAGAAAATCCTGCAGGTTGAGGAAGGATCACAGATGTTAGGGTTTCCTTAGAGTTAAATCCACATCATTGGCATGTTTGTCTGAAAGGGACTTCATTTCCTTATGAACTGTGAGGGAGTGACCATGCTATCTTACACAGAACCTGGAGTCAGAAGAGGTCCAGGTTCATCCTGTGGTTGGTAGACCCATGTTTACCTAAAGTGGCAAACCAAAAACATCAGTGGAGATGGGGCAGAGTCAATGTGAAGTCTACTGCTGTGTCAAACAAAGCTAAAATGCTTACAGGGAGAGTGTGATAATGGTTGGCAGTTTGCTCCTGGAGAGAGCCATGCAACCCAAGCACTTCTTATTTTAATTTTGCCCAGAGGCATTCATAAAAAGAGAAATGGGAGCTTTTGCTGTAAGAAACAAATAAATTCTATGTTGCTGCCTAATACACCAAGTGGTCACATTCATTGAAGAGGAAGTTTTCACCATTAAAATATTATGGATAACCGATGTATTACGTAAATGTGAGAAGCCACTTTATTACTTTTTGCACTGCAGATTTCTTTCTAATCACATCCGTGATGGGCAAAAGACTGTAAACAGATGGAAAGACCTCTGCCAGTTCTGTTAGGCTATGAGGTTGGACTAGAGCCAATTGCTAGAAGTTTTTTGCAAAGTATAGTGCTTTTCATTGCAATCAGACTTCAGCTAAAATACATTTCTGAGATAAATGCAAATTTGGCATTGTCTTCTCTATCTGAGTATTCATGCATACAGCTGTTCAATTTCCAAATAACTTTAATTTTTGAAAACTAGTTCATTTACTGCAAATGTGTTTACAGGGATCAGCTGGAAATCCTATGCAGTGCAACAAAAATGCTCTTTAAAAATGAACAGTACTTCTGTATCACAATTTCCTCTTTCCAGTTTTGGGACACATATAAACTTATGGGGCCAATGGTTTACTTTAAGCTACTAGAATATATGTTATTAACTGATAATGTGATAAATTAACTGGTCATCAACTATTTATCATAGGAGAATGTAGTTTTATTCTTTACTAATTGTTGATGTTCAGCTAGTTCTTAGATCTTTCTAAAATGCTTATTCTTCATTTGCAACTTTGAATTGTACACTGCTTTTTGTTGCAGTGTTGTAAAACATGCTAATTTGACTGGAAATGGGTAAATTTTGTAGTTCTTATTTTGGTTACAAAAACAGAACATTCAAAAGTTATGGTATGTTTTTCGTCAGCTGAGGTACATTGCAAGGCAGCAGGTTTGCAGCAGGCTAAGGTCTTATACACAGACAGGTATTGCAGATATCTGCCATTCAGTAACCTTGTACCCAAATCCTGTTGATTTGTTAAGGAGATTGAGATTGCTAGAGCTCTCTTCCTCACAGAAAGATGCTTTTCCAATTTTCTAGTTTTTTCCTGGTTAGTCAGTAATCTTTGAGTTGGGGGGTTTTTCCCCTCTTTTTTCTGTCTGATCATACTGAACTGTGTGATTTGTCTTTCATCCCCAAATCCCATGCTTCCTTCTTATTTGGCTCGGCTTTGCCTTTGTTGCATCTTCATTAATTAACCTACTTTCTTCTTCCCCCCCTACTTCATGGGAGATCCTGGTTATTATAATTCATTAGTGTGGCACTTGCATGAGAATTACTTATTGAAGCAAAATAATATTTTGCTAGAAGATTTTGAAGAGCTGTGTTTTTATACCAAATGCGTTGGGACTTCAAGATGCATTGAAGTAAGTAAATACTAAAAGAGATTTAGATCCTTACTGGAGTTTTCTCTTGCTCATGAGAATGATACCTGATCGCACATTGATTGCAGTTTTGGAGATTAGCATAGTTTGGTCATTATTTGTAAGTGCTAAATAAGTTTATTGTAATACCAGGTAAATATACTAAATAAAAATAACAAGTACAAGGACCAATAACTTTAATTGAAACTAGTAGTAACTATATTATTAAACTTTCATGTAGCCATAGAGGTGGACCAACACTTGATTATGTCAAGCATTGTGCACTATGTACAAGTTATTAGAAATTATGAAACACTGTGCTTTTAATTTGTCTCACTAAAATCCTAGCATTATGGAGAAATAATTTCATTTGAAAGCTGTGTTTTTACCCAGCTTCTACAAAGTAGTAATTGGCCTGTTTCAGTTCTATTTTAAGCCTCTTCTGTGATGTCTTGTTTTATCCTTTTGCTTGTTCCTTTCATTTACTTAACTGTCTCCCTCACTTTTAAACTATTCCTGTTGTCTGAAGTTAAACTTTGACAGATTTTATTTGCATTTTCCTTTCCTCATGAAGACATGTTGAATAAGTATCTTTTATCATTACTATTAAACAGTGTCTCTTTTGCAGTCAGAGCTTGAAACATATCTTACAGATGTGACTTACTAAAGAGAGATCTTTCTCTTGTGAAGTTTTTGGACTAGTGGTAGCTTTTATTTACAATCCAACATCATTTGTATTGTATTATAACAGCATTCTGTATATTATCACTTCCATAACTAGTAACAGCACCACATTAATATTGTTATTTAAAATTTGGCACTCATTTTAGTTCATACTATATTATCATTTGTATAAAGGCAGCTGTGCAGTTCTATTATGTCTTCTGTATGGGACTCTTTTTTTTTTTTCCTCCTTTTATATTTTAAGATGTATTTTAAGGACTTCACCTTTAATAGCTGCATAATCCCACAGAGCTTGTTCCTCCATACCCCAGAGTTTCTAAGTGCCAGTCAGGCACATTACTGACTGTTTTAAGTGGGGCCCAGTGCTCAGCGGGCTCATTTGTATGCCAAAATATTTCCCTATTCTCAAGAAAAGATGATCCTTTCTCTGTTACTCAGCCATTCATAAAGGCTCTTTCTGTCTCTGGATTTCAGTGCAGCATGGGGACCACTGCCATGTTGCTCTCATTCATATTCAAATTTCTTAAAATGCTGCTCTACTGTACACGAAAGGAGGTGTCCTAGAATTCTCCTTCATTGCCTCCTTGGACACTTCTGTCAAGTCCACATGCTGCTCTTTCCCTTTAGCCTTTCATAGAGAAGAATCTTACTGCAAACTCCGTCCCATATTTCTCTCCAAGTAGCTGTGGAGGACCACTAAAAATTATGAGGGGGGCTGAAGCAGATGGGAGATGAGGGACGGCAGGGTGCTGGGATTGTTCAGCTTTGTGAAGAGAAGGCTGGGGGCAGATCCTATTGCCAAAACATTCTATACGGCACATCCTAGAAAATACATGGTAATAGAATGTGGTGGCATTACCAAAATACCAAAAAACTTACCATACATCCCTGTTCCTTTTCCACCCTATAAAATCACACAGATGTGTTTTTATCTCCATCACAGATGATGCAGAGATCTAAAGACTTCATACTTGCAGACGTTTCCCAAGATTCCTTCAACTCCCCTGTTGGAGAACAGAATGCAGAGGGGAGTTACTGATAATGCTCTCAAGAAACCTTGACAAATCTGAAGGTCTTAGAAATGTAAGGACCCTGAGACTAGTGGGAAAGTCTGGAACAAGGAAGTCTTAATGTAGGGAGATGCAAAGTCCTGCACTTGGGCAGAAATAACCCCTTTGCACCAGTACATGCTGGGGGCTGACCAGCTGGAAATCAGCTGTGCATAAAAAGACCTGGGGTCCTGACGGACTTCAAGCTGACCATGAGCCAGCAACACAGCCCTGCAGCAAAGAGGGCCAACAGCATCCTGGGCTGCATCTGGGCAAAGCAAGAAAGGTCACGATCCTCCCCCTCTACTTGGCACTGCTGAGACTCATCTGGAGTGCTGCGTTCAGCTCTGGGCTCCCCAGAGCAGGACAGACATGGACATATGGGAGCAAGTTCAGCAAAAGGCCATGAAGATAACTCAGGGATTGGAGCATCTGTCATGTGAGGAGAGGCTGAGAGGGCTGGGATCCATGTGTATAAATACTTGTGGGTGAATAAAGAAGATGGGGCCTGGCTCTTCTCAGTGGTGCCCAGTGACAGGATAAGAGGCAATGAGCACAAAGTGTAATACAGGAAATTACATTTAAACATAAGCAAAAAGATTTTTTCCTGTGAGGGTAGTCAAACACTGGAATAGGTTGCTCAGAGAGACTGCGGAGTCTTCATCTGTGCAGATATCCAAAACCCAACTGGACATGGTCCTGAGCCACCAGCTATAGGTGGCTCTGAGCAGGGTTTTGGATCAGATGATCTCCAGAGGTGCCTTCCAACCTCAACAGTTTGGGGATTCCTGAATGATTCTTCTATAATTTAAGAAAAGACATTGCTCTGGAGCAGGACAGTGACCACTGACAGACAGACAAGGTGAGCGTACTGACCCTTGCTTTGTCCTGCATTTCTGGCAGAGCATTGTGGTTTCAATGTCATTCAGTAAGCTCAGAGAATAAATTATGCATAACTGGTGGAGACCATATTCATAGGGGTTCTATTTTATGTGTACGGCTGTTTATGGTGTCTCACAGGAAAAGGCAGGTTTTCTGTAATCTTTGGAGAGGGCTTCCTTCGCTAAGGCTTCTGCACCAAAGCCCTTCCACATCACTTGAAAACAAGTAAGAAATCAGGTTTTTTATCTGCCTCCACTCCTTCCTCTTCCACATGACAAGTCGAGGATAACTCTGCCATCATTCAGTAGCTTTGCTTGCTGAGCTCAGTGTGCTGGGGAACGGTCACAAAATTTTCTCCTCTGAAACAGACCCCAAGCTTAGCAGCTTTAGCAGCACTGAGAGGAAAATCGTTCTTCCTGGAAGATTTTTGTTTGTATTTCTTTTAGGCTGCCAAGCCAGGTGCTGTATTCCTGCAATGGTGAGAAAGCTTAGGAATTCAGATGTACCTCTTCTATCAGTGGCACTGCTGAAAGCAAAATCAGTCAAATGGACAGCAAGGCATAAGCTATAAGCATGCAGCTGAGCACAAGAAGAGAGTAGGAAGCATATGAATAAGCGACAGTAAAACTCTGAGTATCTTTCTGGCACCATCCATTACTTAATGTTTCTCTGATGATCTGCTAACACAAATGAGCCTTCTGTAAAAAGTTTCTTCAGCATATAGAAATGGAAGTTTCAGTATTAGAAAATACCTTGAATTATTTTGCGATATTTCTTCCTAACCTGCCTTTAGACAGGTTTTTAATTCTTCTATTAGACACATTTTCCTCAATACCTGCTCTGAATGCCTTGAAGACAGTGAGATAGGGAGGGAGGGAGGCATGGCAATTTTCTTGAAGTCAGAAAACTAACTGTGGGAATGAAAAGGGGTTGGGGGGGGGTCGTCACTTCTTGCTTCTAGAAAAAAGTGTCCTTTCACTTATCCTCCTGTTTCCCTGACAGGTGAATATTAGCTAAAAGAATAGCAGTGGTGAAATGATACTTACATGATGATCCCTAAATTCAAACCTAAGCCAGACTGAGCTTTACATAGATAGTCTTATCTTTGTTTACTTTTTCTTACTATTTTTATATATGCTTATTTCTTCTACTGAAACAACCAGCACTAAACTACTGACTACAATACTTTACCTTATGCTTAGGTAATTAAAAAAGACATACTGAAAATCTTTTTACGGTAATTCAAAACACAATTTAGATTTAGAGGCTCAAAGTTGATGTGCTTTGTTTGTTTATGGTCTGGAGTATTTAAAAATGTTGGCTTCCTTTGTTATGAGGGAAGGGTTTTGGCTACGCTGATTTTTTTTTTTTATGTACTGTGCTAATTGCTCTTTAATTTTTCCATACTTAATGTTAAATTTAAGAAGGCAGTAGTGTCTTTGTCTCACTGTTCACTGAATTAGAATGTATTCACATCATCTTCTTTTTGCTGAATAAGCTTGATCTCTTCTACAAATGAAGTTTCTTTTAGAATCAAATCTAACACGAAAAACTTAAGTTTATAAGAATCAATAAAAAGTACAGGAACTTGACTCCTGTTTTCCTTCAGCAGATTTTTGAAACTAGATTCTAGCATAACTTAAGAATAGGATAAGTGAAAACATGGCTTTGTTTATTGGGAAAAACACATGCTTTGTCCTTTCTGTTTGTTTTTTACAGTTATGAGTGGCAGAAACTTATTTTAATGTAAGCTGAAAATTCATTATATAGCCCCCTAATGACAGGAACACAAGTGTTTTAGAGCAGCTGTATATTGTAAGACTTCTGATAAAAATCAACTGGATTGTTCAAGCTGTACAGTAATATCACTAATGAGGTGGGAAAATAAAAGGACTCATTTTTGCCTTGCTGAATTCTCTGTAGTTTACTATGGTCACATCATTAATTGTCACACTGGCATACATTACATGTGATATACACAACATTATTTTTGGTTGGAATAAAATGTACCCCACAAAGTTCAAATCAGTTGCATTCCTTATCTGGCCTAGAACATCTTCTAATATCGAGCAAATGGATCTAATGTCATCAATCCGATCAACATAATCAATCAGTCACGATACAAGTCTGTCATTATATTTTGTTTCCCTTAAGATTATTCACTGAAGGAGAAAACCTGTTTTCATTAATTTATGTTAATACACACCAGCATCTGTTTGCTGCTTTGATCTCTACTGAAGATTTTTAAGATAAGTTAGATTTTAGGAGTGCTTAATTATTCTTTGTAAAATTATCAGTAAGCTGGAGATGTCTTGTTAAACCTAGCAATTTTTCCCAGTTGTTTAAACCAGAAGATTACAGCCTTTAATAATGACAGTATAGTTCATTTTTGTAAGTATTACACATTAGAAGATTTCCTGA
The DNA here is from genome assembly GCF_000737465.1 of Haliaeetus leucocephalus. Lineage (NCBI taxonomy): Eukaryota > Metazoa > Chordata > Aves > Accipitriformes > Accipitridae > Haliaeetus > Haliaeetus leucocephalus. The sequence continues at coordinate 5,389,327 of NW_010972920.1, forward strand.
GCTAGATGTGGTTTCTGTCTACTTAGTAACCCATAACTTTTCCAAGTACTTGAAAAGTCTCCTCTTTGGCAACAAGTAGTGCTACCCGTTGTGTGAGAGCTCTCTCTGCTTCCAAAAGAGCTGAAAACTCAGAGAAGTGTCAAAAACCAGCTTCAAATTACTTGATGCCTGGAAGGCTGGCATTAGAGTAGCCTTTTTTATTTGAATGAATATGCTGATTCAACAGAGCTGCATGTTACATGGTAGTAAGACTACATTAAAACCTGTGAAGAAAACCAGGCAGCTAAATTTTTTGTCATGTGTCCAGATGCTCAGACAATCAGCAGTTAGGTGCTCGGGCTGCCCTTCTCCCCTTGTGAACTGTCCTGTTTTCAGGCTTCAAATTCTTAATTTTCTGTAGAAATATTTCTTTCCTGACTTCAAATTTCAAACGTTAATACACCTCTACAGCCCTCTCTTCCCGCTCTCTTCCCCCACGCCTGGCATGGAAATACTGGTCATTGTGTTGCTTTCATTAGTTTTCCAGAAAAAGGAAGTGACATTTATAGGACAAAGACACATATATATATGACTGAACTGCTGTTAAAAACACAGTTGTTCTTTGTTGATAGACAAAGGAGAAAAACATTTTCAACAGACTGTAAATTAGAAGGTTTTCATTATGAAATTAGAAATTATACAGATAGTCCTCAAACTTCAGACTACAAAAGTAGAAGTAACATTGAGCTAAAAACTCAAAGGGTTAAGTCTTTCTCTGAAAATCTATGTGTATTTTCAGGCAGATTGAAAGAGACATTTCCATAACTGTAATTTATGCAATTCTGAATCAGAATTTAGATTAAAACTTTGAAGTGTCTGCTACAAAGAGCTGTGATGTTAAAAACTCCAGTTATTACTCTGGGCTCTTGCACATCAGACAAGAGTTTTGATTGTAATGGGATTTTCCTGCTTTAAGATATAAGAAAAAAGTGAGTTGTAAAGATTTATGTACTATGTCACAGTATTCTTAGAGACTGCTGGTTTTGTAAGATTGGTTCTTTTATGAAAGCATTTTTCTTCCACTCTCCATCAAAGTTACATCTCTGGCTCTGGAAGTAAGGTTTTTCCCGCTAGTGTGGATGTTGCCTTTTTTTTTTTTTTTTTTTAAATGTCACTCACAGTTTGAGAGTGTTATTCTTTTGACTATTACCTAGCTTTATGATGCTGTCAAAATTGTGAAGTATATTACTAAAGAATGAGAGGAATGGAGAGGAAAAAGGAATTAGTTTATAACAGTGAGAACTACCCAAAATAAAACATTTTACTTCTTTTGTTCATGAAAGAAATGTTCTTATTTTACAGTGATCCTCTTAGAAACAAGAAAATATATTTGGTTGAGTCATATTGTTACAAGCCTGTACAATAGAGATTTTTCTGAAATATAATCTTGGGATTAAACTGAAAATACATTACCATCTCCTTTATATTCCCCTGTTTTCGCACAAGAAGTGCATGCTGGAGAGCAGTAGTTCAGACAGCGCATCTGGAAATAACCTGACAGGCTTCCTCCTTGTGAGGCTGAAGTGAGGTCTTCAGGCAATTGCTGAGACCGATGCAGCTGCCGCGGGTGTTCCTGCCATAGGCAGGTAGACAGGCCTCCGCTAGTCTTTCAATAATCCAAATAAGACAAAGCCTAATTACAACCTATAATCACGCTGCCTTAAAACTACTGGCGATCTGTTTTCACATTTCTTTCAAACCTGATGTTTCATGGTAGATTCAGACAGCCAGTGAACCAAAAAAAGGCGTCCCTGAGCCATTTTTGCAGCTCCACAGTACGAGTGACAAAAGATGTGGCAACAGGTTGTGACAGCCGTCTCCTCTATTTGCCCTGGGAAGGGGAGCTCCATGCCACACGTGGTCCTTGATCGTCTGAAGTTAGGCTAGTCTGGCTCTGCAAAAAAAAAAAGCGGATTCTTGATTCAAAGCCTTTTATTAAGTCTAAGTTGAGCTTTGAGGTAAGCCTCTGAAAGCAATCCAAATTGCAGCTGCTCTTAATGACATAAAAAGCTCAGCCTAAATGGCAACCCATTTCACTACACTTTAATGGTATCAATTCTACAGCAGAGAGTTTAGCAACTCTTGGTGTCATTTATTAAGAACCCAGTTTGTGTGTGGAGTTACTTGTGGGTGAGGACAAAAACTAACAGCCTTTAATTACCTGGTACTGCTTTGAATATGAGAACTCTGAAAGAGATGCTATTTAACAGTATTTATTGTATTATTTTTCTTATACTGAGCCCTTTCTGCAAACAATATTCATTACAGTACTTTTTAATTTCCAGTGCAAAATGCTGTAAGCCATTCTATGTTATTTATTAGTTAATCACAAAATGCATATATATGCAATGAAATATTAATGTACAATTCCATATTAAAATATTTCATTTGAATGTACGACAAATTTCCTCACAAGGAAATTTAGGAATGTATAATAGTTTCACAGTTCTAATTCTAAAGTTATCATTATAAAATTTTTTGCCAGTGTAGAAGTTGCTGGTCTTTGTTAAAATATAATGATGCTCAAAAGTTCATTTTGCAAAACAGAACAATGATGTAAAAACGATATGGCAAAGTCTGTGAATATCAATATTAAGCCTTTTTCACTGTTAGGACACAGGAATAATAGTCATGTTACCTGCATTTTTTTTAAAGATGTTTAAGCACTGTTTAAGAAGGCCAAGTGTTAAACAATATTGATTGGTATATTCTGAGTATCATGGCAGAATCTTCATTTGAAATATACAGCACTTAAGGAACGATATGTTTAACATGACATGAATTGCCAGAAGCTTTATTTTTATTGCATTAGAATATATCCAAATGTGAAAATAAAGCAACTTTAGACTATTCATATACTAGAACTAATGGCTAGAAAAATTACTTTTCTGAGCATTTTAAGAAATTATTTACATTATAAAATTTTGTCTCTTCCTCTGCCAATGTATTTGATATACCCTAGGTCTTACAATAACCTTCTAAAGAGAGGTGTCGTCTCTTTTCAACTATGCAATCTCGTTAACAAGGAATTGAGACACAGCTCGGTGACACGCAAGATTTCAGGCCTCTAACTGCTTGAGAATTATACCTTTAGTATGCAAACACATCTCCTAGGGAAGTTCTGATTAAAGGGAAATTAAATAAAGGTACATGTCATTTAAAGTCAATGATATGTATAAAACTGTAAAATTATATGGTAATTAGTATGCTGTGTCTGTCTATCAAGAACGATATTTCTTATTGAAATTGTAAATTGATGAAAGAGTAGATTCTTCTGTAAGTTTGAACTACCGCTAGACTATCCTTCCTGCCACATCAATAACCCTGAAAATCTATGGCCATTCTTAAACAGATTTGGGGGGATGGGGGGGTGTCAGATATTTCTACTCTTGAAAAGCATCCTGTTTATGGCTGTGCTAGAAGTGTTGTTACCTGAATCTGACCACAGAGATTCTACAAGGAGGCAATTTTCAAATTGACACTTTCTCCTTCCATCTTTGCCTTTCAGACTTCCCACAAAACTTTTCCTTCATTTTCTTGTTATTTTTATCCTCCAGACAAAAGCATTTCTCCCGTTATCCAGTGCAGTAGGCAAAGGAGGATTTTTGTGTGTTTAATAAATGGACTGCAACTCAGCCATTCATTTTTGGAAATTGGTATGCAATTCTGACAATCTAAAAAGGTCCAATTGGATAATCAGAACGTAGCTTTGAAAAAGAGCTTATCTTAACAGCCAGACTGAGCTCTCAATTATATACTCTGCATAATATAAAGGTGGCCCAACACTGGAATTGTTTGTTTAGCTCTTGTCTACTTCCTCTTTTCAGTTTTTTTGTATAGTATTTGCTGCTTTTAAAACCTTCTATTGGGTGAGAGTACTGTAGGTTGAGTTGTTTCCATTTGTTACTGGATGAGGTTAGCAGAGTGTGAAAGAAAAAAATTAGTTTCCAGAACAGGAGTTTTAGAAAAGTATTTCTAATCTCTTCGAATTGATGATTACTGGTTTTTGTGGTGGGTGGGGAGGGGTTAGCTCTAGAGAGGGCAGGGGAGAGTAACTAAGAAATGAGCTTTGTGAAACAGCTGAAACAGCTGAAGAAGGCTTTTATGAGACAAAATGCTGTAAGGATTGTTCATCTTTCTGAGTGCTTCTTTAAAAATGTCTATATTTATTTGGTACTTTTTTCCAATATGCAAACATACATGTTGGACACATTTAGGACCATTTCTATGTGTTTCAGATGCATGTGGTTACTCCTAATCATGGTAACCCTGTTCTAAAATACAAATGAACATGAATGCCAACTCCATTTCACATTCCCAGCCTCAAAAATACTGTGATCTAATTTGTTTCTTCCTGAATACTACTTCAGCCCTGGTGCATATACAGTACAAACCTATTCAGTTGGCTGTCTGATGAAGGGGATGTATATTTTAATGGGGTGGTTTTTAAACCTCTCACTACTCCATGCATTTTTCAAATGACGACCGTTTTGCTGATTTTAAGGAATTGGATTAAACTAAGAGTTTTTTGAAAGGAAACTGTGATGAAAATTTACATTGTAAGCTCATTGAGGAAATAATTTTCTTTGTTCTGTGCCATACCCAGTATAGTGTGAAGCTAGGCTCATCACATGTTAATGTTGTCTAACAATTTAATTTAAAGCGGTACAGTCTTTCTATAAACAAGGTCTAATCTGTACAGGGAATACTAACATTCACATATGTTCTTATACCTCATACCTTGTTTAGCTAACAAAGTTACGCCTGTATCTGTAACTCCTCTCAGCAATGTTTGTATCCAATTGCCTACAACATTCCGTTGACTGCAGTAGTGGTGTGGTACTGGATCTTAGCTGGAACAGGTGCCTGCTACAGAGACCAAGGACAATGCTTCTAATATGACAAATGACAAAAGTAGATAAAGAAACTGCAGCTTTATCCTTCACAGTACATCAGTGGTATTTGTGTAGGTATCCTGCTTGGGGTCTGGGTACCAAAGCCAGGATAAATGAAGAAAATTCTTTCAGAGATTATTGGAAAAAGATTAGTTGTAAAAGGAAGCAGAACTACGTGCTTCAGTACCTGCTCGATCACTCTGTTTGTAGCCTGGCTGACAAAGATAACCAAAACTGCATAGTATGCTTCATAAAGATCACATCCAGGTAAATCCTTTCATTTAATTCTTCTTCAACAAGAAGAAGGATGTTCCCAAAGATCATTCTTAACAGAACCATCAGAAATAGAATAACATCAGTTCATTGGTTGAGAGAAAAAAGCAACGGTTTTGTACATGTCTAATAGGGAATTTACTTTTACACTCTTCAAATATTTCATGAAAATACCTAATTCAATTCATTTCAATCCAATTAGTTATATTATCTTATTCTACAAGTAACCAGACTTTAAATCTTATAATGCTATCTCATTTTCTAAACATGGAAATAAATCAACGTTTTTTGAGAATCACTATGTAAGTGTGAATTCACTACATATTGATTAGCTTCCCTAAAGGAGGAAAAAAGGAGTGCTTTTAACTGATTTAAGTGAATCAGTAAAAATTGTTGCAAAGCTTTGCTTTAAATATTTATTAGTATTTGGAAGTCATCTTCCAGTGATTTACACAGTTTAGCCTCAGGCTAGTTTTCACCCTGCAGGTTTTTGTGTAACTGTCTTCCATAAAATTTCTTTGAACCTTCCTTTGTAAAGGAAGCTAAGAGTCTACACTCATAACCATGTTATTTCCATGCCTTACTAACAGAATAATACATCAGTCTTTATTTGTTATTTTGTTTTATTTCCTTCTGTTTTTTTTACTTATTCCTAAAACATGTACAAAAATACAGAGGGAAGTTCCAGAAGTATTTTCTTGTTTAATCACCACTATCAATTCATTCCAAGTCTTTGCAACTGTAGGACTCCTTAATTTCTCAATTCAGATAGGGATAACATATGCTTTGAACGTGCTGCAAAAAATTGTAGCAATTACACACTGTTTTCACTTTTTCCAATGGCATTGATTTAAACATCAACTTAAAATTGTTGGGGTTTTTTTAAATTTTATCAAAATCTTGGCTCCTATATAAAATTCCAGATTGACTACATGCATCTTGAAATTGTTTAAATTCTTTAACAACAAGATGTTGACAATTGAGATTAGTGTCTGATCTGAAAAGTATGTCTCATGGCAGTAGACCATAATTATTTCCACGCATAAGGATGGTAGATAGCTAGATGAAGTAAATAATAGTTTACAGCTTTGAAGAAGCCTGTGTCATGTGTTTTCTCTATTTGTTAACAACTTGTCTTGAGAATGATCTACTGAGAACAATAGTTTCCTGCTGTTTCTCAATCCTGTTTTATGCTAGATTCTAGAATGCAGGTTTATTTTCATAGAGGTGGCATCAACTCTGCACATCACACAAAAAGAAGGGGAAAACTTTATGCTATGAAGATTGATAGGAATCAATACTACAGGCATATCTTCAAGAATATAGCATCCTACACACTAACACCAAAGAGCTATGGACTGCACAGGATACCTACGTGCTTCATACTCACACATTTTATATTGGACAATCTAAAATATTTAGCTGTTGTGGGCATATTAGATTAGATGAGCAAATTGCTGAGCACAAAGTAAACCTTAACAATTCTGTATGTCTCTGAAGCTGATGTTTTTTTCTAGATGCTCTTTTAAGACTTGATTTAAAAGAGAAACTTTCCATCATATTTTCTCAGACTTTTAACTGTTTCTCTTAATTCTTGGTTAACCTAAACAGAAGGCAGTTGAAATTCTCACTCTATCAGCACTCCCACATTTCTGAGTACTCCTGAGATTCTGTGAGGAAAAGCCTCCTGTGAAAAAAATGGGGGAGTAGACGTTAGGTGTTACTGGTATATTCTTCCCATGTCCTGCTCAAATAGCTTCACACCCAGGATACAGCTCCTGCAAAGGCTTGAATTCTCTCCGCTGCACAGCACAGATGAACCAGGTCAGAACCCCTAATGAAGCAATTATTTGGGTGAGCAGATGAGAGAGGGTAATCAAGCTTATAAGGAAACACTTACCAGAAAACTAGAGAGAGGTTGGGCTTGGAAGAAAGCAAAGACAAACAACTGGAGCAAGACAGTGGAATTCTTGAATAGTAAAATGGATAAGGCAGTATAATCTCTAAGTGGGGATGTCAAGGGACTCAACGCAGCTGGAATAAAAATTATCTATCTGCCCAATATTCATAATTTTAAAAGTATTTAAGATAGCTCTACAGACTTTTAATATGCTGGATATCAGGTCAAAGATGGAGTGTTGTGGTTCAGGTGATAAAATTAATTCAGATATAATTAACGATCCTCTGATTAAAATGGGCCAAAAGAGGAGTAGCAAATTTCCTAGTAGTAATTACTATAGTCTATGAACATTTTTTGTTGTTTTTTTAACACTAGTGAATGTGATGCTGAGAAGTGTTATCAAAAGATCTGTAGTCTAAATTAGAGTACTTTGCTATATTTAAAATTACATGAAGTGTACCAAAACCTGAAAAATGTCTTGCTTTTTAATTTTCAGATAATATCTGAAGAACTGCAAGAACTAATAGTTAAGGAAATGCAGTAGTCCACTGACATGTTACTTTCTGTTAATACAGATAAGCTTTATTGGGTCAGAGACTTCTTCCAGCCCTATTCACTGGTCTGAAAATGGTGTGGTAATATTTGATTAAAGATTACTGCCACATCTGTGAAAGAAATCACGCTCTTCCTACTGGCTGCCCTTTCATTTTTGTAATTCAAAACAATGACCTGTGCCCACTCTATTAGAAATTTGACCCATCATTCTTTGGAGAAAGCAAGGGTAAAGTTGAAGTGCATTACAGATCTTTTAGCCATATCACACCTAGAAATAAAATCTCAAGAATCAAGATGTCCTAGACAGTGACAATGTGTAAACAGACGAAAGTTGCAGCGTTGCAATATGTCAATGAGTAAGCAAGAAAAAAATGACAAGTGCTACAAAATGTAATGTGCAAATTTACCATATGAACTTTTCTGCCTAATAATGATAGTATAAAGTCTTGACATCATAGCCACAGACCTTATAATTACTAGATGTTGCTGTTAGATATGTATTAGTTTGTCCTTATGTAAAAAATACTATAATAAATGCTGAGGCATTGGAATGTGATGGAGTTCAAAAGTTATTGCAATTCATTCTTAATAATAATGTGAACATCGTGTGAAAGCACTCGGCCATTTCTATGCGGCAGAATCAGAACTGTGCTGCAGATGACAGACATGCTTTCAGCCCTCTAAATGGGTGGATGCAGGGAAATGAAACTATTGTTCATTTCTATAGTAATTCTTTATTTGCCCTCCATGAGATAATACAGCTAGGAACAAGTTTATATTTACCCTTGTGAAGAAGAAATGCACTATTTGTTAGAAATTCAGTTTCAGAATATGTCTTATTGGGACTTTTTGACAGTTTTGTGGGACTCTCAGCTTCTGGTCAGAATGCATCCCTGACAGCAGGTGGGACTTACTGTTCAAAGCACTGGAGTAAAGAAAAGTTTGACCTGAGATAGACTGGGAATCTGAGCAGCGCTTGGGGGAAAGGGCAATTCAGACTAAGTTCGATTAGCTACATTCGGCTTTCCAAACTACTGGAATTTAGCAAGAGACTTTAGTTTCCAAATGGCAAGCAAAGAGCAGAAAAATCTCCCTTGCTTTTTCTCTCTCCCTCTCTCCCTTATTCTTATTTCTTTTTGGGGGGTTTTTTTTGGTTTTTTTGTTTCCCCATCCCATCTGGTAAACTCTCTCTCTGACTGAGGATAGCAAGGGGAAGAAAAGGATTTTTGAAAACTTTTGCTGACTAGAAAAGCTCCTTTATGAAAAATGCCATTAGGACTTCTGAAATTTTATGTTTGTATTAACAGTCTTGGATCTTTAGTCTTACTCATGGGAGGATTAGCTACAACCATTATGACTTAGAATAGATATATTCTTGAAAAGATTTTATCCACTTTTGTATTGTCTGTCATTCAACAACTTCAGCAGAAGAAATGAACCTAAGGAGATTAAAAATTGCATGCTATCCATATTGTCAGTATTTTTCATGGAAATATTGGGCTGTTCCCTGTAAATTCTAATGACTAAGATTTGAATAATAATTCTTTGCTGTTAGTGGTCTTTTGAAGTTGCCAGGTCAGAATAATTTAAGGGTCTAAACAACTGCATAGCTCTTTGGTTAATACCTGCTTCTTATCAGTAGCAGAGTAATTTATTGTTGCTCGGATGAGACCAGAACAGACTAGACCAATAAACCTCCGTTTCTGCCTTTGTGTTTCTGTACTTGTTCAGTGGTAATGCATGCAAATCCCTGACGATGCTCCTGGAAACTGAATTTTATTTTTAATTTAATTACTTTATCTTTTGTACAGAAACCTGGGGGTTTTCCCCTCTTGTATACAGAATATTTAATTCAGTGGTGTTTCTTATGCACTTTAAAGTGAAATACGCACTTATCTCCTTCACACAATTGGGGCCTCTATCTTTTTTAGAAAGCTATGCTTTTGGGAGGAGGAAGACCACACTTCAAAACAAAATGACAAACTCTTAAGCCTGGTCTCAAGTCTTCCTGTGTATCTTTATGCCCTGGCAATCCCAGTGGATGCCTGTAAAATTCAGTTTAGATCCAAAACAAAACTCCAGTACTAGCAAGAAATATGATGATGGTACCTTATTAATGAAGCGTTTAGCCTTGTCTGGCAATATAATCTCAAAATCTGTCATGTTGCGTCTCTGATGAAACCCACTTGCATACAAATTTTGTGGAGGAGTATGTATATAATATGCATACAAAACACACTGCTGTTTCCAGAGGTTTGTATATAACTTACGTAGCTAGATGCAATTGTACATTACTGTCTCATTAAGTTATTATGTCATATTCTGTCATCATAAAAGTCTAGTCATCATCTCTCGAGCCACATTAATTTTATAAAGTAGAGAGATGAGAGTAGTACAAACCGCGTGAAAACTACAAAAAGAATACAGTGCTTACAAAACAATCTGCCTACAAGATTTTCTGGAATTATTCCAAGGGTAAGAGAGAGCAGTAAGAACAATTTTAGTCATAAAATCCTATTTTGTCAGTTTATTTCCATTGCGGGTGGACCAAAGCAGTGTTACTTTGCACCAGACTTCGGCCTACCCTCACTAAGTTTAAGAACAATCGCAGAGAGCATTCTGCCATGGTCTTCTCTGTCCTTGATTTACAGAAACACAGAAGACCTTTTACCCACAAGCATGCATCCTGTATTATTCCTTATTTCCACCTTCTCTTAACCACTGAGATCTGTAAAATGATTCAGCAATTCTGAACCCAGCTTTCAGGCTAGTGGCTGTGGAAAACCAATAAAGACTAAACGATGAACGGATTGCAGTCTATATAAGGTTCAGAGCTATCTCCTGTAAAACTTTTACTATACTGGAGAACAACCTCAAATGCTCACAGTGCATCATACTAGGTAGGGTCATATCAACAGAATTTGTATTTCCATCCTTATTAATACTCCCAGGTACCTGGATACTAATACTGGTGACTGGGAGCCTTTGCAGGTATTTGCATCTTTTTTATCCAAGGTATTTTAGTATCATGACTAGAGATTTTTTTTAGGTCTAAATCAAACCAGGTCAATCAAAGGATGCTCAGCTTTGGATTAAATTGTAGGCATTTTTATCCAAGGATAAGACAATTGCTCTTACTTCAGGAATGGGTAAACAGAGGCATGTGTTTTGATTTGTCCAAAGTCTCCTGTTCACCCAGATGCAGGCTCAAAACTGAAATGCCACCCCTATTTATTTTTTTTTGTTTCTCTTTTTTTTAGCCATTAAATCAGTCCTCTTCTTTGGGTATTAATTGACCTTTATTCAGAACTTTGCTTTGAGCTTCTGTCTGTTTGACTTTCCTGTTTCTGGGTATAGGTTCCTGTTTGAGACGTATGACCTGAAAGGGAGAACCAAACCAGCTAGGGTATGGATGGGGGGAACTGAGAGTTCAGAATTACTTTCAAGTTATAATAAAATTTTAAAAGCCAGGTTCCTAAACAAAGTGTTAATTGAGCCACTCCCTTTTGAATAAGCATAAATAGTTTCTTTCCCACCTACTTGCCACTTATTTAGTGGATTTAATTATCACCTAGCCAGAAGGCAGAGACACTATTACACCTAGCCAGAGGGGACTAGAGGGGAAAGTAGTCATTTTAATGAGCAGGAACAGAAGTAGGTCAATGAAAAATATATGTATAATTTACTACAGTGCTTCTATGTATATATATATATATATGATTAGTGGACTAAAGGTGACATTGACTGTTGAAGCCTAAAACATTAAACTTCAGTTAGTTCAGTGATGTTTTGTTTCCTTTTCACCTTTTTCATAGTGTGTCTTTACTCTGTTCTCATGTTGATTTAAATCTTTAGTTTTCCTCAGCTTATTTATTACTTTTGTTACTATAATGTCTTATTGAAGAAATGCTATTATACATGGATTTCAATTTATTAGGTCTTTCTATAACAGATTGCTACCGTATCTATTTGCTTTTATTAAAACAATTTTAGTTTGTTTTCTTGAACTATAGGGTATCTCTATAATATATCTTCATACTTTTATTTCATAAACAAGTAGCTGTTCAGGTTAAAAGGAAGAAGAATTCTTATTTTCTCAGGATCCTCAGCAGTGCTTTGTTCACATGACACAACTTGCTAGTCCTGGGATGTATGTGTGGAAAAGCAACAGAAAGACAGAATGGAAAGAAGAGATAATTGGCATAGCAAAAAGTTAGGTTATGTTAGTCTGTGACTGAACAATATTCCTCAGGAGGAAGGTCTCTGTTGATTTCAGAAAATCAGTTTAAGTGGTCCTTAACACCATTTTCTTGTGTGTTTAAGAGTTCTTTTCTTTTCTCTTTCCCTACTGTTTCCTTATTCATGTTATACTCTATTTCCCCCAACTGTAGGCCGCATGCAATAGTTACTATCTAACATACTTCAATGAACTAATATTTACAATGCAATGTTTATTTTTCTAAAAGTTATGTTAGCCAACTTCCTTGGGTACGTTTTCCTTAAGTAGGACATTGAGAGGCAAAAGTTTCTTTTGCTTAAAGGGAGGTCAACTTGCGATAACAAGGACCTCATAATCATTTTGTGGTTGATACTTGTGGGATGTGGCATGATAATATCTGATGTTGGTTTATTGCAAGAAAAATAGGAGAATAAAATAATGGAAAGACCTGAAGCTGTTAATCCAAATGCAGGCAACCATGCAATAAATTGCCAGTCTGCAAGAGCCCCAGAACATCTTCTCTTCATTACTTTCCCCCAGCCCTGGCCACAGCACACTCTTCAAAAACACACAAAACACGAAACTTGGGAGAAAAAAACAAAAGGCATGACTGCAATATACCACAAGATGAGAACAGAAAAGATCAAGGGTATTAGTGTCCTATATCACAAATCAAAACAAACAAAACAAAAAAATCAGCCCATGACCTGTCTGAGTCAGGGAAGAGAGGAGAACCAGAAAGGAGGTTTTCCTCCTGATCCCAATGCCAGCAGCTGATTTAGTCATGACCAAGGAATGCAAATCCAAGACAGGAGAGACTTTAATACTGCCATTAGGAGTGCCCAAATACTTCTCCATTTGTCATGGGACTTACATGAGGAATATGTCTGATACTTCAGAGGCACTGAGAATAGAAGCCCAGAAGGCACGCTGAGCATCAGAAGGAGGTAAAAAACATTTTTGGGTCTGACTGGTAACTGGTAGAAGCTTGTAAGCCTGCTATGATAACAAACTCATACAGAACAAACTGCCTTCTCTCCTCTCGTAAGCAAATCCAGCCTTCCTCAATGATACCAACAACATGGTTACCTAAGGACTTAGATCCTTTCTCTGTGATATGCTAAGTGCCTCCTGCATAGTTTTTAAAATCTTCCATTTGTGCTGTGTCAAAATGTGATTTCCTAGAAGCCACAGAGACCTGAAGATTTCCTTGTTCACATATACAAAATATTTGTAGGCAGTGTTTCTGTGTTGTGCGAGATCAAATGTAGACCTAAAAGCACTGGAAAAATTGCAGTTTGTAGTTATGCCCCACTTGGTGGAAATTAGTAATACTTCTTTCCGGATCGCTACATTGTGCTTTTTTGTTCCTGTCAGTCTCCTCCACATTTGAATTGTCAATGCTGGCTTCTCAAGACTAGTATTATTAAGATAAGTTTCCTCTTGGACTTAAAAAAGCTTTGCAACCTTTCACAAAGCACTGAAGTTTCAGCTTAATTTTTCAGGTAGAAATAATTTACAGTAGCTCAGCTGCCAGCATTAGTACAATTATGTACTATGTACAAATAATTATGTGCAAATATGTAGTACAATTTGGGGGGAAAATGAATTTAATTTACTCCTGGGGGCTAATGTTATTCAAATAAGTCTATACTCCTGGCAACAATGCTGAAAAATCATCTTTGCTCTGTGCATTGAGCTTAACCAGGCCAACAAAGGCCAGTGGGACAAGAATGAAAATGCTGTGCAGTATTCATTTAAACTCCAAATCCTCAAGTGGTACAGGCATAATCCTTTTCCCTGGAATTAAGATTTTTGTTCTTTTCTCTAAAGCACCAGATAGATGATTGTACCTTTCCTGCTGTGATTTTAAAGCCTTTAGGTCTGACTTTCCCACATAATTTGCTTACTCTTTGTGTAATTTCTTCTTCAATAACATATTTTCCAGTACAAGTCAGTTACTTCTGCTCCTGAGTGACACCACTTTAAATGGGATTACATTGTAACATGCATTGTTCTGTTCCAGTTTACTGGTTCCTTTTAAAAAAAAAAAAAAAATCCCATTGCAAGCTGATTGCTAAGTTTGTTAATTCCCTAAAATTTGGTTTCTTGAGATTGAATACCTTTGTACTGCCATACTGTATTGGTTCATTCCCAGCAGTACTAAATCCAAGTAGTTCCTGATTTTTGGTCTTGTGATTTCCTACTTAAGTTTTTTATAGTCATTCCCTGCAGGCCAAAAGAATAATTTCTCCAGCTTCAAAGGTTAACCAATACAAGCTAAGAGAGAAATAAAATGTTAGATTATGGGTAATTTCTAAATGAGATTTCCCATAAGTTCAATATGCTGTTGTTTTAACTACAGGAAAAAAAATGATACAGGGTGGTTGGTTTGGCTTTTTTGCAATATCTCTTTAGTGAAATACACTCGTTACTCACAGTAGTTCTCCCTTGCTTGTTGCCAATTATGAAATCCACATACAAGTTTTACACATTAAATCCTTAGGCTTAAAAGCTTCTTTTTTTTCCTTATCAAAATCGGAAGACTCCACACTGCGGCAAACAGCCATCCAAAAAACGTTAAGATGTTCTAAAATTTCCTCTATTTTACAGCAGCAGTGTAAGTAGAGCTGTTAATAAACAACCATTTTTGCTTGAAGTTTAGGAAGAGCTAGTGTAGCCAGTGGGTGCTTTCATGGGAGCCATTCTATATCCTGAATTATTCTCACTGCAAGGGAGGACCAAAGCTGCATACAGTTTTAAAGATGCAACAGTACGGTGGATTTGCACAATGAGATAATGACGTTTTTGTTTGCTTTTCTGTTCCTTTCTTAGTAATTGCTAATGTTCACTTCTCTGTTTTCGCACTCCCGGGTACTGGATTTATGTTTTGACAGCACTATCTACAGTGACCTTAACATCCTGTTCCTACGTATTAGTGGTTGGCTTATCACTGTGTAGGTAAAATTATTTTTTCCCTTGTGCATCATTTTACAGCTGTCCTTCCTGAATTTCATCTGCCATTATCTCACTCAGTTGCTTGGTTGCAAGGTTTTTCTGCAGTTCTTCACAGTCAATTCCTATCTTTACCACCATGAATAACAGTAGCATCCTGAAAGTTTGTCATCACACTCTTCACTCCTTTTTTCAGATAACTTAAAAACATGCTGAACACCAGGGTCTCTAATAAATCCTGTAAGACTCTGCTGAGTATCTCTCTTCAGAGAGAGAAATGACTTTTACACTAACCTTCAATATCTTTCTTTTTAATCAGCTATTTTATTCATGTGAGGACCTTCCTTCTCATGACTGCTCAGCCTATTTGAAAACCTTTTAAAAAAGGTTCTTGTAGAAGGCCTTTTGGAAATCCATGTATACTGTATTAACGTGGTTTCTCTTATCCATATTCTTATTGATTCTGTTATTATTGACTATAAATGTTTACAAAGTATTTTTGATACATGCCTTGCCTTTATATAAGCTGTGTGGTTTCTTCTGTAATAGATCGTATTTATTGTGGCTTTGCTAATTCTGTTTTTTTATAGTTTCCAACAATTGCCCTGGAGCAGATTTCAGAATTATTGATTGGTAACTTGGGAGAAATTTTCCAGAAACTTAAAAATTAGTCTTTCTCGTCACCTTCCAGTCTTCTGCCAACAAGGTGTTTTTGCATGGCATTGCATACCATGGTTCTAAATAACACAGCTATTTCATTTTTAATTCCTAAATGCAAACCACCTGAATTTGGTGTCTTGAGTGTTGTTCATGCTGCCATAAACTTTTGATTTGACACATCGATTTGATATGGGTCCTCTGATGCACTACTGCCTGTAGAAGGAGTTATAATACTTTTTCTGCTGTGGGAGCTTTATCTTCTGTGAGTGTTTCTTCTCTGTTATAGCTACCTAGCAAACTTAACTTAAAAGAAAATGAAGCATTCCAAGAATTGCTTCCTAGTACAGCAAAAAAATAAGAATACTGTTCAATTTCCACTTCAGAGCAGCTGTGACCTTGCTGGGTTTTGGGCAGATCAGTAAGCTGCCACAGTGTTTTCAGTCATTTAAATTGCTTTCACAACAGCTTTCCAGTGAGCTAAAATATAAGGTCATAGCCTTAGAATTATCTCACTTTCTTATTTATCCTTTTCCAAGTTGCTAACCAATAAATAAAAGTTTCCCAGTTACACGTCTCAGAATAAATAACTGAGTCACTTCTTAGAAGTTAATTTCCAATGGAAGCTTGTTGCCCTACTTTAACTTGTCACACTTTTTGAAGGAGCAGACCCTTTGGAGCAGGACACGCTCCTCCGTTCAGCTCCCACTGCACAGTACTGGAAACCAACTACACTGAATTTGTATATTCTTTGTCATCTCCATTTTGGGAGGATGGGAGTGCCTGGGCTCTTAAACGGGTTTTAAATCCTCTAGTGAACAAAGGGTAATAAAGATGACTGATCATGAATCCTCAGGTGATGGGCTTCCCTTGTTTTCTCCTTTCTGGAGTTCTGAAAGGAAAGTAGTAGTATAACCGGATTTGTTCAACTACCTGATCCTCTGCAGTTGATAAAAGGATGTGGTGTAAGATTATAGAATTTCATTTGGACCCTGTTTCTTGATTCACCCCATTCAGTTTGAATTGAAAAAGCATCCAAATGTCCATTTCCTTATAAAAAAAGGCTAGTAAAACAGATGTATTATCTCACATTCAAGCAAGTTTTGTTGCCCACCTCACACAAAAGTAAAGTACTGAAACTAAGATGTTTATAGGGTAATTCTAAGGAAATTGTATCAAAGATGACAGAAAACACTTTCTTCTGAAGAGAAATTTAAGATTCAAATAAGCTTTTTCTAGTACTTCTACGGGGGAAAAACTCGAGTGCTCTAAACAATCGATGCATTCTGTTTTGAGCGCCTTATGATGAGTGGCAAATTGTAATTCCCAGACATTTAAGTTTGTACTGCTTTACTTTTTTATAAAGCATATGCAACATGTAACTAAATCTGAGATGACATCCTTGGTTGCAAATGCATCTTGCAAAAACCAGAGCTGTGCAGGAGGAAATTAAGTAAACAGTCATTCCAGCCATATAGCTAAGTAATGGGAAATGTTCTTCCTGCTAATTCACACATGCAAATTAGATCAGGCTCTTGTATCAATAAATCCATACAGCCTAATGAATTCCTTGGGTGGAATTCAGATATGGCTAACTGCAAGCTGAGTTTGTGCAGAAGAAAACAGTCTGTACCTTACTTTTGATGGAGGTTTCAAATCATGTCCTGAAACGCAGTGTTGTCATTAAATGGGTAGGGGTGTTATCATCACAAAATTCACTTAGCATTGTAGTAAACACTTTATTTCTAGTAATCCCTAAATGTTCAGCGATTAGTTGAAATGTGAAGCATCCTTATTTTTTCCTGTTACTTTCTGACCTGAGCAATCACGTCAGTTTTCCCACAACGTAGCTGTCTCAGTCAACAGCTGTGGCATTTTCTCCAGATGCCTGTACATGATAATTCACTTTGCTACTTTACCTTTCCTTTCCTTCAGTACAGGCACACCACTGGATGGCTGCAGGCAATATGGAGCTGTCATTCGTATCCCTTCCTTTTTGCTGCCTTGAGTGAACTCTGGTTTACAAACCTGAACAATCATTCCATTCAAAAATTATTCTAATGACAAAGACTTAATGGAGTTATAATTTTCTAGGGTATATCTGGTTTACATATAAGAGAAATATTCACTCAACTAATTGTTATTGTCTTAGTTAACACTCACCATCCTGCCATCACCCTTAGTGATGTGCAAGCAGTTAATATCTTAAATATGGCTATGGATGCCTAATAATAAGTTCATGCTTCAAAAAGTACTGCATTAATCACTACAAATATAAAGTGACGCACTCCTTGTTTTGTGAGAAAGTCATAGTGACATTTTATGTGGTTTATATAATAGATCACACTTAGAATGAATTGTCCCTTTAGTGGGTAATAGAGCTTTCTTTGTCTAGTTGCTTTTAGTGACACAGGAAGTAAGCTTGGGTCATCTCAGCTGGTAACCTCACCCAAGAATGCAGGATATATTGATCTAAGTATAAGAAAAACATTATCTACAAAGAGATGCTTTAGATTACAGATGACTTGAATTTTCTATGTAGTAGTAAAATTAATGATCATTTAATATTTGAATTAAGTTAGAATTTTTTCCCCTAAGAAATGAAATTTACTCAAATGATATTGCCAAAAATGTTTTACAGGTATATGGCCATGTAGCTATCGTGCCCAACAAAAATCTGGATGTTACCCTGGTTATTTATGTATCTGAAACCAAGTGTGAAGCCCATAGGGTGTGACCAATTTGTCTGTTACTCTTTAATTTCCTCATAGCTATGAGCCCTTTAATCCACAAACAGAATTTAAAGAGTGAATATAACTGTGTGCTGAATTTCTACACGGGGCATAATGGATTAAAAAAATCCGGAGCTGCCAATTATGGACAAATTCATCAAATTGAATATATGCTGCTTCTGCTTTACATGAAGAAGAAATCATCTAAAGTTTGGGGTGATTGACATTGATACAACAAATGTAGTGTAAGCTGACTCTCAAAAAAGCCATTCTGCAGAAGTTTTTTTATAGTATTTAGGTATTCATTATCCATTTCACTTCTAAAATACTGACCAAAAGTACAAATGCCATAATGTTTATTAGAAGATTAATGTCAAGTTCTTAGTTTTCTCTTATCAGAGAGACTGATACCATAACTACTATCTAATAGACTTTATTTTGTATTTATTGAAACACGGCATGATTCAGCCCACTTTTACATGCAAAATAGAAGAAAAATTTCAGTCTAACCTTGCCATCTTGTACTACAGCCAAGAGTACAATGTAACTCATACAAGTGCATGAAAGTTTTCATGGGCGTTATCTGCCTAGACTACCAAATGCCTCTTATTTTACTCATTTATATTGACATGTCTGCATTTTAAATTTCTGCATATTCAGGTCACTCTGCCTATACAGAAATGTTTTAGATCAATATGTTTGTGGTATTCTGCTGTCTGTGTGCAATACACATCATGCCTTTAATGACTTGGATTGTCTGTCTGCTTTTTCTTGGTTTTCAAGTTTCCTCATATGATCAGCATTCAAGTTAATCCAAACTGCGCATGACCACAAGGTAAGTAAATAAATGTATCTTCGTCTTAAATGGTGGTGTATGAATTGTCTCTGAGTAGTAATTTGCTTGGGGTGTTGAGTTGCTTTTTTTTTTAAATTCAGCATTTTATGCTATTTATCTGTCTTGGTTTGGTTTTTAAATATGAAATCACCACTCACCCTTGAAGCCACCTTCGCAGCTGTTGAAAAGTGAAAACTACATCAGCATCATGCTAAAATTGATTTTACAAGCTGATATTCATGAAGATTTTTTTAATTGCTCATAAAGGCAGCATTCTCTCACAGGCTGAAATATGAGGAAAGATAACAGTACTTGGCCCACAAATAAAAACACCAAAGATCACAATGGTTTCTGTAAAATCTTGAAAGAAAGCTTAACTAGCAACTGGCCTAGTGAAAAATGCACAGTTTTATAATGTAACCTTTGAGTTCAAAGGAACAGGGCTCCTTTGTTGGTACTTGATGATCAGTGTGGTCAAGGAAGATGGATTGTTTTATTGCAGATAGCTGTTCACAATCAATGTTTCTAAATCAACCTAAAGGCATAAAGGGGAGGAAAACATCAAGTTAGAAATGGTATGATAAAACATTGTAAGAATAGCTGGGTCTATGGAAAAAGAAAAAGTTTTTAATGGCAAGCCTTGCAGAAAATTTTTGTCTGTAACAGGATACAAATGTTGTAGCTTGGAAAATTAAATTTTTTGTATATTTTAAAGTGTTCCTGTAAGTCTTTTTACAGTGAATTTTAAGAACTACGAGAAGATCAATCCCAAGGTCTTTTAAGTAGCCGATTCCTGCCCTTTTGGACATGCATCCTTTTCCTTTATTGAGACGTTTGAAGGGATCCAGCTTTCTTCAAAAAAAAACACAAAACCCCCACCTTTCTCCTAAATATACTTATCATAGAGAGAAAAGCAGCCGTATTTTATTTCCCTTTGGAAAAAAAAAATCAGTCTCATAAGAAAATGGAAGAAAGCATTAAAAGAACCACAGAGCCGGTCTGAATGTCTGCCAGCTCTGGAAATGTTTGGCCCCTCATCAGAAAACGTGTCCTGTGTTTAACCTACTTTCAGTATTCCAGGAAATGTTTTGAGAGTTATAAGGGATAACGCAGGAGTAGCAAGATTAACTGTGTGAAGCATAGGCGGAATAACAGCAGTCTTAATAGGAAAAAACTTGGACCTGTCAGCCACCTGAGAGCAAAAATAGTTCAAAGCTCTAAATCATCATCCATGAGGGTCAGGGGCATAATAAATCTGTTATGTATTAAATGTATTCACTGAAAGTAAGTAGTATAGGAAGAAACTTTGCAAAAGGACTGGTAACTCAGGTACACTGAATTTCTACCTGAGTCAGTGGCAAGTGCTACTGTGTTCTTAGGATTCCTGTTCACTCATTTTTAATAGAACCATATTCGTATTAGTATAAAATAGCTATAAGGGTTGTGGTGTTGTGACAGGCAAATCTGGCCTGTAAATTATAAAAGTAGAAAGAAATAGGCTGAGTTATATATGTTGAATAGAAATTTGTGTTGCATGTGAGACTTTTATGGTCCATGTAGTCCTTTCTTGTCCTCTATATATTATGGACTCTTAAAGAAATGATGCATCAGCACTCATCTTTCCTTAAAACCAAATGTATTGAGTCTTTACCTCACACAGTAGCACAATGTCATCTTCTATATGGTTCTAATATCATGGTGCATAAGTTTTCTTTAATCATAACATCCCTGAGAATATTTGCAAAGAAATTGGTGAGCTATTTTCAACTGTTCATTCTGTGCTTTAAAAGTTGGAAGGATAGGTTTGAATGAATGTGCTCTTGACTGGTAAAATCTCTGCTCAGGATTATTATTTCCAAATCCCTGGAAGGTGACGCAGTCAGGTGTCCATCTATACGTTTGCCTAAAAGCCGTCATCTGCAGTTCAGGCAGTCAGAATGGGTTGGCCACCTGAAAACAGCTGGTGATACACCCACATCTTGTGTCCTGGAAATGCGGGCGCTAGGAGCTCCAACGACTGGAAAAGTCCAGCAAGACGCCATTTGAAATCTGCAGCTTCTAGCAGGTTAGTAGATGAGTAGTGTGAGAGGCATCCATTAAATTCTACTTAGGTACATTTAAACAAGTGTTTCAAGAGAAAGGTGAGAAAGGAGAGGGACAGTTGAGGTACAAAGGGAAACAGCCTCAACTGTTACAAATTACCTGAATGTGTAGCCTGCCCCTGCAGTCTAACAGAATTTGATTTATAAGAAGAAAAGTGAAAGACAGCAAAAGGGGCATTCAGCAATTTCTGTGAAGCATACTGGTGAAACAGTCATGCCTTTTCACAAGCTTTATGGTATCTATGAGATTTTAAACTTTTCTAAATTAATTTCAACTTTAGGCTAATGTTAAGAGACAGATTCTGGGAGGGGGGATGGCATGGAGGGTTACACTCTGTATATCTTTACAGTCTTGAATGAGACTTAGGTTGTTTTTCTCCTCTATTCCCAGCTAGCTTCATGTGCATTCTCAGTTGAGTAGCCTGCTTGATTATAGACTTTATGATTAAATGACTGAGCCTTACTGTGAGGGTTATTTTGTATTTTTGTGGCTGTTTGAACATGGCGCTAGCAAACAGTCTGCCTCCTGCAGTGGCACCGAAGGCTGGGGTGTTATTTTAAATGTGTAAAGATGGACCCTGCAGTGCAGTTACATATGCACAGAGAGCAGAAAAGCCATGTAAACCCTGATGAGCTGCATTAAAGGAACACAGGGACAGCTCTGACTTATTCTTAACTTTTCCAAGAGGAAGAATATGGAAAACATAGCCAAATATTAGTGTAGTAATGCACAGTTCTTTATCAGGATAAATTTCTAGACACTTGGGAGTTTTCCATAGGAGGAAGTGGTGAAAACATCCATTTATTAAATGGCTTGTTTTCAGGGACATACACAAGGCCAGCTTCAGCACCCTCCTGTGCCTGAAGAAATGTAATCCTACTTTTTTTGACCTTTTATCATCTCACCAGCCTAAAAGGTACTTAGTCTGGAGTGCTGACAAATGAATTATGAGATTTTCATTTTTTTCTCCTCATGCTCCCTACACTTTAAACATCCACTAGCACAACAGATGAAAGTCTGACATCTCATTTCCTGTCTAAGGACTTATCTTCTGTGTCCTCTTAGATAAATAAAGAGAAAGACATCGAGTAAGGTTGTTGATACTTCTGTAAACTAGGTACAGCTGACAAAGCAGTGTATCTATTTTAGCTGAAATAACTTGGAGGATGGAATCACAACTAAGAGGAACATACTGTGGAAAAAGTGGGAGGTTAGAAAATCATATATTTTGGTAGTGAGGAGGTAAGTGGCTGAAATCAGGTGAGATTTCCTTGTGAATAACTAAGTATTAAGGAAGTGTTCTTGATGAAGAGTGAAAAGCAATAGAAATTACAGTAGTGCAGAAGGGCTAACTTGTTGACTTTGGTACAATGACGAGCTAGAAGGCTAAGAACTGAGGAGCATAGAATTGTGTCCTCTGCCTCCCTTACCTTGGAGCCACTAAGTTGGGACCAGTAAGGTGTTTGGCTGCTGAAGAGCCTGTAGCACACAACTGTCTCCAGGAATGACAGCCACAAAGCTTGATGTGAAGACCTTGGCTGTGTTTCTGGCAGAGCTCTGATGTTTTGGGGTTTTTTTTTCTGAAAAGAGGAAGGCTTTAAAGTGTTTACCTGGCCAGTGTGAAATCTGTTGGGGTTTTTTTTCATGTGGTTGTATCATCCGTTACCTTAAGCAGTTCTTTTCCTCTTCTGTTGCTTACTGTCCTGAAGTATTGATAAACAGCAACCGCATCTCATCTCTCTCTGTGAGACTAAATAAAACTAGTTTCTTCTTGTATCTTAGAGACTTTGTCCTTCTGCTCATCTTGGTAGCCTTTCTTTGATCCTGTTGCTGTCTGAATTCACCTCATCAGCCTTTGAGAAATCTTGTTACAACAGTACTCAACTGTTGCTGTGACAAAAATCAAGCATGGGAAAACTGAAGTTGAAAGCTCTTGCTTCAAGCATTTGCAATGTATGATTAATTTGGAGAGCTCTCCTTGTACTCGTTCTTTGTTATTCGGTTCCATGCAATTATTTAAACACTGAACTAACTACAATAATCCATTTTAAAGTATCCAGTGTACAAGTGTACAACCTCCAAGCATTTCTCTGTGGTTGACTAGTGGTTGATTTCTCTTATATTCCTGCATAGCCACCTGGGATTCTTTTAACAGTGCCTGAAAGTAATTGAGGCATACTAAGTGTTACAGAGGACACTCGTCTGTAGGTTTTCTTAATTGCTATTCATTGTTACTCTACAGAGTTTTAGGAGAGCAGAAAAACCGTAATCCCCTTGATTTACCTCATTTTCCAGAGTGTTCAGTTTAACCATTTCACATTAACAGAAGCACTTCTAGTCCATATCTTAAATTGGTGTTGGTCTTGTATTTCAGTTTTCTCCTTATGCAGGAACGCTACTTACGTAGCATTTTTAGTGTTCCTTAGTAACAAAACTGTACTGCTGTGTTCTAGCAAAGCACACAGATTAACTTTGCAGATGTTGATGTTTAAGGTTTGTATTTTTTTTGAGTGTTATTTCAGTTCCTGCTCCCGATTAGAACACAAAAATCCCTTTTTAATGTGCATCCTAACAGGAAGTTGTTCATTCATATACATACCTATTTTTTTCATTTTTACTTGGTCCTTCTGCAGTACTTTGATAGCTTAGATACTCTGCAGTATGCCCTCACCAAAAATATCAGATTAAGCAATAGGGAAGGGATTTTTAAGTGGACTTTTTAAGGAGGGAAGGGGGTTTTAAGTGGATTCCCACTGATTGACCTGCTCTCAGAACCAAAGACATGAAGGGTGATGTGGTTGGGAGGAAATGGGAAAGATCCTCTCTATGAGATAAAAATGGGGGAGGCAGGATGAATTGTACAGGAGTGTATAAAACATATTTCCACTGAAGGTGAACAAAATAGGAATAATAATAATAAAAAGAGTGCAGCTAATATCAGGCTCAGGCTTCTTTTCATTGATCTGGAAGTCAGTGTTCTTCATTATATTAAGTCAGACCGGTATTAAGGACACGGGGGATTTGTATGTTCATGTTGGTTTTATGGGTCTGTGGCTTTTTTATTAATAACATTAACTGGTTTATCTAAATATTGTGTGGTTTGTTGTGTTCCTTTTTTTCTAACAATTATTTTTACACAAGTGGGTGAATGGAAAAAAAACTTCTTGAGAACCAGAAAAATGTTGTAAAAATTTAAATATAAAAAATCAAATATTTTAAATATACCAAAAAACTTTCAAAAAGATATTTTCAAATATGTATTATAAAAGGCACCCAGGTGACATTTAGAGAAAATACACTGGAGGGACTTAAATTTGAATTGTGAGTGATTTTTGAATACTGACAGCATTTACTCTTTCACTGTATCAGTAAATATGGGATATAATTTTTTTTTCTGTATTTTAGCTATTTCTTGTTTGCTCCTCTACTGTCTGCTATCTTTTCCTCATACTTGTTAAAATAAAGATGACATTAAGCATTGTACCTATTGCTGGTTGGTTGCCTAGCTAGCCAAAACTTTAATTTTATCTCAAATCCCTGTTCTGGAAAGTATGGGACCAGCAGCACTAAATTCCTCTCTGGTGATCCAACCATATACAAGCTTAATTGTCTTTATTAAAACTGTAAGTATTTCATATAATGTGAGGGTAAACAGAAAGTCTATCACTGTCCTTGTACGGCCCAGATTCTCCTGCAAATAAAACTATTGTTATAGGTACTGATTATAATTTTCAGTTTAAAAAAAAAAAGAAGTAAGACAGTGATGCTTTGCTATTGCTGCTGACAATATAGAAAAAGCTGGGTTAAGTACAATCTCCATGATGTAACCAAATATATTGGAGTGAGAGAGACCAGCCAAGAAAAAAATAGTTACCCTGAGGGAGAATAGTACTGGATTAAAATCTAGATAAAGGGGAAAAAAACAAAACCCTTAAGGTTAGCCATTTTATTTCCACCTATAAAATATAACCCCAAAATGTTTCTTTTTACCACAGCATAACAGATTTTTATCTTTTCTCAACCTGCAGTAAAATACACAGGTTAAAAAAATACAAGTCTTGCTTCTGTCCTTGAAAACTTTCATTAGTACAGATAATAGTTGTTTGTTTACATTGAACATAAACTTTACATTGCACATTATTTTTTTTTTCTTTCTCTGAGCACTGGATTTTTTAAGTCTATATACACTGAAATCTAGTTTTGACCCTACATTTTAATATTTTATACTGAGGACAGGGAGTACAAAGAGAATGGAAAAGAAGCAGACACAGGAAATTAATTTAATAGCAGAAAGACATATTCCATTGAGAAAGCTATGTTAAGATTACATGATTTGCATAATTAAGTGCTGAAAAGTCATGAACTATGAAATTCAACATTGCAGACAATTCTTATTCTTTCTTCTTTACATATCTATTACTGTTAAGTCTTTATAAGATTTTAAATGGTAAAAATGCACAGGTTTTAATTAGAATTTTTGCTGCATGTACACATCTAGACTTTCTTGATCAAACTATTGTCAGAGCAGCAAAGCAAAAGAGAAAAAAAGGCTTTGAGTACAAAGCACCTTTTCTGTGTATTTTAAATATACATTTATGTGTTTTAACCTCAGATTCATTCAGTTAACTACAAAACAGAGCACTCTGGAAATACTGGCATTAATGATTTTATGGATTTAATGCCCAGCTCATCTACTTCTTCTGCTCTAACTATCATTGCTTCATTTCTGAAACCTTCCTATGACTTTTAGATGTAGTGGTGGCCGTTTCTGTCTTCATTTGGGGCTGTTCCAGCTTTATTGTCATTGTCTGTGACTGACAACCTCTTTAAAACCTGTCTTCAAACCAATGATTTGGACCTTCTTGTTTGCTGATGCCCCAGCACTGCAGTCATGCCTACTGTCACAAAGCCTGAAAAACAGAGAAGAACAGATCTCAAAAGTCTCTTGTGGTTTCTAGTTGGAATAAAAATATATTTTTTGCCTTTTTCATGCAGGAAGGGTGGGTGCATACCAGCCATGTCTGTTCATTGTGGTCTTTAATTTAGAACATCTGATCCCCTAAGCAATTTTTACAGTATTGCAGTGAGCTTGACCTACAAAGTAGCTTTGTTATGCTGAAGGAGCGTAGAGCCCTTAACCATTCACATCTACTTTTCCTCAGATGTTCTGCAGGAGTTTAAAAGGTCTTCTTCTATGTCTGATTTTGCTCTTAACTGAGCCATACATTTCTGAGCCTATCTAAGAGCACTTGCCTGATATTCATTTATAAAACAGTGACTGAATGCACAGTCCTTGGAGAAGAGACCCACCACGAGCAGGGTTGTACTTTTTTGCTATGGTCGCAGCAATTTTGCTTTTTATTGTAAAGTGGAGCAGCTTATAGGAAAAAAAGCTGAAAGTAAAGCTATTTTACAATGAAGCATAGCCCAGTGGTGGAAACACTTTTCTGGAAAAGAGGTACTGTAGTCCTGAACCAGGCCTCCTGACTCTGCGATGAGACTATCATCAGCATGCTGTTGATAAAGGGGATGGAAGCGGAGAGAAGTGCAGAGTGCCTTATTCTGCTCTGGCAGCTGTGTTTTGAATGAAAATGGGCACTCCTTCTTCCACTATATTTTCTGAAGCCTTTTAGGCTAAAATGATCTAAACTCATGACTAGTTAGTCATTGGTTCTGGGAAGCCATCTGAGTCATCTCACAGTCCTGTACCTCACCTCTACTGCAAGGAGTCTTCACCGGGAGGGGGGGAAACTGTTGGAAATCCAGCAAGCACGCTTCCAGATGTAACTCACTGCTTTTAAGTAATACATTTTGGCTGCCAGCCAAGGGGATTTTACACTGTCATGCTCTTCAAAGTTACCTGACTTGTGCCATCTCTCACTAAACAGTCCTAGAACAGGATCCACCAGCAGGCCTTGTATTAATTTAATGGTACACAACAAATTAGTGGAATTGACTACCACATTTGTCTATATTCTGGGCCTGACAAAATTCAAGTCATGGATTTTCAGTTTCAGGTAACAAACGAGATCACCACTCGATCAGTGACCTGTAAGGAAAGTATTGCCTCAGCTCTAGTTAGTCTAGTCTTAGCTAAATTGACCACAGACTTTCAGTGACTGATGCTTACTAATGTTGACATTCATACCTCAGCTGATTTGCAGTAGCTGAATTTCTAAAAGACAGCACCATCAGAATCAGACCTACAGAGGGGCTTGCAGGCTAAAAGCTTGTCCTTTTCCCCAATTATATCAGCTGATCTAGGAAAGTGTATTACTTTTCCCTGCAAATCTTGTTTCATTTGAAAAAGAAGCTGTTAAAAAAAGTAATGGAAGCACAGAGGGGATTTTGTGGGACCCTTAATCATTGTAGCCAGAATTCTTTCTGCAGTATTCTGCTGAGTTTTTTCAGCTATTGAACAATATATTTTGACAATAAAAATATTGCGTACAGGAATACATATTTATCTGCAAATTTAACAAGATGTGAATATATACCTCTTGCTGCAGGCCAAAGTAAATTTGTAAGTTATTATGTGAGATTTTTTTTTGTGTGTATAAAATGTTCGGTATTAACTACTAGGCAATTTTCTTTCTTTTCTTGGCTGTAAAACCTCATAACAGGAAAAAATGCAACATTAATAATACTACAACAAAGGGAATCATATTTATGACTAGAGGAGAACACTGGCTAACTTCCTGGCAGGTAACATTTTACAGCTTATGTTGACAAGTAAATCTTTATTTATGACTAGGATCATAGAACACCAGGAAGCTCGTCAATAAAGGATCCTATAACGGTGTGAAGGAAAAATTCTTCATAAACAACATTTTGCAAACTTAGTTTAACTGGATGATGCCTTGATAATTTTTGTAATGGATGGTGACATTGGCATGAATAAGATTTATTACGTTAGTCAAATGAAAGTGCATGTGCTGAATGCACAAGTTCAACCATTGGTACCTGCACAACAAACCTAATTAAATGGTGTGTCACTGAAGATGATTTAAATGAAAAGATAATGAAGCAAATCACATGAAAAGTGTTTAACAAAATTTATTCCAAAAGAATCAGAAAGGTTATTATAATTAGAGAAGTAGTCCTCCATGTTAATAATCTTTTTAAAACTGTCTCATTAAAATCCCAAGCAGAAATGGACATGTATATTTATGGCTGAATTTTGAGGGAAAGTTTCAGGTCTACATAGAAATTTATGGCTTGTGGCTGTTTCTGTGGCTGAAGTAGGTGAGCCCTTTATTCATGAAAACAGAGTCCTATTGAGCCATCATTAAGTCATTGAGGTCAGGAAAGTTTTTAATCAGGTATCTTACATCAAAACCAAAAATAGTGAGGAAAATGGTTCATGAAATTATTAGATAGTAACATCAGTGGGGTATGAACAACAAAATTATATTCAGCATTTTACTAGGTAAGGGAGTAACTATAAGAGTTTTCACTAGATACCTAATAGGTTAGTAACCTTTTTAGGTCATATGGAAAGTAAAAACTACACTGGTCAAAATACTTTGATTAACAAGCCAATAGTTAGGCAAATATATATTTTATTCTCATGGGTTCATGAAGAATATGTGTGTATATTCAACGTGTATCATTAATAGGCTCCATCAGTGGTGCTCCATATGCAGCAATAGGAGTGAAGGGGAGGAAGGAGGAACCCCTCAATTCCCCTCTGAAATTCACCCATACAGTTGGTTATGAAATTGCAAGTGTCCCTTTGCGACAAAATGAGCACAGGTAGAAAACTGGCAGAGCCTGGATTGCATCCTAGGAACACAGATGTGTGAAGAAAAGAACTAGAACAACTTTCCTCTACAAAAGGAGGGAGTCTGAATTCTGACTTTAAGTTAAAACTTGAATCTGTGGACTGCAATCAAGGACATCACTGAGCGTACGATGGGTTGCCAGGCTAGTGCAGAACTACTGAGGACTGGGTTGATATTTACTCACATTCTCATATAGTAGCTCATTTTGAGAAGGCTTTCAGACAGGGCCATTGCTTCCCTAATTCTTCTCCAGCCTCCTGCCTACCCCCCTTTTAGACCAGAAGCATTTGTATTCCTAGCTGTGAGTTTTTGGAAGCAGTACAGTTATGTTGCTGCTAACCACCCAACCAAGGATCTGTAGCACCACTGGGAACATACCAAATCCCTCCGGAATTTCCCAGCATTGCAATGGACGTTCACACACATCATCTAGCACAAAGTTTCTGGAATATTCCTCCAAATGTCATGCCACCCATGGAAAAATATTTTGGGGATGATACCCTTGCCATACCACCTCCCTACTCTCATTTTTAATGCTGTTATCTTTCTCCACCTCTTTCTAGGATCTTTCTTCTGCAGGGGGAACAGCACTTTCTCTCTCCTATGAAGCTTTCCAATAGAATTTAGAGCAACTATGTTGCAGATAAGAACGTAAAATAATTTGTACCACTGATTAGAAAACTGGCATTGTTATTGAGACACCTGTCAATACTTCATTCAGAGCAGTAACAAGTTGTGAAAGAAAAGGCCGTTAACAACAACAAAAGAGAACAAAAAAAAAGAAATAGAAAAGAAAAAAAAGAAAGACTTGGAAACCACCTCTGAGCAGAGAAAGTCTTCTGTTTTTCATATTTCACCATGTTGTTTGCTCAGCGAAAGAGATATTTGGCAATGAAGCAATTCTCACCAGGCTCTGTATTGCAGGTGTTTAATTGCCTAGGACAATCACTTGTGTGTGAAATAAGATGCTAAATGGCACTGGAGCTTCAGTCAGTTTCTCCAAATGCAAAATGAAATTTATTATTAGGCCCAAAGGTAGCTAAAAGTGCTTTCTGAAGGAAATTTTAAATGATCCTCTGATTAATATCCCATAATTGAAGGTTAGCATGTAACCCATTCCATTATGCTGTGGGAGGAGAAAAGACTAACTGCCAATTATCTGTTTGTTAGCTGTATTAAACTCCAAGTGACAGACATGGTACTGAGCCATGAATTTCAGAACTAGGGTTTGAAGTCACCCCCCTCTGCTTTATGTGTAGATGTTTGAGATATTTCTTCAGCTCATGATTGAAAGAGATCATTGTGCCTTTTGGATTGGAGCTCATTTCCAGATTTAACTACTTTCTCCCCAGCAAAGTCCCTCGCCGCCTCTGCCCTGCCAAACACACATATGAGTTTAGGCCATTTGTCCAGTTCAAACTTATTTATTTTAGGCTTTTATTTTGTGTCTATCTCAACTGCATTGCTATTTTCAGACACTGCTGCAATGCTAGTCTTCATTATTGCTCCTCTGCAGTGATTTACAGCAGATAGTACAGTCATACACTGTCTTTAAAGTGTTATGTGCAAGTTGTGTCATGAGGTAAAAGCAAAGTAACTTCAGTGAAGGGAACCTATATAGATACTTTGAACATCATCACTTAGATCAAGGTAGCAATTCACTAACAATTGTAGCATGTACAGCAGGGACTTGCAATTAATATTAACTGTTGATGGATACTTTCTGAAATACATGCTTTTTAAGCAGATTTCTATCATGTTTATCCTTTCTGTGCTTTCTTGGGTGAAGTGAGATGGTACAGTGGTGTTTAAGGAGATCACAGTCATGTGTGAAGTGTGACCTGTTGGTTGGCAGAAGGCTGATACTTAAGAACAAATCCTGGTAGGTGGCTTAGTTTTTAAAATAAGGTTTCATCTCCACAAAGATTCTGAGATCTATCATTGAAAAAGCCAGGAGAGAGAAATTGCAATGCACCCATTTGAAATTTAATCAAGAAGTTAAACTTACTCTAACAAACATAAAAGCTTAAGTTGTAACAAAGGTACAGCTTTATATGTATTTGGTGAAAATTAATAGGGTACTGGAAAACCTATATTCTTAACAATTTTGTGTTGAACTTTTGTTGACATATCTAACTCAGTACATTAATATTTAGCCAATAATTAATCCATCAGAAGTGCTATAATGTACGATTATTTCCAAGCAGAGCTTCAAATTGAATGCTTATACATTTTTTTACTCATTTCATAATTGCAAACAATAAAGCAAAAAAACGAAAAGATTCTTTGCGAGCAGAGCATTTGAAGTCACTGTAACTTCTAGTTCTGATCTTTGCAGAAATACTGCCAATTTATATGAAAGCCTCTTTCTCTCTGATCAGGGATGAACACTGAGAATTTTAAAACTTGGCTCTACTCACAGTATTTTTTTCCCCTTTAAAATGTTGCAGGTTTTTTTTAAAAGGACTGTCTTCTCAGAGAGTTGCATCAATTCCAACTGCTGTCTTCTGCCAGGACATGCCAGAAGGCTCCTAATGAAATCTGCCTTAGGTTTTAGTTTCTTAAATCTCTCCTTTCACAGGTGATAGAATAAGAACAGCAGAATCTGAGACTCGTGACTGTAGAGTGATCTAAAGTGTTCAAGACATCTTCTCACTGTTTCTTCTCCATTTCACTTGCTTCACTGGTAGCTGGCTCAGTATCAGGAGATACATGTATAGTGTCCCTCTATTTACCGAGGTGCCCAAATATTCCTGCAGCTTAACTACTGATACAAAATTTTGAGCACAAAAACGTATGTGTCCATTGGTTTTGTGACAGCACCTGAAAAAAGTCAGGTCACTGTGCTATGGATTTCCTGTGCCTTTGGGGAAATTGTATGGCAGTCTTTAGTGAACAGTGCAGGCTTCTGTGGTTAGTCCTCTCCATGTTGCATTCAGTTTTCTTGTATTTCCGATCTCTTCCTGAAATGCAATCAGTCACATGAAATATGTTCCATCTTTTGTTCTGTAGTGTAAACACAGTTTTTATCTCAGTCAATATGCTTTCAAATTAGAAATTACGTGGGGTACCGATCTTTGCTATGGTTTTTAGAAAAGTAAATTGCACGGAAAACTGTTGAATTTGCACATATTACATGTGCCACCTCTTCTGCAGATAAATCTCCCTGGAGTAATGTGCCCTTATCAAAAGGAAAAGTTGTTGTTATATTCCTTTGATACCACTTTTAGATTTATGGTTAGAAAACAGTGTTTGTACTAAAGAAATACTGACAAGATCTTTTCTTATGCCCAGGAAGAGTTGGACAAAGTGTTAACATAAAGCTAAATGAATGGGTCTAACTCAGTAAGATGAATCTGTTGAAGAACACAACTCTGCAGTCTGTGGTTAAAGGGAAGCTTAGCTGAATCCAAGGGGGGATGCGAATAACTTTGTAAGCAAAGTGACATGATTCCATCTGCCCGATTTGGGTGACTCCCAAGCTGAGGCAATCTTTCTCTTGGTTGTCTTTTACAAACAAAACATGGACATTTTCAAGGACACAAGTGGCTGGAACAGTTTGTCCTTGTGCAGGCTGGCTGAGAGCTGGCAAGTCCTGCAGCCCAAATGCCCCAAACCACAGCCTGGGAGCCTTGGTTCAGACCCTGACTCAGGAGGGAAGAGTGCCATCTGCTGAAGTAGAGAGTCCAGTTTTCCTCCCTTTTTGATCTCTTATCCACATGCTGAGCAAGACTAACTGTCCTGGTAGGACTGCAAATTGAAAGGTCAAAACAGAATGTGGCATGGCTACAGGAAACAGTAGCTCAGCCTGCAGAAAAATCAGCCTAATCCAGGGAGACATGAACTGAGTGGTTTTAGTGTTGTTCCTTCTTTTCTCTTCAAGGCTGTTAATGTTCAAAAGTGTTATTTTGTTTTGTTTCATCAATGCCTAGGAGAGTAGGTTGGAACTTTGATAGAGCATGTTCCAGTTTGTTCTTAATATATAGCAGATAAAGAGAAAATAATGCATCCATGCATAAAAATCACTTTATGCCAAGATTGCATTCGAGAGCATCTGGGAAACTTTGAAAGCTTTATTATGGAGTGATGAGGTCTATTATGTGAAACACAAAGAATATATAGTAAATTACCTTGTCAATCTTGCTTCCTCACTTTCCCTCATCTCTGTTGCTTTTCCCTTTCTCTTACTTAAGCTACCCAATGCAACTTTGCACTTACTCTTCAGAGGAAAAGTGAGTACATCTGTCCTTTTCCCTTGGTGCTAAGATTAATGCTGTACTGTCAACATGTTGTCTACCTCGCTAGGCTGATCCAGCCATTTCAGCGAGAAAGGAGACTTGCCTTAGGGGTTTTTTCAATGCTTTCAAAAGGCAATTGATGTGATCTAGTACACTGAGAGAAGAGCTGTGTTACTACGATGGATACAATTCCCACTGCGTCCAGCAGAGCTGCAAGTACGGTCCAGTCTCACAGAAATGGTAGTCTCTTCCTACTAAGAAAATCAGTTTATCTTGTAGCCAAAATGCTGTTAAAAAAACCCCGAATGGCTGTTGCTTTCTTCCTCTTTGTTACATAGCAGATTCCCGAGGAAGTAAAGAACCATCATCACTGGTCACTTAGGTTAATTTGTAGTCTACATTTTTCCTAGCTTTTTGCATTGACCTTCACTCCATGGAAAAAGACTAATCTTTCAACTTTTCTTCACCGTTTATTATTACAACTTTTTTTTTGCCTGACTGCATAGAAGCTTTATTGAAGGGTATTTATTATCAGAGGCGCAGTTATCATTTATTCAGATGGAAATGCTTTTCATCTAAAAACAATCTGCTTACATCTTTTGATGCAACTTAAATCATAAAATGCACAATGTGAACAAGAAGGTGCCTCCTTAATAATGACTAAGCATTGTATAACCTGCCCTAACCTAATGAAAAAAAAAAAGCAGTACTCTTTTTCAGCCTCAGTTAAATTTTAAGATTCTCTGCCTTTTCTGTATTAGGCACACAATGTATGTGCGGCTCTGCTGTGTTGCTGTTCCATAATCACCTTTTCTTCATGATTAATATGGTGAACTGGTGTCAAAGATGATTCATCTGGGTATCGGTTTAGGCACCAAAGATAACTCATTTGCCTGTAGCTATGGACTGGACTTCTTTGATTTGCTGCTCTCTTCTTGTCATCAACTTTCTTGTAGATGGGTTATTAATAAAAGCAAAACATCTATCCGTCTCTGGTTACACCACTCTAGTTTTACATTATTATAACAACCAGCATTAGGGTATTCTGTTTAATATTTAGTGGGCTGTTTATTGATGCCTCCATAAGAAATCATTTTTGAGAGTTTATGGGACATCAAAGCCATTACTGATTTTGATATGTAGATTTTATGTTACAAATGATGAGGAAATATTTCTCTCCATTCCTTGCTGTAGACGTTTCTTGTTTTAAGTACTTTCCATAAGTCAAGATGCAATAAAGCCCAGAAATTGCATGCCCCAAAAGGTTTTTTTCTGAAGTATGAACTCGCATATAAGAAACTCTTAAAACCTGCACCCCTAATATAAGCATTATAATTCATAAGAGACAGGGAGGAGATATTAGTATCCTGCCCCTAGCATAAATGTCAGGCTTGCTTTATACCACCACGCTGGGCCTCCTTTTGGCTTTAAAATTCAGCGCAGGGGATACATGGATTTGTACGACAGCAACTCAGGGCACAGGGAGAGAAGTCCTGGGCCTCCCAGAGCGAACTGCTTGGCTGTCAGAGCTGGGAGAGGAGGAAAAAAAAATAAAATAAATCATCCTGTTCCTCAAGCTCTCAGGTCGGGCTTGGGGGAACCTTTTATGAAAGGAATTGCCGAGGGCGGTGGCGGGAGTGGCGCGCGGAGTGGCGCGCGGAGTGGCGCGCGGAGTGGCGCGCGGCACCGGCCGTTGCTCCCCGTCGCCTCACGGCGGCGCTGTCGGCGCCATCTTGGGGCGGCACCACAGTTGAGCCCGACGACCGCTTGGGGAGGTGCGGAGGAGGGTCAGTCAGCTGAGGGGGGGGGGGGGGGGGGGGGGGGGGGGGCGCCTCCGGGCGCGGGGGGGGGGG
>NW_010972920.1:5424374-5438175 GCF_000737465.1 Haliaeetus leucocephalus
GGGGGGCGGGGGGGGGGGGGGGCAGGTGAGCGGACCCCATCCTGCACTGAGAGAGGGAGTAAAATGGTCACTCTAGCTGTAGGGGTGATGAAAATGTTATCTGGACGTTTGCAAAGGGGGCAGAAATACGTGGGAGGTGAGTCCTGGTTGGAGAGAGAGGTGAACTGAGAGAAGCCGATGAGTCTTAATTCTCACACCTGGCCTGTGAGGAGAGAGCGCAGCAAAAAGGTGTCTTTCGGCCATTGCCTCTTTGAAAATGCACGACTGGTGACTGCTTTTTCCTGAACGGACCCAGTGCAAATGTTGTTGGGAGGTAGCAGAGACAAGATACCCGTTTATATAATAGATAATGCTCCGGAGGGATGATCGATCAGGAAAGGGGCATGAACGATACCAGGACCCCAGGACCAGCACAGCAGGTGCTGTGGAGTACTTAATCAAGGAAAGGCAATAAAGCAAGCATGCCTTGGCCTCATTAGAGCTGCCTTCTGAAGGTGAGAAGATAGAGCTGCTTTTCCCATTTCATGTGCTGTGGAGAGACAAGACAGAGCAGGGAGGTGCTAGCAAAGGCGGCGGCAGAGTGGGCTGATGCTGAAGGCTTTCCTGTGAGTGCTTGCGCTTGAAGGTTGGTGACAGTGATGAGCCCTTTACAGAGTAGTCATATAGAGGGGTTTGTGGCCTCACAGGACCACGGCTGAGTTATTAACGCGTCTGGTTAACTGTACAATTTTGAATACTTGTAGCTGTTTAAGTTAAGGAAAAGCAGGAAACTACTTGAGGCTTGTGGCTAGTTTATAAGAATATAGAAAATGTCCAGGAGAAAAATACCTTCTTATCTGTAACTCTGTAGAAACTTGTGAAACTCAACCTGTCAGGTTTCTTGTCAGGGAAACTGTTTTGTCTTAGTTTTCCTTTGATGCATCAGGTATTGTTTTTTGTGTATGCTTGTTCTATGTAGCATTATAAAGCATGAATAGCCTTCTTAGTAGTTCAATTTAGAACTAAAGTCAGGAACTGTGCCTTCTCTCTAGGACAGCAAAAACAACAACAGAGAATTTTGTTTTCACTTGCAACATATTTATTATTTTAATTTTAATAGAGAATACAACTAAATTCCAAACCAACCTTACCATTGCTTTATAGATGTACTAGAATACTGCACTGTGTGGCCCAAATATTTAATGCAGTGTAGCAGAAATATTTACTGTGAGCTAAGTGCTGTTGTCATTATTCAGACAAAATATTAGAAGAACATAAATGTGAAATGTGTTTTAAAGAAGAGCAAATAACATGAATTTTTAATGGGATTTTCTTCTTGTGTGTGTGACAATCTCTGCCAAGATATGAACTACCAACATTTTCTTGGGCAACCCGTGAGGCACACCATGTGCAGTCATTACTATTTTTAATGATTCTTATTTAAACTCTGAGAGATGCTATAAAGTTTGCCATCAGTATTCAGGAATACTTAAAAATAACTTTGGGAATATGTGTAGAACCTATAAACAACAGGAAACAAAAAACAAACCACCACCAAACAATCCGGTCTAAAACTTCTGTGTATTTGGGGGGGGTGGGGGCAGGGCAGAAGGCATTGAGAATTACCAAAAATCAAGAAGAGCTATACTTCATAAAGAGTTTTCATATTAATGGGAGAAAGTGGTTCAGGCATATAAACAAAATGTGGGGCCAATGTGTGCTGTAGAATGAGGTAAAAATTAAATGTAATCTTGTCCTGTCCAAAAATAAATGAATTTTTTTTAATGTTCAGTGCTTTTTGGCTTGGACAAAATTTGACAGGTTTGTGAAAAGGGAAGAATGGAAATGAAACAAATTTCAAGAAGCTTGATACATTGCAATTGGAAGTATTTAGTTAATATTTATTGTGGAATCCTAAAGGCAGTGTCACACAGGATGTGGTCCTCTATAGGAAAATGTTAAGCAGTAAATAGTTGTCATTGCCTGTGTCTTTGACTCTCAGTAGAAGTATAAACATTTTAACCCAAGCAAACCTTGCTAGGCTGTGGTTCTGACACTGAAATTTAACAATGGAAGGTTTTTTTGAAGACAAATAATGTTCCATAGAAGCAGGAAATTTTTTAGCTTGTTGCAGCTGAGTTTATAAAATCCTTCACTGAATTACTGGATAGTATTATTTTACTGATTAAAACTCATTTATTTCTATAATGGTTAGTGCTGGGGCTGGTAAGCATCAGGTAAGGAGAGTAGGAAGCACAATATGGGTGTTCAAACCTCCTATTAGCAAGAGCCTGACTGTATCAAACTTGATATGTTTTTCCAAATTGTGGGGGTTTTTTTCATGTGTTTATTTTTTTAAACAGAGATTGATCATCATGCACGGCTGACCTCTGTTGCACTGTCAGGGAGCCGGAGCAGGCAGTTTTCCTGCAGTGGGTCTTAGATGTTTAGTTAGAAAGAACTTTGTATT
This sequence comes from Haliaeetus leucocephalus, assembly GCF_000737465.1. Classification (NCBI taxonomy): domain Eukaryota; kingdom Metazoa; phylum Chordata; class Aves; order Accipitriformes; family Accipitridae; genus Haliaeetus; species Haliaeetus leucocephalus. The sequence goes on from NW_010972920.1 coordinate 5,426,824, forward strand.
GACAATGTTTCTTCTGCCCAAACAAAAACTTTCATGTGTGTGGGTTTGGGTTTTAGTTGTATGGTTTGTGGGGGATTTTTTGTTTCCTTTTGTGTTTTTAATTTGATCCAATACTGCTCACAGTTTAGTATTGTGGTTTTTACATTTCATGCCACTGTAATTATCACCTGCTGGACAGTAATCTCTTAAATATTAGTGTCAGAGCTCTTTCCTTAGAGGATGGGAGCTCAAGAGTACAGCATGTTTGAGAATTAGAAGTCTTTCAGCAATTCAGGATTCCTTCCATTTAAACATTATGGAGAAAAAAAGGTGCAGCTCTGACTTCCCTGCCGCCCTCACTTGAAGAATAGTTTTCTTCTTTATGGAATGTTGAGCAGATCAGGATAAATCTCCCCGTGGCCTCCATCTTGAGTCATGCATGCATAAGTGCTGCTGTACTTGCTACTGCTACAGCAAGCTACTTTTCAGAGGTGATCTGTGAAACCTGCAAGTATCAGCAAAGTTCAGCTGGAAGGTGTTTAGCATACATCTTAACTCTGACCATTGTCCTAATGATGCCTAAAGCAGCAACAGCTTAAGACCTTTTTGAATTACAGCCTATTATTTAAATATTTACTGTGTCTGTCATGATTTATAATTTGGTATTGTGTTCATAAACATAATTGCCTTTAAAAAAATATTACAGGACTCAAGTCTTCTATTCCATTGCAAAAAGACTGCATAATAAGACTTCCAGTTCCCTTGAAATGTGTTTATAAACTTTTGTTTCCTCGTGACAGCATGGTAGCAGAGCATTTGGCTTCCAGAATAGTGAAGAAAAAACATTTCTTGTGTGTGAAAGTCAAGCTGTGTCTTTTATAAGCAAAGAGGGATAGATATTACTAAGGTTCAGACTTTTTTTGGAGACTGGAGTCTGCATTAATACTGTCATGTGTGGTAATTTAAATAGGGTTTCACCATGGAATGTGAAGATGGCTGTTATGCAGTATTCCTATGTTTACTGCCTGATTTCTTGGTATGTACGTTGCCAGAGCCTTTGACAGGCTAGTATTTGTTAAAGTAGGCAACATGAATTTTTACTGTCTGTTTTCCGTATTTATGTAATTATTGGTCAAGCAGCATGATTTGGAGGACAATTTAAAAATCCATTTTTTCACACAAGTATTCATCTGAAAGCACTTTTATTTATTTCTTGAGAAAACCGATGTGTCAGTTCTGTCAAAGCAGTTGACTGTCACAGAGGAAGTGGGTGGAAGGAATTTTTACCTAGACCCAGTCTAAAATCTTGGTATTATTTTTTGCAATTTGTAAAGTTTGGCAAGTAGTGCACTATGATTATGATCTTAAATTAGGTGTTCCCTTTACCCTTTCTGCCAGCATACTTGCTGCCTGTTGTGATTTTAGTGAGCAGTCACACATTTGAATTGGTTGTCCTTCGACCCACAATCCCTGAGCACTACTTCGCAGCCGTTTGTCTTGCTCAGTACGCAGTAACATGCTTAGGGCAGCAAGAAGAACATCTTGTAATGGAAGAAACAAAGGATTTGAGGATGATCGTAGATGAAACATCAAGAAAAGAGATTGCTGCTATTAGAGAAACTGTCAGTTGTATCTCAGTGAGACACTATGGGGGAGTTCGGGAGAGATTTAACCAAACACATGGTATGGCATTTGTGGGTTGCACAGGCAGTCCGAATTATTTCCTTCCTTCCTTCTGTTCTCATGGAGCTAAGGCTGCTATCTTTCATTTCTAGAAGTATTTATTTGTTGTTTGTTTTGAAAGGTTATAGATAGAAAACATTTTTTATCAATAAAAGCATAAGATTTGCTGTCAATATTCATGTTGAAATGAAATACTTCATAACCTGGAAAAGTTTTAATTTCTTTTAAAATTATAATGTTTTCCAGAAATTTAGGTACTGTTCATTACATCTCAGTTAATTTCTTAGACTTCCAGTTCAACAGAAAATAAAATTTATCTGGTGTTTCTATACTGAACCCGGTGTCAGAGATATTTTTGTAGTAGCATATTGTGAGATATTAAATATGACAACCAAATGATGAGTAGTATCTGTTGAATAGCTATTTGTAATGTTGGAAAGAGAGACCTAAGCATCTGCTAGGTACTGCAAAGGTCCATGCTCAGTGTTTGTGCTTTGGGGTTTAATTTTTTTTTTTACTTAGTACTACAAAGGTAGGTTCTAGATGCTTTATTTGAAATAGGTGTTTTGTCTAAGATAAGTTACTCTAGCTCTGTTAGCTGTGTGAGTCTGTCTTTTATATTTGCTTTTTCTTTGATGTTAGTTAAAGTAACCTCACTACATGTTGGCATGTGAACTGGTAAAGCATTTAAATAGAATGTTATTGGGTATCTCTTTACAGCTTCAGTGTAAGAATTTGTTAGCTTAATTTGTGGAGTATATAACTACCCACTGATACAGCACCATAAATAAAATCCACTGTGTTCATGAAGTTCTCTTAAGTTAGTGAGTTCTTTGTTTATATAGGTTGAACAAAGCTGGCTGTTACGATTTTTAAACTGCTGGGAACCTGCTTTCATATAAGTACAAAATAAAATGTGTTCTGTTATAACTTAGATAGGATCGAGGTTTGTATTTTATAAATAGAATGTGGAATTACATTAGCCTTATAGATTGTGTCAGTAGATGGCAAGAATAAAGATACTAGTGAATAAAATAGTTAAGAGATATTAAAAACAAAATCAGGAAATGGCACGTCTCCAAAATAGTTACATTAAATCTTGTGAATTCTAAGAATGTAAAAAGGTGTAGGGGTGCTAAAGTAATACTTTAGATAGGAGAATCTCAGTTTATTAGCTTTCTTCAAACAGTTGTAACCTTTGAGAATAATCGGTCTTCTCTGTGAAGGTTTTTAAGTGTAAAACCAGGAAATAAATGTGTGTATGTCAAGAATCCCAAGCAGTGGTTCAGAAACGAGATGCTATGGAAATATAAAGAATGATGCAAAATTTCTCATAATAGGCTGTAGGTATTTCATTTTTAGTTGCTGCAAGACAAATAATTAATCCTACATTAGGATGTAGAAACAACTGTTCCAGGTCCAGTTAAAACTACACCTACAGTAGTGATCAACAGTAGGACTTACAACAAGCAGGAACAGTGCCACTGGCAGATGTCTGGAAAAAGAGTTCAAGAACTTCACAAATATACATTGATATTTCCCAGAATATTTTCCTAGCCCTTCAGTGAGGGCCCAGGAAATCTTAATGCAAGTTTACTGCACTAGATTTACACCAGGAACTTCTTGAGGGGTTTGTTTGTCTTGGGACAAGCATGTCATGGTGGATGGAAGCATCATCTTTGTTTCCTCCAATACAAGAACTAGGGACCATCCAATGATATCAGCAAGCAAATAAACAATGAACAGTGGTCACCTAATTGCCTTTGTTATGCTGCTTATAAACTGCTGTCATACCATATGTCATATTGTCTCTCTACACTAAGAAGTCCTGATCTGTCTAGCTCTGTGAGTTAATTGCTTTTCTCTGTTCCTCTTTAAAGTTCTGTTACATCATTTTTGAGAGAGAGTGGGTAGGGAGCTAGAATTGCAAAAAAACACATTTAATATGCAAGAACATTATGGATGTACGCAGTAGCATAATGATAGTTTTGGAGGTTTTTGTTGTCTTCTGAATAATTTTGATGTTCACTCAATATGTCTTCTGACTGCCAGCAAAATGACAGTGTAGTGTTCAGTAGAGTTATCCGTTGTGGTATGAACACCTCATTTCCATGCAATAGTGGTCAGTTCAGACTTTGGGATTACTTTTTTCCGGTGTCTCTTCCATTTTGTCTGCCCTGACTTTCACCTACCTTGTCTTCTCCTGTCAGTTGGTGTCACAGGTTCTTTGTACAGTTCTTCACAAATAGACCTTGAGTTTAGTACCCTAAATAATCAAATATCATAAGCAGACACTTTGTCAAACTATATTTACACCTTCCTTTGGGCAATTTATGAAGCTTATTGAACTGAGGAACCTGGAGCAAAGAATCTTGCAGAACTCCAAAAATTATTTGCCTCCAGTGTGAAAACTACCTATTTCCTTTTTCCTTCTACTTCCTTTTTTTAAGTCACTTGCTTATTTGTGTGAGGAGCCTTTTTCCTAATTCATGGCTGCTTGATTTCCTTAACAGCTTTTTGAAAAGGAATTTTGTGCAGCACTTTTTAGAAAATCACGTAGACTGTGTGAAGCAGATCTGGCAGATCTCACGTGCTCACCTACTTTAAAGGACTTGATCTATGTAAGAACAAAGGTCTACATGACATGAATTCCCCTATGTTGCGGAGTTGGTTGGTTCTTCCTCAGTAGATTATTTCTCATGTGTAGTGACATACCCAGTGTGGGCATGAGGCTGTTGGTGTGTAATTACTCTGACTTCCCATAGAGTCTTTCTTGAAAAATGTCACCTGCGCTACCTTCTGGGTCTGAAATGCTGCAGTGGTTTTCAAGTGAAAGATTACACTCCACACTTACTATTTCAATTATTTCAGCTTTAAATTCCTGAAGAGTACTTGGGTGATCTGTTACTGTTCCTTTTGTCAGGTTTTTTTTCCTAGGACATCTACCAACACATCCATTAGAGAAGAGCTCCAGTATGGGAAATTCCTCACACTCCTTCACCATAAACTCATTTAAAGATTTCATAAGGTTTTATACTGTACCCTTATCTTCTCTGAATGCTACTTTTATGTCTTTATTTCCCACAGAGACTGCTTGGAAGCTTTCCCACTCTGATATCTTCCAAAAATGATTCATTATTTTATATGCTGCTTGCACATTATTTCTTAAACCCACTTTTCATCATGTTAATATTTAATCTACCAAAGTTCACAATCCTTCCTGTTTTTCATGGTGGGATACTTCTCAGCTTTTTAGAGGATGCTTTGAATCTTTTTTTTCTTTTGTTTTTTTTGTACTCACCTGCTTAGCCACTCTGCAGCTTTCCTTCCATTTTGCTCTTGTGCTTGTTGGCAAGTGTTGTGCTTTTGGTTTGTTCCAGTCTGTTTTAAGAACCTTCACATTGCTTCTAAAGATGCTTCTTTTTTGTTTTCCTGTTCATATTCCCCTCTTACATATTTTCTCATTTTTTGATAACTCCCCTTAAAAATTAAACTTTACATTATATATATATAATATATACAATAGTGCTGGTGAGAATAATATAATTATTACACAAAACAGGAATTCTTCACCAATTTGCTTTTTTTTTTGCTGATTCTAGAAAGTGTTATTACCAAATCTGAAAATGGGGACTCAAGTGGATTCTTAGTTCATGAGCTTATAAAGTTTAGTTGCCACTAAAATACAGGAAGGCTTTTTCAAAAATTGTATTTAATGCCAGTTAATACTATCTAGTGTTAAGAGTCAGTGCACTTGCTAAGTGGATTTATTTGCTAGGATCAAGTAACAAACAGGAAAGCTACGGAATGATTCTGCCATTTTACAGTGGTTTTGCTCTTTGCTCTGCCCAGAAAATGCCTGCAGATTCAGAAAGGATTCAGTTTCTGTAAAAGTAGCAGAGGAAATGGACTTAAAATTATGTTTATAGCCACTGCTGAGGATGAAGAAACTTTGGATCTACTTTTCTTGTGGTTAAAAGCATGGGAGACGATTTCAGAACTCCCCTGGGATTACAGTTCAAAGTGTGAACAAGTACTTGAACTTTAAAATATATTTGCTTCAAAATTCTTTCTTTGTAGCACCACCAGTTTTAAGAATGAATCCTGATGCCAACTATGATGCCACTTCAGCTTTCTACCAGTCTGTCCTTGCACTGAATGGAAGCCTGAAAGCGGGGAAAATAGTTCTGGTATCAAATGTAAAATTTGACTTATTGGCTTGCATCTGAGAGTCCTCTCAAAAGTTGGCATAGTCCCTCTTTGTAATGGTACTCCTTGGGGTTTTGGTTTTTTGTTTGTTTGGTTCAGTCCATTTTCATCTCCTTGTTTGTAGATGAGGAAAGCAAATATATAGTCCTGTTTCTGTTGAAATGTTGGCATGCAAAAAAATTAATTCCCTCAGAGAAAAAGATTTATATACTGGTTCATAAAGACATACGCTGCAGAGTAGGCTGTGGTGTCTCAAGGAGAGAGGAGGAAGAGGACCAAGGCTATCATTGGTAATTTTAAGGTAAAGAGGAGCTGTTAAGGCTTCTGAGAGAGATTTGCTACTGAAAACTGCTACTAATACATCTTTGTTACAAATGAGTAAAAATAACTTGGACATGAGAACTGGTATCTAAGAGAGAAACTGAATAATTGAAGTGGTTCAAACACTTGTTCTAAAATTCTGAAGATCTAATTTGATATTTGGTATTGGGAGGCTTAGCCATTAGAGAGATGCTTAGTGTTGATTTTGGTAAAAATTATTTTAATTAGATTCATAACCAATAGATTCATGATCGTACCATATTCTTACAGTCTTCTTTAGAACGTAGACTTAGAGTATTAATACTTTACTGAAATGAAATAATTAATCACTTTTTGTGTGGATACTAATTTAACATTTTATATAGTTTCTTTTTAGTTGAGTATTTGTATCAGTAGTCTACATTTCTGGCTGGATATGAAAAATGTTGAGGTCTATTTCACTTTATCTCATACACAGTGCTCAAGAAGGCTGAGTCACCTGGATCGGCTCAGTTGCGTGAAAGGGGACTGACCAAGGTGATTCATGTTAGTGAAGTTTAGCCTAAATTCAGTAGGGTTTGGAACTTGCACTGAAATGTTGTGTGCAGGGAAGAACTTTGTTTCTATTTCTTTTTTTTCAGGTAATTGTAAGAATGAAGTGCTTATTAGACTGATGAGCAAATGTCTCTTATGAATACTAATAATTATTAACAAAACTGGGGGGTTTTTTTGTGAATATTTGAAGTATTTTCATTAACTACTGATAAAGATATGTATATTCTTTCAGCAAGCTGTGTGGGCTCAGGACATCTGATGAACTTGTTACAAATGCTTCTTGGAAATAGCTTGATTGGTTCCTTAATGCTCTTCAGCATGTCACCAACTTTGAGTTAATTGCTAGGTTTTTTTGCTCCGATAGTATCTGTAGTGACTAGATTTAAACAAAAATAGCCCTAATGTGCCCTCCCCAAACACCAGCACATGCCCCCCAACCTCCTCCCGCCAAGAAAACCCCAAACTGAAAACCAAACAGTCCAAAACACACACATACCCATGCCCCCTTCCACTGGTAAACTGATAATTTGAGCTGCAGTGCTTTTTCTATTTAGTAAACAATGGAAGGATAACAGGATGGATGTCTAATACGTCATGCAGAACCTGGATCCTCATTAAATCATGTTTGCACAGTGTGCCAAAGAGAAGGAAATCCAACCGCAGTGTTGAGAACAAATTGGTAAATCCATTTCTATAAATGGATACCAGCTAAACTGCAACCAGAAATTCAAACCATCTCAGCTGCTTGAGGTCTCCTGAAAGTAACAACTGAGGTGAAGAAGAATCCATCCTTACTGTGATTTCAGATGTTTCTACTAGTGGTAGTCACGGCTGATGTTGGTTGAAATACTGCAAAATCTTCTGAAAAATACAATAGAAATGCTTATTTTTCTGCAAAACTTTTTTCCAGTGAAGGAGGTGGGAAATAGTTCAGAGAGGCATACAAACAGCAGGCAAAAACACTTGCCTTTTATCAATGATGTCTGGAAGTTGTTTTGTTTGGTTTGGGGTTTTTTTCTTTTCCACTTGATTTTCCCATGTTTCTACAGTATTTGAGGTTATGTCAGTATGTGCAAATTTCTTCATATAAACTTAGTAGTTTCTAATCATAATCTTAATTGAAAATTTTAAATTTTAAAAGAGAAATTATGGATGATATTGAGGTTCTTGTTATACTACTGAGATTTATTATAGAATAAACTGAATCCTAAAGAAGTGAAACATGGTGTTAGAACTGAACTTTTGTGAATATCATCAATAAACTATGCAGCTAGCCAGATTCTTTCCTTTTCTGTCATTATACAGTAAATGTTGGGTGAACGCATGGTATCATCAGCCTGTGGGATTCCTGAGACAGAGATTGAGAGCTTTAAAAGAGATTGAGCTGATGCTACAAAACACATGAAGTGCAGTGTTGGTGCTTCTGGTTTATTTTGGTCAAATAAAAGCAGAGCTTCTCTAAATTCCTCTGGGTGGAGCTGGAACAGTGTGTGCAACTGTTGCCTGTTATTAAATCAGCATGTTGTCTTTTTTTAACACTGTAGAGCTTTCACTGTTGCTGAAGGTTAGAAGGCTGGGCCAAATCTGTCAGTCAAGAGCCTTTTTGCTGCTTGCTAGGATAAGAGGATATGGAAATTTTATTCTAATATTTTAAACATTATAAGCAGCATTATACTTAAAATCTAAATGAATACATTGTTGCTGTGGCTAGAAGAAATACCAACCTCAATCTGGCAGCCAACTAGTATGTTATATTCTGGCATATTTTCAAAACAGTGAGCAGTGCATCCTTTCCTTCCATGTCTTATTAGTGGCATCCCTCCTGCAGTCTGTGGCCACTGAAGTGTCTAACCCAGTTCACTTGCAGATGTTGATCATCCTTCACCTGGTACTGCATTGTGTCATCTGACTGTCATAAATTGTGAATTGTGACCAGAGTAATTGCTTAGGATACTGCCCCATGTCTTGTTTGCTAAAATCTTGGTTCTTCTCCCTCCACTGAGTTGTGAGGCTACTAATGATATTCCCATTGCCTCCCCATCTAAAAAAAAAAAAAAAAAAAAGCCCACCCACGACATGTCAGTACTGACACCAGTGCACAGACCAGAGCACAAAATAGAAACATACTTGGCTGGTGCTTGCTTTATGTGACTGATATTAGAGCAAAAGGGAGTCTTCAAGCAAAGTACTGGCAGGCTGTCCTTCTACAGCATGTATCAGCCAGCTGCTGTGTATAGTACTAACCTTGTAGCATGATTAAATGTCACACCTCCTCCTTTCACCAGCTGAGACTAAAACAATATTTTGGTATCTGCTTAATGCTCACTGCCTCAAACACTGTCCTTGCTTAAATGCATTCTCTCTAAATCATTCTTTCTCCTTTTTGAAACATCTGGTATTTTTTATGACCAGTACACACAAAATGAGCTCATAGCATATGCTCCTGCAGGAGTTGCTGCAGAGGAATAGAATGCCAGAGACAGACAGTTCAGCAGGTGTCACCCTGTGGAAGTAGAGGAAAAGTTGGTCATCAGCCCCTCAGGCATGTTCTGAACTGCGCAGCTGCTATGGATCTATGGATCAGAGACCATCCTACAGTTGGTATCACTTTCATAGTATCTGGGTTTGGGGTTTGTGTTTGTTTGGTTTTTAACCTGAACTGAAACCAGTTGGATAGTGTCTGCAATGCTGAGGGGATTCAAGATTGTTTGGAGATGTTTTTTCAGTTATTTTAATTCTTTTTTTTTTTTTTTCTTTTAGGGAAATGGCTAAACAAAAGGGGTGGAAATGTTGGGCAGGACTATCTTGTGAAAAATAATGAGGTCCTGAGTGCTTGTTGGTTTGTGGCATAACAGAGGGGAAGGTTTGTGTCGCCAGACACAAAGCTGACAGTGAAGCAGTAAGTGTCTCAGCAGCTAGTAATTTGACTTTCAGACCCTCTCAAGGGTCTTGATATGTGAAGATGTCACGTGCTGTGAAATGGTATTTTAACTCCTGTAAGTTTTTCCATGTTAAATACTGAACTTCTGATTGGTTAGAGATTTAACAGATTTTCAAGATGCATTATGAAATATCTGTAGGCTCATTCATTTAGTTGCTTACATTATGGAGAGGTTGTTCTGCTTTCTGTCATAGCTTCTAATAGTATGAAAGGTGTATATATATATATGATATGATTATTATAGAAGTAGTGAAGAATGATAGGAAAAAGAGAGTAGCCTGGTGCCTGTAGATGTGATCTGTGTGGGTTTTTTTCAGGAGTCTTTTCTTGTTCCTGCATCCTAATTCTCATAAATAAGCTAACTTGTTTTTTATTAATTATGAGGTTATCTAACTCTTCTGACAGTGTAAACCCTGTTAAGGTTCAGTTTTCTTTGGAAATATTGTGGTTTACCTGATACATTTCTTGTAAGAAATCAAACCCCCAAATTTTAGATATTTAAGACCTATGTCTAACATGAGAACAGCATAAAAGAGTAAGAGATAGAAGTTATTGAATGTTTTCCCAGTGCACCATGATTACAAGAACATCTGTTTTGAGTAGTGCTGTGCTGATCAACTGTGGAAATTCTGTGTTCAGTGGCTCTTGACACTTCTCATTTCTCCCATGTGGAGGAGTGATGGAGTGGCTGAAAATAGAGCTGTGGTTTTAAAGTACAGATGGACAATGATTCAAAATCTTGAGGGGGACAAAAATTGTAATGCTGCCTGGAGTTAGGCATATTTGTCTTTTTAAATATTGTGACTTCCACATCCATTCGATGAGAGGAACATGCACGATACTATGGCTAACACATAACTCTGCAGGAGCAAATAGACTGAATGAGTGTTAGACTAAGATGGGTCCAACACTAGAAAGTTCAAGTGAGTGCAAGAACAGTTTTTAAAATCCAGTAATTTCTCACTGCCAGTAAATCACAAGTATGCATTGCATGCCTGGTTAAGCGTAGCTGACTTTAACTGAAGTTCAGTTACATTCTCTGGGTTTGTAAAAGCATGCATATTCTTTCTTTAAAGCTGGTACGTTTAAGAGCAATCTGGTTAGCTTCAAAGGTTGAGCTGTAGATTTCTGATGTCTGGAGCTCTCAGAAGTATATGCCATCTGGCTTGGCATATTGGTTGGCTATAGAGAGGCCACACTTCAATTATAATATGATAAATTGAGAATGTTTTTGTGGAAGGACCATTTGTTGTCCGTAACAAATAAGTTCTTGATTTATGCTGATGCACCTGTTACGTTTTAGGTTGTTGTCAAAAGTAGCTTCAGAAACACATGTACTCATACTCAAGTGTACATACTACTTTCCTGAGTCTTGTATGTGTGCAATCCAGGTAAAAAATAAAATCCGCTTTGGGTTTTTATGCCTTTTCTATCTGCACAATAGGTATCACGAAATGGAAAGAACTGATCAGCAGGGAGCAGTCTTCTAACCCAAATGTATTTATAGGTACTAGTGTTGCTTTGCATTAAAACAAGGGTTCATCAGTAAATCAGTGTGCCGTGGTTTAATCCCAGCCAGCAACTAAGCACCACGCAGCTGCTCACTCAGCCCCCCCCCCCCCCCCCCCCCCCCCGGGGGGGGGGGGGGAAAAAAAGAAAAAAAAAAAAAAAAAGGGGGGTGGGAG
>NW_010972920.1:5438185-5667973 GCF_000737465.1 Haliaeetus leucocephalus
CCCCCGCCCCCCCCCCCCCCCCCCCCCCCCCCCCCCCCCCCCGCAGTGGGATGGGGGAGAAAAATCAGGAAAAGAAGTAAAACTCGTGGGTTGAGATAAGAACGGTTTAATGGAACAGAAAAGAAGAAACTAATAATGATAATAACACTAATAAAATGACAACAGTAATAATAAAAGGAGTGGAATGTACAAATGGTACGCAGTGGAATTGCTCACCACCCACCAATCAACACCCAGTTAGTCTCCAAGCGGTGATCCCCCTGCCCCCACTCCCCCCAGTTCCTATACTAGATGTGGCGTCCCATGGTATGGAATCCCCTGTTGGCCAGTTTGGGTCAGGTGCCCTGGCTGTGTCCTGTCCCAGCTTCTTGTGCCCCTCCAGCTTTCTCGCTGGCTGGGCATGAGAAGCTGAAAAATCCTTGACTTTAGACTAAATATTACTTAACAACAACAGAAAACATCAGTGTGTTACCAACATTCTTCTCCTACTGAACTGAAAACATAGCACCGTACCAGCTACTAGGAAGACAGTTAACTCTATCCCAGCTGAAACCAGGACACAGTGTGACCGAAATGAATCTTAATCCAAATTGTTTCAACAGAGATATTTGCTGTAGCTACTGTAGACATGCAGTTTCACTGTTATGTGCAAGATCAGATCTTCAAGTAGCATTTAGCGGAATTAAATACGAATGTTACAGAATCTGTAGTTCTACAGGCTGCTGTCAGTTTTTTGGAATGTGAATGATCATTTTTGAACAAGTAAGAAATTGCATTAAATTCGAAGCTGAGCATGATGTACTGAAGTACTTCGCAGGATGAAGGACAAAATACTTGGTGCTGTAGTGAGTTGACCTATATATGATTTAGTGTTGTGGCTGGTTGCTTGAAAAGCTGCTCGGGTAGGTTTGGGGGGCTTTATTATTCCATTAGTTGGTAAAAATCCTTAAAACATGAACAAAATGTGTTGTGAAATGAAAAAAATCTGCAAGAATAATCTTAGATTTATTTAATCTAATTTGAAGTCCTGGAAAAGAAGGATATTTTAGATATCTGCTTTAGGTATTTCTAACCCTAAATCACGAAATGTTCTAATTCCATAGTAAATTTGATGATCATGGTCCATCTTCAGATATAGCTTGTTTTATTTAGAAATATGTAACTCTTAATCCAAAAGGAACTCATATAAATACCAAAAAAATTCCTCTGATTAAGTAGTTAACTTTGAATGAAATTTTAGAAAAAAGTTAACATCAAACACAACATTGAAATAAAAATATTTATTTTTCATATTTTAAAAAGTTACTAATTGTCCATTATAATAATGTTTCTGGGTAAATGCAAGATGTAGAATGAAAAAGACAGAAGTTTATGTTCTTTTGTTTGTTTTCAGAGGAAAATGACTAGAAACTCATGGTACAGGACAGTTACAGCATGAATGTCAGTCTTTTAAACACTATTATTTTTTTCCTTGAAACTTACTGAGACAGTAATACTATATCAAAGAGAAGATATTGGTTAAAAGATTAATTATATAAAGCACACAGATTTTTTCAGAGCTGCCTCCAGAGATTTTTGCCTTCTTAATGAACAAGCACTCTCTTTTGAGGCTGGGCCAGGCATGCCAGATTAGGTCTCCAGAAAATCAAAATAAGTGATTGTAAAACAGTCGAAATGTGCTCAAGGAGAAAACACAACAGATGAAATTGTATCTTTTTCAATGATTATATTATGTCATTGTAGGAACAGGCCAAAATAATGTTATCTGGTTTCCTTCTGGCACAGCAAATTTCTTTAGTGGTTATGTGGGGTGCTGTGCGGTCTGAAATGCTGTGCTTTTGGATCCCTTCAGAATTGAGCAGAGGAAGGCACAGTATTCATATGGAAGCCATTTCTTCCTTCTGCTGGCTGCCTTTCAACTGGGTAAATTCCCTAGGAAAAAAAGATGTCACTGATTTATGTGTTTTATGTACTGGCTGTGCATATAAAGGGAGTGGTAGTTGTGCTGTGTTCATCCCGCAAGCATGAAACATTTTAGCCCAGAGCATTTTCAGTACCTTCAGTGGTCTCCAATACTCTTTCAGTGCTTTTTTGTCAAAATCTCCTCTGGCTAGATGGCTTATTTAATCTTTCAGCAGTATTTGCCCAAAGCGTCTTTAGATTTTTGTTATATCTGTTCAGTGTTTTATCCATGGGATACTATTTATTGATTAGTTCCGTTAGGCATGAGGTGAATACTGTTTCTGAGCCTATGATGGTTTAATTTTTGTAAAAAAAAAAAAAAAAAAAAAAAAAAAAAAAAATTATTATTTTTTTATTTCTGTCCCTCCCGCCCCCAGCGTAAAAGGCTTAATATCATGTCTCTTTTGAGTACTTTCAGGGACTGCCAGATGGCCTGCTAACCTTGTTGTGTCCTCAGTCAGTCAGTGTACTTACTGAGCCAAAATCCCCATCAGGTCTCTCTTGGAATTCTGGCAGTCAATGTTTCGGGCACTTTGCTTTTTCATACAACACAACCAAAAGTGTTTCACAAGATCCTAATGCAGCTGATGTGTATCAAAGTCCCTCTGGGCTCTAAAGCTCATTTTAGAAAGTATGGTAATCTGATCTAAAGGATTTGTGCAAGTTCATTAAACAAATAATCATTTGCATTCCCGTTGTCATTCTAATCAGTAAAGTATTCCCCAATATGTTTACATTGCTTATTAACTTTTTAAGATGGGTCCTACTTTCTTGTCTAATCCCATATTATGGGTTACCAGATACATTAGAAATAAGCATATTAAATATGATCAACTGGTTATCCTTCCTATGCTTTTTCCTTCATGATTTATAGCAATGTTTACCTTAAAACTTGCTGTTTATTGTCAGTTATTGTGGGTTGTTTAAGATATAGGAGCTAACTGTACAGACACTTTTGAGGTTTACTGATGTTTTCTGTGATTTCCAGCAGTCCAGCTGCAGCCATTAAGCCCTGTGAGTTGTCTTCCCTTCATTTTCCAGTACAGCAAGTTAAATAAACACAGTTCTCTTGGAATCAGTAGGATTACATGAAATGTTAAGGTTATGCTTAATGCTTTGCTGTTCAACTGTGACAGCACGTTCTTCGAACTCCTTCAAAGTCTTTTTTCCCCCAACTTTCACACTTGTGAAGCTGTAAGTAAAGAATGACTCTTCATATCTTTTGACTGGTCTTCCAGGAAATGTTTTCTTTTAATATTAAACGAGAAAGATTTGCTGGCATACATATGGTAAGTGGATCATAAATAACACTTCACTCAGGCTTTTCATGGTTAAAGTGTTCTGGGTTTGTATTTTCGACACCTGGAATGTGATAGGTACTGGCCATAGAAAGGCCCAAGCTTTCAGATACAGGTTTTTACTTTTTCTAAGTGTCAAATGCTGTCTATAACTTTTTTCATACATTGTTATGTATATTCACTAAGAATCATTTGTCTGTCAGTGTTTGACTTGCACACAGAATATATTCTTTGACTGTTTAAATTGAGCACAGATATTGTGGAGTTTCTTTGCTTCATGTTAATAAAATTCCACATTGCAAATTTGAGCAAGGCACATTCTTCAGTTACCGTTGGAGGAACATATGTATTAAGACAGTACTTAAAGTTCATCTCCTTAATTTTGAAAAAGTGAGACTTCTGCAAGAGTAACTCCTAGTTGCATGTGTTTTACCACTATTCTTTATGTGGTAAGATCTTTTAAAAAAGGTCTGCATCCATCATGGGGCCCATCTCTGATTTCTGTTTCTGAAATTTTTTTCATAAAGACTTGCTGTTTGTCAGAAAATCTCCTGCTGCAGCTGTTGTAGGTGAACGGAAAGCTGTATGAGTAGCCTACCATTTTTATTAGTGTAGCAAGCTAAATGTATTGCAGGCTGAGATTTCTCTAAAGATACCTGTTTTTTCCAGTTCTCATTTATTTTGCATTGCTTCATCTTTGTAATTTTGCCTTTGTGCATATATGGTCTGTAATAGTTTTGTCTTTAATATAATAGAAATAGAGCTATATAAACATAATTAGCAGGGATTACAAAGCATGCAAAACTAAGGAACGATTTCGAACAGAGCTGGAGGAGATCTGGTGTTAACTCATATCTACAGTTAACTCAAATGAAAGGTGGAAAATCCCTCAAGCCCCACACCATCAAATCTATATGTAGTAACACTAGAGGTGGGGTGAGAAGAAAGTCTTGTGAAAAAAACGGTAGTATATAAATTTTATGTTAGGAACTTCACTAACTGGCTCAAATGCTGGCAGGGAACAGTAAGCTTGGTGCAGATCTGCCTAACTTTTTTTTTTTTTTTTAAACTTAATAAGACTCTTAGCTTGGAGATGCTCCTGCCTTGCCTCTTCTCTTCTGTGTTGTTCCATGTTGAAGTGGTTTTTTCAGCAGCATGCCAGCAGTCTGGAAACTTATTTTAACAGAGTTCCAGAATGTCCAATCTAAACTTGAAATAACCCACCCTTCAAAATCATGAAAAATCCATTGGTGGGTGGTTCCTTGTCTTGCTAAGGGGGGGAACAAAGAGGGCTGGGAGAGGAGGGAGAGAGAGAGATTTGGTACTGTTCACAACTATGTAGAGCAGAGGGTGGTATTGTCAGGGCTACCCTGAATGAGTCTTAAAAGAACCAAAAGAGAAGAACTGCTATTTAAAGGAAGAATTCTATCCTGAGCCAAATCTTCTCTGTGCTGCTGTTATCTTGGATACCTTGACTTTGCGTTCTTTACTTGTATTTTACTACTTTTTTTGTTTTAATTTTTTTCAGGCTCACAACAAATGTTGCAAAATCTGAGTTTAAACTTGGAGGGAAAGGAAGGTTAGGAAAGGGGGGAAAAAACCCTAAAATCTAAGGGTTTTCCTTGCATGTTTAAAAAAGGAAAAAAATTAAATTTTTAAGTAATGTTTGGATTTTCTGTTGTTTAACTGTGGAATTCAAGCATATGCTTTAAATGAAACTTGACATGAAATTCCATGTCAGCTTTGCATGTTGTTATTTTCAGTCCAACTCTATTATACTCTTAGGAGTGGAAAAATAGAAATGTAATGCATGTCTCAAGTTTATGGATAACAAAAACGGTACAGATAAAATAATGGGTGCCTTTGAACTAGGCTTATTGGCATAGTAGGAGCAGAGTTCTATACTTGTGATACAGATGGGAGGGGTAAGGTATAGTAGTAAACCAAGCGGTACATCACTAGTAAAACTAGTGACAAACTTCTCAGAACTTAACTTATTTCCACAAATACTCCTTTTTAGAACAGAATATTACAATTTTTTTATATACGGAGCTAAGTTTGGTATAAGGTGTCAAGCCATTTATGTGCTTTCAAAGCAAGTTAAATGGTGTTTTGTGTGCACCTGTGCGCGTAAATAAATGTCTTCCTCTAACAAGTTTGTGATCAAACCTTACCAAAGTTAGCCAAGTGTAACTTGTTCTTTGACTTGCCGTCACTTGCAAACTGGCATGTCTATTAGCAGCTGATAACCTTTTCAGTTTGTTACCTTGTTTTGAAGCTGCTCTCCTTTAGGAAAGAAATTAAGAGCAGTCCACGCTGCTCTTAATTTGGGCAATATACTCCATATATTTGTTTGTATCCTGACATGATTTGTGTGAGAATGGCACTTTTAAATTATAAATAGCCAAGTCAGGAATCCATCACTTGAAGACAGATACACTTACAAATATGCTATGAAGCACTAATGTACATCTGTCCATGAAGAAGCTGGCTGGGAGTCTTGTTGAGGCAAAGACCTTTTAGGAAAGAATTTTAATGATGTTTTTTGGAGTTAGTAAAGAATCCTTTATTTTCCTGCTGTGCTTAGAGGAGAAATGGACAGTGTTATTTAACTAATTAAAATGGCTTCAAGGCACAGACTTAAACTTAAATCCCCAAATTGTTTTGCTGCAGCTTTATTTCAGTAGCAATCATAGAATGTTTTAGGGGCAGAGATTCCAGTGGTTGCTAAATTGTCCCGTCCCCCGCCTTGTTTTTTTTATTTGACAGTTCCTGTGTAGGAACCTGTAAGTGCAAAGCTGTATCTTTAAAGGTATAAAACAATGTTAAAATTGCATCTTCACCAAGCACACTGTGTTTGGGGGAGGGGAGAAAAAAAAATCAGTCAAACCTAAGTGCAGTACTCTCTCCCTATTTCATAAAGGAAAAGTAGTATCTATTTTGCTGTAATAAATTGTCAGTATGCAGTAGTCCACAAAAAAATCTTCTTTCACATAACCTGATGAAGCTTTAAGATATAGCTTGTAGTCCAAGGAAAAGAGTATGCCATACAAGATGGAAGAGAGAATAGAATGTTTCTTTATCTTCTTCTAAGTAAGACTATTTACAGGTTGTATTTTATAGTTCATTTTGTGATCAGGTTTTCACAGCTACAGTGCAGTCAGAAGACAGTGGACCTTAGGAGGCAGACACTAGAAGTAGATAGACGATACCTATGTGTACCTATTGTAAATAGGCTTGAAACTTTGTTAGTTGTAAGTGTGCAGGGCAGTTACAGAAACTAGAGAAAAGAAAATTGAAGTTTGTGGACAGCTAGTGTGATAATTATATACTTTTCATAATGGAACATATATTCCTGTCCTGAACAATGAGAAAAATTGCAGTTACTTGCCTTTTCTTTATTCTGTTGGAATGTGTGCAGCCTTGATGAGATCCAAAAGATGACACTGGGGGATTTGCATAAAGTTGTTGCACATGAATATTCTACAAATACTGTAACAGCTCAGCACTATACAGAAATAGCAAGGCTAGCGCTAAACCAAGCTAACTCCCAACCAATAAATGATACCTGGGTTATAATGCCCTACCTCTTGGCAAAGAGCCTTCCCAAGCCAATTTGACTATCTCTGCATCTCTCAGATGAGAGTTGACCCATTTGCTATGTTCACAGTGGAATATGATTGCATGAAAATGGTCACCAGCATCACACAAGCAATCCTGGATTGACAGGAGATAAGACTAGGTACTGATTGTTGGGGTTTTTAAAATCTTTTTCTATTACTGGACAGGCTTTCAAGTTCTTTATTGGATTTCTATAGTACAACCTGCACAGTATTGTAATTTTCATCTTCAAGCGTGTCTCGCAACCCAGTTGCATCTACTGGACCAGATCTGAGACCTAAAAACTATGTAAGAGGCTTTTGAGGACTAAATTGGGAACGAACCATGATTTAGTTTATTCTCTGGTTAGATTGTAGTGGTTCCTATCTTATTTTTGTCAACAGCTGTGTGAATTGTAGGTTGAGAGTAAGTGTATTGGATACCACTGGAATTGCATTTGCTTTTCATTTTCTTGATGTATTCTGTGCTTGAGTCGCATAGCAATAACTGGTCACGCATTGCGAGATAAGCGTGTTGCCCTTAGCAGT
This sequence comes from Haliaeetus leucocephalus, assembly GCF_000737465.1. Lineage (NCBI taxonomy): Eukaryota > Metazoa > Chordata > Aves > Accipitriformes > Accipitridae > Haliaeetus > Haliaeetus leucocephalus. The sequence goes on from NW_010972920.1 coordinate 5,445,594, forward strand.
GCAATTTTGTAAGAATATATTGTTAGATTGAATGCATATCAAATACATGAATTTTACCAAATGCAACATCATTTTTCTAGAAATAAAGACTGAGGGTGATACTTAAAATAGGGTGCGCTCCCACCTGGAATGGAGGGAGTGAAAAGGATCAGTGGAATTATATTGGATAATGAACATTAGATGACTGCTGGGGCAAAAAAGACATTAAAAAAAAAAGTCTGTGTCCTGCAATGAGATTCCTAGAGTTCAGAATTTAACTTCTGAAAATGAGTAACGAGACATGATTGTATTGCTGTGTTTATGTAATGAATTCTAGGTGCTTTGCTCTACAGAGCAAAACATAATGAGAAATGATGGCTTGAAACTGAACCCTGGCTAATCCAAACCAGAAATCGAATGCACTTCATTACTAATGAGGATGAGTACCAACTGGAACCAACCAGTTGTGAAAAAGTCATGGAACTAATGGTTGCAATTTGGCTCATATTTAGGTACTTGCTACACGAAAGTTGGAATGGTTATCTATAGCAAGAGGAGTCTTAGGATATCATTGCTTGTATAGTGTGCTTGGGAGCTTAATGGATTGTATCTGCCCAGTTTATTTAATTATAAAGGATGCTAATGTTGTTCTTAAATTTCTTGTCACACATCCAATCCAGCAGCTCAAGAGATAAAAGGAATTTGGGGACTTGAGGGGTAAAGTTTTACAGCAGTAATAGAACCTTGTTTCCTACATTGATCTCCAGTTTTTTGCCTGTCTGAAAGCAGTCATTATAGGGGCTGCCAGGAGGACAGAGAACAAGGTGTTCTATTCTTCCTGTTTTATAATGAAGATATATGCAGCTATGTGTGAATTAAGATGGAAGAAGAAAAATAATAAACTGTGGAGAAATAGAAATCTCTATATTATTGGGGAAATGTGGGGTCATATTGCGGAGCACAGCTAATACGTGGTAATAATAGCCATGGTATGCTTAACATTTTGGAACCTATTGTATTTCCCATTTGGATTAAATTAAATACATACATCATTCTAACAAACCTCTCCCAGCAGATTGTGAACTTTGGAAGTGGGGAAGGGAACTAATGGCAATGTATTTCATATTGGTGTTCCTCTGTCTAGTGATTCAATTATTTTCACATAAAGAATTTACTGTTTCTACACAACAGATGTTGGTCAGCTTGTGAATAGACATTGCTGAAGGTGGAGTGAAAAATGACCTTCAGATACAATAAACCCAACAGCTATTATTTATCTTATTGTCTAAGAGACAGGCCTAATAACCCATTTCACAATAAGAGGGGAAAAAGAACTAGGACACAGTGGAATTGCAACTCCAAAACCCTATGATCAAGAGCTGATCTCAAATACAAGAGGAGTCTGAGATATCAAGTCATGGTAGTTCATCAGCAAGATTTGTGTCTGAGGGGAAACAGTGGTGAAAGATAGCTGTCTTTAAAAGAGCTGTCTGAATATAGGAAGGTAGTCGTGAAAATCTATCCCTTCTTGATCTTTCAGTATGAAGTTAACTTCTATAAAATGATCTACTTGAACAGCTTAGGAAGTGGGCTCAAAGAAGGGTCTTGTTTAAATAATTGCAAGTTAAACCAGTTATGATGTATAAAGAGGATTTCTGTGCCAAGTAATACATTTTTGAGGAGACATCAGCTAAGTAACAATGTATTCACAGGTGATGGCCATTTTTCTGTTTACAGTCATTTTTGAGACAAAAAAAATCCTTTTCTAGTAATTAAATGCAAAGTGGGTCTTTTTTGTGGTTTTGGGTTTGGGGTTTTTTTTAAGGAGGGCTTTAATTTCTGTTTCATGTATATCTAATATTTAAGCAGATTTGGGTTCACTTACACAGGTGTTTCGTGGGAGGCTGGGGTGGGACTTTTTTCTTTTTCCATGTTAAAAATCTTCTACTTAAGTTTAATAAAAAATTGTGAAGCAGTGATACAGGCTTCATGTCTGCCAAATCCACATAAAGCAGAGAGCTAAAATAAGTATACTGTGGAAATCAATATTGAAATTCATCTTTAAATACTTTAATATATGGCTTGTACACATTCATGCATACAATTCTTAAGCTTTGCATGCACAACCATAATTTCATGTTTTCGATGAACTGTGGGTGTAAGGATTGCTCCTTACTGAAGAGATCCATGTCTGCCCTATTTTGAGGGGGGCAAGCAGGGGTAAATGACCTTGTTTCTATTTAGAAAACACACTTATAAAGTAACTGTTACATTTAAATAGTGTTAATGAGCTTTCTGTCATGTACTTAGGTGAAGATGTTGTTAATCAAGCATTGCTGATGATATCTACTGTGTAATAAACGTAGGCAAGTATTACAAGAGTAGCAGCTGGACAATGACTTTTTAAAAAAAAAATAAATCACATAGTGCCTTTTAGTAGGTATTAAAAACAGTTTCCAAAATGAATTTAACCTTGCAAACTGTGAGGAAAGGTAGCTTAGAAATAGCAATTTTGTTTAGGATATGCTGTGATTCTGTAGCATGGTTGGTAAGGACAAGATTCCAGAACTAGTTCAGGCTACATAACTCAGATTGCAACCCCTGCTGTCACCCTGGGGCGGGGGGAAGTTCCTCTTGATACTAGGTCTGCCACCCACTGAGGAACAGGGCCAAGTGCCACTTGGGTGCCAGCGTGAAATCAGAGCAGTTTTTTGGGCTTGGTGGAATTCAGGTAGTAGACTAAAACGTGTTGAAGAAGCGAAGATGGAGCAAGCACCTGGTCAATATTAATTGAGTAAGCTAAGGCAGGGAGGGAAACAATAATCATGTAATAACAAAAGCACCAGATGATAGTGTAGGGAAAATCCTCCTGTGTCTGCATATTTTCCTCTGTTTAAACCTCTATTTGCTTGAATTTCAGACCTATCATCTTGCTTTACTCTTGCCAGATGTTTTACAGTTTAATCCCATTATGAGCAGGCAATGCAAATAGTATCCTTACTGAAAAGTAAAGTAGCAAACACCTTTGGGTGGTTTGGTGTTAAAAAATAGCGGAAGAATATAAATTAACAGAGTTTACATAAATTTTCACAAGCATAGTAAATATTTACTTGCGGGTTTTTTTCGTCTTAGGAATTATGCAAATAATAGTATGCACAATCTTAGGGCTGGAATATGTACAGTAAGTCAAAGACGGGGTTTAAAATGCTCCAGCCTGTTGTGGAGCTGCAAAGGGACAAAACTGCCTGTGGTTTTTTTTTCTTTTTTTTTTTTTTTTTTTTTCCTGCAGCAGAATTGCTGTAGGACCATTTGCATGGCCACATCTCAGAAGTAGCATGCTGAGTTCTGGTCTTGTCCTTCACTGATGGACTGGAAAATTCTGTTTTGTACATGCTTAATTAGGTATTACCACTAAGCTTTTTGCTTTACAGACCTAGTGGCTCTTGTCATCCACCTTTCTCTTACATATCACTTCATGCTGCTGTGATGTGTAAAAATGTGCATAGTGCTGCTCCCTTAATAAAAAGCAGATATACTTTTCTACTCTCAAATTCAAGTTCTCCAACTGTCAGCTACCAGAAGAAATTTTGTTGATCATAACTTGACCAGGCTCCTCTGTTGTTCTGAAGCTCTTTGCTGTTGAATTGAGCTAAGACTTGCTTTACATCAGTGTAGTAATATTTACTTTAATGGAGTTTCTTTAACTTTTTGTTCAATTGAGCATCAGGTAGGTTCAAATTATCAGATGTATTCTTCCAGACCTGCTCCCAGGTAATAGCTTCATGTTTTCCCACATTTAAGCAGCAAACAGAAGAAGGGACTATAGTGATGAATGAATGTAAAGGACTTTCATTTGTCTCTCCCCTCCACAACCTGTGAGTTTTTGTGCTTATAGCATCCTTTTGTATAATGCTTGAAATAGGACCATTACCATTTGGAGTTCATTGCACATCAGAGCAAAGCAATATTCTAGTTACTTGTAAATTATTCCTCTGTCAGGAGGAGTGAGGAAAAAGGAAGCAGGATTCAGTTGTCTACCTGCTGTGCTGTGTGGTTGATAGGCCTCTAAATTGGTAGAAGGTGCTGTGTTTTCTGAGTGCCAACAGGTGAATTTTGCAAGGAGAGAGGTGTATTTTATTTTGCAAGACAGAGTGCCAGGGAGTACTGAAAAAACTTAAAACTTTCTGAGGAAACTTTAATAAAGTTGGTTATGGATGACAAGCTTACTAGGAGCTGTCTTCATAAACTGGCAGTTGCTAGCGTCTACTCTTCTTTCCCTCTATAGCTTACAGCTTGCTTCTTGTTGACAGGCCTGTGTTGTAATGTATGCCCTGTATTTGATTAAAAAAAAAAAAGTATATACTACTGATGTTGTTTATTGTTGAAGCTTTCTTGCTCAGCTGTTCTGGTGCAGTATGAGAGGGAGTAAAGACTGGAATGCCATTGGATTTTACCCTAGAAGTTTGGGGGGGTGGACCCCACCCTGTTCTGGGATTAAGTTGTTTTCAAGGCGTTAGGGTGATAACTCAGTAGTCTGACTTGGATAATTTATTGAGATGGGGACTGTATTTGCATCCAGGAATGTAGACTTGGAATCGTAAGAGTTATGCACATGGGAATGCAGCATAACGATTTCTTCTCCTCCAAGTGCTGTGTGTTTTCTTCTAAAAGGAAATAATAATTACTCCAAGTTTAAAAAGCAATTGTTTTCAACACATCGGAAAAGTTTAACTCTTGACTTTTTTTTCAGTTGGCTGTGAATTTCTTTGTTGCAGCCAAGTGGTCCATATAATGCCAACCAGTTGAGACAATTTCTCCTTTCTGCTTCAGGGGGCAACCTCTAAATCTCATCAATGCCACCAGCCGGGGTTGCTTGGAAGAAGTCACCTTTCTGTGAGAAATGAGTGTGCTTCTTATGTGAGCCCTTAGAGCAGGATAATCTAGAGGCTGAAGTATTGCGTTTAGCAGCAGTGTCAGTGCATGCATCCTGATTAAGCAGTGCCCCTATGGGCAATATGCAAGTAAACCCATGATGTCTATAGAGTTTGAATGTCTCAAAATGTTTAAGGTACTCTGCTAGAGTGAGATTTCAGACCACAATTAACAGAACTATAATGTTTCCATATGCACATATAAAATGCAGTTTGTTAGCTTAATGAAAAAAAAAGATTTTTACAAGCTCTGAAATGCTCTGAGATCAGTGACGATAGTGATAACAAATAAAGTCATACATAAAAAGTTAACTATGTTGTCCTGAAGCTGAAGGAAGAAGAAGAGGCTGAGCTGGCAAGTTTTAATTGTAGTTTGAAGTTCATTTCTTCTCATTCTTGAATTTACTTCTTTCATTAAAGACTCTTTTCTTTAAGTATTAGGTGTTTCTAAAGTTTCCTACTGCTATGTTATCATTGCCTTCTATGTAAATTATGTTTGAATTCATAACAATAGTCCATTATGCAGTTTTAAAATATCATAATTGCACTCTGTAGATGCAAACCTATGGTGGTTTTGGCCTGGCTGCCCGTGTGTCAATCAAAGTTTCAGGACATGTGGTTTGAGATCACTTCTTGCTTGTTTAATCTGGGTCATTGAGCTAGGATATAAAAACAGAAGATGAGGGAGGCTCACTTGGTATTGAAGACACTGGTTTGGAATTTGTTAAATTCAGTTTTTGTTGCAGACAGCGCCATAATTTTCTGATGTAATTGTAGCAAGTCACTTGGTATCTGTCTTTTTCCTCAGTTTCCCAAAGAGGAAGATCATAGTAGCATCAAGTTTCTCTTATGACCCAGAGGAAGAAATGGGGCATACAAGCACTTGTGGAGATGTGGTTTCAATAAACAAAGCTGAAATTTCATGTGCCAAATGCTGTAAGAAATAATCACCACCAATAGTTTATGAGTGATCTCCAGGCATCTTTTCCAAGTCACCTAATCATTCTTCAAAAAAAAAAAAAATTTAAAAGTAATGAAAATCTCTTTCACTGAAAGAGAAAAATAAAAATAATTTCCTATATTTGTATTGGATCACTGAAAGTGGCTTACCCAGCCTAAAAGGGAAGATGTTGCAGCAAAGCAGGTAGGTCTCAATCATCTAGCCACTGACAACTGGTACAGAGCGTGTTCTCAGAGTTCAGCTCAGGGTGTCAGCTCTGCGTGAAGCTGCACTAGATGCTTTCTACAGCAATATAACAACAAGAGGGTTGACAACTACTGCCATGTCAGTGACACACATTGATTAATGTCTTTGGTAGAAAAAATTTTGTGAGGAGGGTGGCATAGGGACATTAAAGTCATTCTTCTTGTCAGGAGTAAATGCTGCATGGTCTTCTGTGCCCTTCTTAGTGTTTTGCAGTCTCTTGTTCTTATAATCAAACTAGTTGTCTTTTGTTTCACAGGTGTAGGCACATTTGTTGTGATAAGAAACAGGTGAGAAATAAGAAACTAGTATGAACCAAATTTCTCTGCTGTTTAAATCCAAGGGGCAGTAGTAAAATAGAAAACAAAGCAATATTGTGAGACTCAAATTCAGCAGGCTAAAATTTTTACAGTATTTACCATTAATCTTACTGTTTCTTGATGGGAATAGGTATCTGTGGCTTTTGGTTTGTTTGTCTTGCCCAAATTAAAAAAAGGGGGGGGTCTGGGGGGTTTATTGGTTGGTGTTGGGTTTTGGTTTTTGTTTGTTTGGGGTTTTTTTTCGGGGGGGGGGTGTTGTTGTTGTTTTGTTTTGTTTGGGTTTTTTTCAGAGGATTAAAGGGGGTGTTTGTCCCCATAATGAGGTTGTTTGATAGATACCATTTGTAAATAGCATTGTGATTGTATGGATGGTTTAGGCAAATACATTACTTTGTATCAGGTTCATATAGATTTGCAAAACTTAATAGGGGCAGGTACCATTTATGTTTTTGTAATGGTATCATTCACCTCAGAACAAACAGAATATATCAATTAAATTTATTTTACTTTTTCTATTTGTTTAACAGATGTTAGTTAAATAATTTGCCATTTATTAGAGAAAGAATACTGGGGAGAGGATGCTGTTTCAAAGTCTCAGACTGTACAGTTTATGAAGACTAATTTAAATTGGTGACATTTCAGTAGACGCCACTGGGGACTAAAATGAACAGCCCAGCAATTACAGCAGTGTATATTCTGTGTATTACAGTAAAAAGACTTCAGAGCTCTCCTCAACTAGTGAGAACACTGGTGAGTGAGATCATTTTATATCATCCTCCTAAAATCTTTCTTTGTAGCCCCAAGAATAGAATGGGCCTGAAATTGGTTTGAGTTGATGTGAGTAATGGGACAGCGATATATAGTGTAATATATTGGCAGCATAACATGTCAGAGGCCTGACTTTAAGACAGAGGACAAACTCTGGCTTGAAGTATAGTTCTACTAAATATATATTATGTATATGCATTTACATATTTTATAGAAATATATTTCTTCTGAAGTATGGTCCTACATTTTCTTACTGTACAAGTCTGCCCAAATTCTGTTCAGTGTGTCTGTAGTGGAACTGGCCCTTTAAGAAGCTTGAAGTAAATTGCAGTGTTTTTTCGGTGGAACACAAGCAGATTGTTTGGGGATTGGTGTTAGCAGTTGATAGAGATTAACATAGCTCTGTTCCTTTCCTTCACAATCCCTTTACTTAAATATTTGTCAGTTTATTTCTTGTTAAGGTCTCATCATAGCGATAAGCTCGTACCTGAACACCTCATTATTCTCCATGAAAGAATGCAGTAGTAGCTGTATCTGCATATGTGAAGCCAAGAGAAGGAAGTTTTTAACACTCCTTCTTCCCAATGGCACTTGATATAACCAAGAGAATTTAAGTTTCCTTGTAGTTGTGCAGAAGAGTTTATAGTGCATTATATATCATAGTATACATTACATTTCTGCAGAGGTGATGAAGACAATATGTCTATGCAAACTCTTAACAGCTGTGGAAGTTTGAGAACCATAAACATACAGAAGGTAGCATAGAGATAGCAGGTGAAAGGTCATGTTGTCTTTTTCTCAAACAGTTGCTCCTTCAAGTATGGGATTTAGATTATATTAATCATTAAAGCTGTCCTTTTCCAATAAGCAGTGGGTGGGGCAGAGTCAGTTTGTTTAAGGATGGTTTACACTCATGTGTCGCATTCCTATCAGAGATGAACCTTGAGAGATGTAGGGAGGTTTTTTACCCTCCATTTTTAAGGATGCTGTTTTTGAGACAAATTATACATTCCATTCCAGCCAGATTGAAAACGTAATGGGAGAGTTAGTTTTATTAAAAACAAATAAAACTCTTTCTCAAACAACAGAAAGTTCTTTCTAATACATTGGTTGGTCATGTAGTACAATACTAATCAGGGTAACAATATGCTAGCAAAAAATACTTTACTGTGTGACAAATAGGACTATTCCTATAATTTTACTGTTCTTTAAAACATTAAAGCATCTGCACCTTTAGGAAACTTCCCAGTGCACTTTCAGGCACAGGTAAGCATTCTGAGGACAAGTTTTCATGCCTTAAAAAGTCATGAGGCAACCACAAAGATAGAAAGTCTGTATACTAGAGTGAAGTGTAGCTCCAGCTACCCTCACAACTACTAGAAATTCAGTGAGCTGATTGCAAGAAGCTTGTAATTCTGTCAGTGGTCCATCTGTTCAATTAAAGACACTTATAAGAAGCAAATGAACTTTCTGAATAGGGTTTCAGGTGTTACAGGTTAGCCAGATGGCACTTTACTGTGCGTCTGTGGTAGGCTTAGTCATCTCCTTTCTATGGATCCTTTGTGTGTGAGATTGCTCATGCTTTGCGCTGTATTTCAAAGTGTATATCCTTATAGTTAATGGTTATTAATGTGCTCATGAATAACAGAGAATGTCATGTATCTGCTTGATAACTGAAGACTGGCTGGCTTTTCCATCAGACTGTCTTCCCTTGAACTGTGGTTTGGTAGTTTTTTTTGTTTTGGCTGTGGGTTGGTTTTTTTGTTGTTGTTTTAAAAACTAGTTTTTCCACAGTAAGTGTCCCTTTTCCATAGGAGTGTGGGTTTTGGGGTGGGGTTTTTGGGGGGGAGGTGAGGGCTGTTAAGTGAATCTTTGAGGTTGGAAAACTGGATCCAGATCTGGTGCCTCAGGTATTTAGCCTTAGCAGGATAGCCTTTGTGGCTGGACTTTGCCTTTCTTGATGCATCACTGTCTCTTTAGTTGCGTGGTGCAGCACCTCCTTTGATTTGCAGTGAGAAGACAGTGGGCAATGGTAGACTTCTACACTGACTCCCATGAGGCATCATGGTAGAAAACAAAAAAAGGTTTTTTTTATTCTTAATTTACTATTGTCCAAATGGTCTTTTCCTTATTAAATGTGTTGCACTAAAAGCTTTTTATGGGAAAATACTGCTAACATGGTATTATGGGGAAAATACCCTTGCTGGTATCTGCCTCAGGTTTTTTTGCAGTTATGCTCACCCTTCCAATGTCCCTCTGGAGCCTAAGGTTGACAGTTTCAAAAGAGCTGGGTTTTACAATGTGTTGCCAGCATCCTGGGTTCCTTGCCAGGAGGAGTGTTATGATCATGGCGAAAGCCGGTTCCTCTTCTGTCTTAGCTCCACCTTGACTAATTTTTACACCTTTTTCTCATAAGTTTGCTTCCTTCTCAGTGGCTCCCAGCTGAAGGTAGACCACAACACACTATCCTCCCTGGCTTCGGGGCACCCCAAGGGCAGTTTTCCATTACAAAGGGATGACCCAGAAGTGCCAGGTTTTTCCCACCCATAGCACTGTCGGATCAAAGCACCTGCATGGGAGGAAGTAGGCACTTGTCCTCTAGATATTTATTATGAAAGAAGCTGAAACCAGCTCACACCGAAACAAACTCTTGACAAGTCCTGAGACCCTGTGCCGTCAGGTCAGCACAGACCCGGTGGCAGATACCATGCTTATTGGACTACAGATGTTTTCCATAGCACTTTTTTAGCTGTTTAAAAGTGTTTAGCAGGGAAAAGAAATCTAGCTGTTTTTCTGCACAGAGCTTGACTGAGAGTTAAAATATATTTCTTTTGGGGTTTTTCTGTTTGTTGAATGTTTTAATGTGGTTTTTTTGTTGTTGTTTGGGGGTTTTTTATAGTTGTGTGGAATAGATTAGAACTTTTCCATCTTTTGAGAATTCTTGTTATTACGTTTTGGGGGTTTTTGAACACTCATTAAATAGCTTATTAATATAGTTGCAGATAGAGTTGCAGTAGTATTTAGAATGCCTAAATCAGTCATCAATAATGATTTAGTTCATTAATGAAAATGATCATGAATTTAGGAACAAATGTGGATCGGACTAGGGATTACTCTTGCCCAGTAACCTGTTTTGTGACAGGTCAAGTACATTTAACACTTCATTCTAATATGGGACTGACCTCCAGAACTTTGAGCTTAAGGATGTCCCTGCCAGATGTGGTTTCTGTGTGTACCTTTGATCTCACTGCTGTTCTCTGAACCACTTCCATTTCTACCTTGTCCTTTTTGAAAGGAGAGATGTGGGACTTTTTCTGGTATTCCAGGAATGGCTAAATCAGGGATTCATACAATGGCATAATGATCATCTCTGGATTTGTTGTTTGACAACTATGGAGGATGAACCTAAAGTATGCCTGAAGCTACCTCAAGGTTTTGCTTCCCAAGTGGTAATGGTCAGCTCACAACGTAATGCTGACTTCACACATTTTTGTATGATTTGCCTGATTAAGTTTTTCATTATGGAAACTGGAAGCTGTGGTGACTGAGAGCAGCAGTATCATCTTTTACTCTGATAACTGTATTTCTAGAGAGGAGATAAAAATATTAGGAAAGGCCTTTAAGTATCAGCTTCTCAATGAAGACAACTCCTTCTCTCATTCTAGGCTAAGTCCCTCATCCCCCATTCAACTCTCCTTTCCATTAGACTGCATTTCTCTCATCTTTTTGAGGTTTAGCTCTTGCATCTACCCAATTACCAATTTATTTTTATTAGTTCAGCCTTTAACATTTAAGAGTACTTAATCCTGAAATAATGAGTATAATGATTAAAGTGATACTGTAAAAGGAATATTGGAAAAGAACAAATACAACTAATGTAATTTGGAATGTTTGTGTGCTAGAATTAAGTCCTCTTAAAATGAAGCTCAAAATAAAATTAATGTGTTGCCCTAGAGGTATGTGTGGATGGTACATCTGGAGAGTGCTCTAACTATGAAAAAAAAAAAAAAATCCTTTGTGGTTTTAGTACTGTATGTAGAAATAAAGTTGAATCAAATCACATGTTTTCTGCATAAATGGAGAAGAAAACTATGATGAAAGTACCCACCTGAGAATACTATCAGTGACTGTTACCTGTGAATAATCTTAGATAGCTAGTTTTGGTACAAAGTAATGTGCTATAAGCCACCTATTGTTTTATTTTTATTTATGCAAAATAATAAACTGTTGCTGGCTTCGAGCGTATTTCTCAGTTTTGCCTTTTAGTGTATCCATGGAAAAGTGATTATCTATGCCAGTGAGAAATATTTCCTTACTCAAACCTAGCTATTATTAGCAATAAATTTATTCACAGCAAATACAATTTCACCCAACTTGGCTTTTGTCGATTAGTTTTTCATAAATGGCTTTTGTGTATGAATTTCTTCAAGCTGTAGCAAAACCAAAACTGTTGGGACAGGTGTCAAAAACCTCAACCATCTGCTGTGCTAATAACCACGAAGTTCAGACCACTGTGGTGGAATTAACAGCCATTAGGAACAGGGCCGTTATCTCAATGTTGTTCTATACCGTGATAAGCTTCTCATTTGAAATAAGATAGCAGAAAACACTGTGTGCCAAGTTGCTTAGATCCAGAACAAATTTTGTCTTTGGAAACTGTGAAGCTAACTTGAAGTGTATCTGCAGGCTTTTTTTTTTTTTTTTTTTTTTTTTTTTTGTGTGCTTGTAGGGGAACAGCTGTGTAGGTGGAAAGAAAGCTTCTCTGGGTTACTCTGGCTAACCAGAATTCATATCCTATTCTTTTAGCATCATGAGTTATGATTATGATTCCAGAATATCTGTGTTTTGGAACTCTCTTGGTACTGAGCATAATTTGGTTCAGAAATCAATCCAACAAAAATAGCTGTTTTCTAGTGTATTGCATTTCACTGTGCAAATGACTTGCTGTTAGTAGGTGCTAGTAAGCTGTAGAAAGGAAGGCTGACTGATACTGATCTATAGTGTGCAGGTGAGTCCTCACTGCATAATCTTGGATGTTCTTGACCAGAGTGAAGGCGGGCAAAATGTGTACTTGATCTCTTAAGCTGCTAAGCATCTTTACTTGTTGCTTTTCTGGGGCCATGTAATATCAGATTCTAACACTTACAAGTAACAATTCAGGTACAGCACAGAAGACATTTGGAAAAGGCTGCAAGTCATTCACTCATTATTGTTATGATAGTTTGTTTACTTAATTTTCTATGTTATTGGACAAATCACCAGAGGAATTCATTTTGGCAAAGATGCTTGAGAGAGGTATCTGCCAATTTTTAGCCCTGCACTGCTGTCACTGCCTTTAAGCAATGAATGGTTTTTATCATTTTGTCTTTACACTTCTCCTGAACGGTATTTCAGGTGAACAGAGGCTTCTAATCATACTGTATTATATCAAGTTATTTTGGGGCTGTAGGATTGTTGTGTAACATAGACTATTGTTCCTGAGAGAATGAAGTGAACAGACCAATGTTTCAGAGCCATCACATTTGGACAGGTAAACAGAAAATACTTTCTAAATTTCAAAGGTATCAGGTCTTTAAAATTGTCAGTTTCTTCTAGAAAACACTTAATAGTTCCAAGTCCTGTTTTTCCTTTTATGGAAGGAAGTATAAATGACAAAATATTGAAATATTGACAGCTGCTATTTGAGAAATCGGAGCAGCATTTTACAGGCAACAGGATGGTACTCTTCAGCATGTCTTAACTGCATCAATCTTCAGTGTCACATACTCCTGAACACAGGCTTGTTATTTACTGGATAGCTTATGTTGTTACATAGTTAATACTGTAGCAGACTATCTGTCCTGCTTTTGCATTCAGTGCACATAAGCCTCATACTGAAGCTTGTGTGAGTTTTAGGTGTTTGATTAATGGAGATTTGGACATTTTTGGCCAGAAGAACTGTATGGTCTGTATAACAGTGTTGCTAAACAATTTGGGGGTTTCATGGGCTATTTGGCCCTGGTACATGGAATCTTTAAAGCCTTTAATTGCTTACATTGTCCATGGTGATTATGTCCTATTGGGTATAAGAGAAAGAGGAAACTTTTTCGTTTCTCTTGGCCACTGTGTAATTATGATACTCTGTGATTTAGTTCGTCATAAGAATTATAATCCTATAAGTAGGAAAGGGATGATATAAAGTAATTCTATCTAGTACTATGGTTTGTACTTACCAAAATCACAAGGTAATGGAAAGTATTTGGAAAGAAGCCAACAAGTGCAAGAGAACCTTGGAACTAGTTTTATTCCCTGTCAAGGTCTTTTTGCTCAGAGCGTTAATGCATTAATTTTTAAAATGAATGACATCAAAGTTCAATGATGAAAGCAGTTCAGTGGAAATCTGTAGGAAATCATTCAAATTCAAGCTGGTATGAGTCTTGTTTGACTGTTGGCAAAAACTATAGCACACGTAGCCACTTGCTATTCTAGCATAACACCAAAGTAAGGTCAGGCAGTCAGCTGGTATTCATGAGAGCACCAGACAATGATGCATCTGTTCCAAAAGCAGATGGTGAGGTGACCCAAAGGAAATAATCAGAACAGCAGAGGGCATTTTTTACAGCCAGACAGCCACCTAATCTTATATCTCTAATTTAAAAGCAAACAGAAGATGCTTGTAAGAATTGCTATGAGAAGTGTGTTCTCTGCATGTGTGTATATATATAGACTGCACAGTGTATATATAATGATATATGTATTATATACTATACCAACATATACTATGGGTTTATAGTATGCTATATAGACACACACATATAAAATACTGCATATAAAAAAGAAAGAGCTGGGCAGTAATGATCTAGCAAAGCAGTTAATACCCATAATATTTTAAACCGAGAATACTCAGTGTCAGTCCATAAAACTAACCTAAGGTGTACGTTGGCAAGCAAGTTTTTTGAGCAAATTTGTTGAAGACAGCTTGTCCCAATGCCACACATTGCTCTGGAATTGTAACCTGAACAAATGTAGCTTCCCTGCCCATCTATAAGAAAGAAACTTATAGTAAGTCATTAGGCAAGCATCTGGCACCAAAGAGACTGAAATTCTCACGCAAGCTGCTGGTGACACATTGCAGTGCCTATTACTGACTCAGAGCAGCATGGTGCTCAGTGTGCATTAGAGGCCCACCTGTGTCCTGCAGTTGTGGAATGCATGGCTGTTACAGGTTTTGAGTACATGATTTCAGATTTTCTCACTCAAATGAGAGAAGTCCATGCTATTTACTAGTTATCTGAGTGTCATGGTTTAACCCCAGCCAGCAGCTAAGCACCACGCAGCTGCTCGCTCACTTCCCCCCCACACCCTGCAGTGGGATGGGGGAGAAAATCAGGAAAAGAAGTAAAACTCATGGGTTGAGATAAGAATGGTTTAATAGAACAGAAAAGAAGAAACTAATAATGATAATAACACTAATAAAATGACAACAGTAATAATAAAAGGAGTGGAATGTACAAATGGTACGCAGTGCAATTGCTCACCACCCGCCGACCGACACCCAGTTAGTCCCCAAGCGGCGATCCCCCTGCCCCCACTCCCCCCAGTTTCTATACTAGATGGGACATCCCATGGTATGGAATCCCCTGTTGGCCAGTGTGGGTCAGGTGCCCTGGCTGTGTCCTGTGCCAACTTCTTGTGCCCCTCCAGCTTTCTCGCTGGCTGGGCATGAGAAGCTGAAAAATCCTTGACTATAGTCTAAACACTACTGAGCAACAACTGAAAACATCAGAGTTACCAACATTCTTCTCCTACTGAACTGAAAACATAGCACCGTACCAGCTACTAGGAAGACAGTTAACTCTATCCCAGCTGAAATGAGGACACTGAGTCACTTAACTCATAAGTGGTCGTGCCATTAGCTGACAGGTCCTATGTGCATGTTTATGTTCTGTGGGCAAAGGTATCTGCTTTCTGGTCTCTTTTTAATTTTTTTTTTTTAATGTTGCTTTTTAGGATGTTAATAAGCCTTGGATACAGTTAGAAATGTGTTGCTTTCTGGATCTGTGCTGTCATTTGCTAGTACGCTATGCTGGTTTCTCACTCATTTCGAACATAATCTTTGCTGTATTTTGCTTTAATTGGTAGAGTTAGGGAATTTTAGTTTTTCTTGGTTATTTACAGCTTGGAGGTTTTGGAGTGGTAATGATTAATCTTTCTGCTCAAGATTGTATGTTACGTCCTAAATTCCTGCTCAGGGTTCTTAAAAGCTGATGCAAGGCATGAAGAGGCAGTTCAGTGCAAACTTCTACCTTATCAATGCCTGCTAGCAGAACATTTGAAAGGACATGGTCTGTTTTTCATAGATCATAGCTTGTACATGCTCCAAAAAGCAAATGAAGGCTTTATGTGGTCTTCCATTTGCAGATCCCAGCTGTACCTGTCCTCTTGTCCTCCAATGTATCTGACTTAAGCTCAAAAAGTTGAGGAAGGAAGTTGAACAGTAACCAAAGCTATAATACCAAACTAAATTGTTTCTGCTTATGACAAGGTCATGGAATATAATTATTGTGCACATTATTATAATTTTTAAATGGAGAACTGCTCAGTTAGTTATTATTCCCGCCTAATTTTTTGACGTGAGAATACTTTGGTTGGATTGTGCTAGTTGTAACTGAAATGTTATTCTTTGCCAGCTTTAAGAGATGAACATGCATGATGTTAAACCAAGCTATGTTTCATCTTTCTGGCTCCATTTTGTGTTTCTTGTTGTATTAGCTTTGTTTGAAACAAGCTGACTGCTCCTTATATGCAAAAGTCCTGCTGATTTTTAACTCATTTGAGGCGAGGAGCAATTAAATCTAGTTTCCAATGGCACTAGGTTTCAACTGATGTGGGTGGTGACAAGAAATGTCTTTTTTACATAGGATAAAGTCCTAAATTTGGGACCTGATAGATAACCTTAACAGAGAAGACCACACATCAGTTCTCAATAATAGTACGTAAGGTAGGTGACTGGCACGGATCTACTGAGTCTGTTACAATCACAGTCCAGCTTGGAGGAAATGTCAGTTTTAGACTAAATAAGACATAACCTTGTTGTTAAGTAGAGGCTAGAGTTTTTATAAATAGAGATACTATTTCTTTGATTTCTTTTCTTATGCTACTCGTGATTTTCTGTGTAATGCTAGACCAGTTCCACTTTTTATACTTGTATTATACATTTTTAAAAAAGCAGTTTTCATAGTAATGTGAATTGTTTCAAAAAAAGGGAGTGCTGATGCTTTATCGTGCATTTGCTAGTTAATATAAATGAGACACTCTCATGTTAGTCGAGTTTTACTCACCAGAATAAAATAATGTTTTAGCCATTTAAAAAATAGATACACATTTCCAGCCTGACCTTTATTTTAGTAATTGTAACATACTGCAAGAAAAAAATCAAGGTCATACTCCTAATTCCTGTTGTTCCTTCATTGTGAGTAACCCTGATCATTTTTTAGGCAAAATCAGCTGTTACTTCTTATCTGGTAACAGTGATGCTTAGCATATTGATAACACTCTAAGCTGCAGATGTGATCTTTAAATTCAGTCTGTAAAGTAAAATGGCTGGTGCTATATTTATTTTACTAACAAGGAAGCAAAGACTGGTTTCAAACAAGTTTTGACAGCCCTCAATGTGAATCCTGGGGAGCCAACATCGGGTACTTTATTTCACAGGAAAAACTGTTTTTCATGTCACTCACCCAGGAAATACGCAGGTCACATTGCCAGGCAATAAGAAAAGAAACAAAACAAAAACCTGTCTTCAGAATCTCTGAAAAGAGATTCTAAATGTATCAATAATTCTTTTAAAAACATGAGTTACTCATTGATTTTGAAAGCCTATGAACATATGGATAGCTTTGATTTCTCTCACACTTTGTTATTGACTCTCAGCTGCAAAAGGTTGGAGCCTTTTTGAAGGGTGATGTGTATATAAGAATGCACTGATTCCCAGAAATAAAGCAAGTAGGCTGAAGCAGAACAGTGGTGGTTTCTGATTCCTAATGATTTGAAAAGGAATCACAGTATTTTCAGAATGCTGAGTACAGTGCTTTTTTGGGCGGAAAAGATATTTCTCTGGTATAATGGTACAAAGGTTGATTTATAGATCAGTGTGCTTTAAAATATTTTGTGGCCAAGTCTTCCAGTGTTCCTCTGTAATACGCAGAGATGGACCCATCAATGAAAAAGATAGCAAACTGAAACACTAAAATTTAATTTGCCCTAAGTCAATAAGTTAATGTCAGAGCAGGAATAGGATTAGTATCTAATTTCAAATGTCTCTATCTGCTCCCTTGATAGTGTAGAGCCAAAAGAACTTTGATGGTGCAATGCCTCTGATTTTTGGATGCCTGCCTCAGGAGAAGCTGATGTGCCTGTTTCTGAAGGGAACTTAGGAAAGCCAGTTCTGGCACAAGTCCCTCCGTTAGAGGAGTGCTGTCTTCAAGGTTTTGAGTGGCAGTTACAGGACACGTGAAAGACAAAGAATAGGTTTCCTAGAAGCAACTGCAGAAGAGTGCTGCCATCTAATCACTGAATATTTATGATACCTCTTACCAAATATTCTTTCTCCTTTGAACTGCAAAATAAGTCTAGGTTATTCTTTCTTGGAAATATAATTTTAAAGTTCTGGAAGCTAGAGTTCTTCTAGGATAAAAGACTTGTTGTGATTCCAGTCTGTGGAAAAAAAATTGTGACATCATATGACATATTGAATTATTGGAAACCTCTCTGACTTCTCTGTATCTCAGTTGATATTTGCCATGTTCTGAGAATTTTGCAATGTACTTAAAAAAAACCAATGTGAAGCTGGAATATTCAGCAAAACCAGACTTATTTAGAAATAATTCTATGAAATATTCAAGTCTTTTAGTTTTCTGATTGTTTGCCTGGATTTCACCATCTTACGTCATAAGATATGCTAAAGGAAAATCAGTGCAGTGCATACAGGCTGTATAATACCACCACTTGAGGAGAAATACAACATTCTTTTCAGAATACGTATGATCATGTAGCAAAACTCGTGCACATGCACACATTCCCCCCCCCCCCCCAAATACATGTGAAGGCTTTGCATTTAGAACTAGTGACAGTTGTATATTTGAGATCAGGAAAAACTGAAAGGCACGGAGGAAAAAAGTAGTCCAGATTTCAGCTGCAGAAATCTTCTAACATTAGGAAGTTTTTACATTGTAGGCTTTCAGCGGTTCACTTCCAGCAATTTCTCAATTGTATAGCTTTTAATTAGATTTCTTGTATTCTGCATGTAGGTGAACTATTTTGGTTCCTTTGCCAGGAAATTGTCAAAAACAAACAGAGAGGCCAGTGCACCATGTCTGCTCATGATACAGACTTTCTAGTAAAACATTCATATCTAAACTTCCATTTTTTACTGCTGAAAGCCAGCTGCAAGTCTTGTATTTGTGTGTTTTCTCCAGATGTGAGGTGCATTGTTGTGAATGCAATTAGCATATTCTTACACTGAGAAATATATAAGCAAAAATGACATCAGTAGTGTATGGCAGACGTGTGACACAACAAGTAAATATGTGAGTATGTTCTGTTGTAGTAAGATCTGGAAAATCTATAGCAAATGGAGATTTTAATATTGAGTATGTCACTGGAGTGCGGGAGGCAGAAATTTCAGTTGTGTGCTAGTGTATTAATCAGGGTATGCAACTGAACATTAACTCTTCTTTGGTCTGAGTTAAAGCTTTATAGGCTAAGTTTATGCTGTAGCATTTCACATTCCAACAAGTGCTGTGTTTGAAAAGGTTTCTGATCAGGGTGGCATCCACCAAGATCTACATGGGAAATATAGAAAATATTGTTAAAGACCAAAACACATACCCCCCCCTCCCTCAACCACAAATACTTATTCAGAAAAAAAGAGATCTAGGAAGATAGGAAGACAGTACCATTTTATTTCAATTGTTAAAACTCTGTCCAGTCTCTTTAAATAGGATTATAAATATTCATGTGTTTAATTTCTGTAGGGGTGTCCAGTTAATCTTTCCTTCTTATGGCCATTTGGCAATTTGCTATACAGTTAGGTTTTCAAAGCATGATAGCTAAGTACTCCTATTCCATACTTAAAACCCTACTGTAGCAAAGGTATATTTCTGTTTTGGCTGTCTTCTGTAGGGATTCTTTGCCAAGACCTTTTCTCTGCTGATATGTTTACCGTTTAGCTTAACCACAGTAATTTTGTTATTAGAAGGAGTTGTTATATATGAAATTCCACTGATTCATATTTTTTTAAGTGCATTCACTAATGTTCTTAGAAGATTACCTTTACTTCTACTAGGGAGAGGGCTGGTAGTTCTTAAAGCACCATGCAGGATTTTAGATGCCACTCAAAAAAATTCCAGATTCTAATGGTATTCTTTGCAGTAAAAGTCTTTTAATGATCCAGTAGTCTTCAGAACTGACAACTTTGTAATTTGAAGACTTGATGCACAGATGTTTCATTATTGCTGCGGGTACAGATGATTTTCCTGCATTTAATCTTAGTTGCTATAGTTACAGTCAATGCAGAAAATTACGCTATTCAGTAGGTGTTGGGGTTTTTTTGAAAGCGTAAAAATCAGTGTTTTCTTGTATTTCCACCATGTGCATTCTTGGATATAAATCCTCGTGGAATTTTAGCAGGTGTGGTAATTTGCCAGTCTACAACTTGAAATTTTCCTGCCAGTTCTGTTTAGCTCCATCATACCACCCGCCACACTCAGATTTTCTTTGTTCCATATTGTCAGGCTGCTTTTTCTTGTCCTTTTTCCCCTGTTTTGAGGAGGTAGGTAGTAATATTTTATCAGACAAGAATGGCTCCTGTCAACTGAATTACTTTACTTGCTTAAGTATAAACAGGTGCTTCTGCATTCTCTCAGGGATCTACATCTCCTTTCAGCTGAAATCTTTGTATATTTGCATCAACACTTGACCTGCTGTCCAATTTCTCTGTTAGCAAATCCTGCTTGCTTTCCTTCCTTTCAGACATATGTTACTTACTACTTCCTTCACCCTCAAAGTAATAAGCCTTCTGTTGTCTACCTTTTTCTTCATTTCTTTACATGTGTCTGATTAGATGTGGTCATATTCTGAAGTAATTTTTTTATATTTACCATTATAATACCATGATGAAGTTTTAGCTTTTAGATAATTATTAAACTGGGCTACACTGTTACAAATTGATGAAGAATGAACTCCTGCACAGCAGGTTTGTATTTCTTCTATTAAGTTTGACTGTCATGCGTTCAAAGTGCAAATATTTTAAGAACTTCACTGGTGTTTTCCTTGCATTTATTATCCTGATTGGCAGGGAGATGTTCTGATGGCACAATCTCTGAAAGATTAAGAGATTGAAGTCCAGGATATTACCATTTTTAAATATTCATAATATGTTGCCCAGGTTACCAGTAGATCAAAATAAATACTGGGTATTGCTTTTGGGTGGTGGTCCTGTGTCCCGTCCCGTGCCCCCCCCTTCTGCATTTGGGTAATATTGGTGCTCTGTGTAGGTACCCTTAGGAAACCAGCTGAATGCTGATCACAGTTACGAAGTTTACCCTGCAATCTCCACTTTTCTTTCTTAACCAGAGGCAAAAGGCTAACATTATAAACCTTTTCAAGGAATTCATTATTGTCATTTTATTTCATCTATTATGTTAAATAGTTTCACATAGTTGTAGATTATTCCTGTAGTCCTATCTCATTCCAGTGGCAGTTAGAGAAATGAACTAATGGGTTTTTTCTTCTTTCATCATTTTATTTCTCCAAGTACTTGAGTGAACTAGAGAAATGAGATCTTGGAGACTTCAGTCCCTTGCTACAGGGGAGATCAAAGTGAGACTTCTGTAAAGCTTGGCCCTTACTTAATAGAGAGGAAGAGAAGATGTTACCAGGCACTAGATTTTATATTGGCATCTCTTATACTAATTCTAAAAATGTGGTTTTCAGGTTCATTGAGCCTGATGTGCCATTGCAAATACCTTTACTGTGGTACTAATAGCTCTTTCTAAAATCTAATTAAGTTAACTGGAGTTAAAGGTTATATAAATATAATGAATATATATAGAATAACAATCCTTTAATGATAAATTAATGAGCTGCTGATGATGCTAACGGGAGTTACATGTGCATGCAGATGACTTTGTTTTTCTACAATCTGTCTTTATACTGTAAGTTCTTTTAAGAAGCTTCTGGATGAGGAGACCACTGGTCCATATCCTATTTCAGAATACTGCCAGAAACGATACTCAGTTCATTGATTAGCCGCTAAGAAAGCATGTTTCAAATCATTACTGTCAAAACATTTAAAATGCCCAGTTTGGCTTTGAGAGCTTGAAAATGTGAACTGCTTATGCAAATTCAAACCACCATGAATATCAATTTTGATTTGTACCCTGCAACAATCTGAATGACCACAAGCAAAGGCCAAACCAATTATTTTCTGCTTAGCAGACATTGCATCTTAGCATTTTAAGTTAAAAACTAACATCTGTATTTTGTAAAATACTCTTATATGCTAAACTTCTGGAATAATCTAGCTTTCCTATGCCTGCAAAATTTGATAAGCAGTCTCATAGGAATACCTTCCCCCTGCCCCAGATTTGTCACTTGTCTTCCTAAGAGAGAGACTTTTGATCGTATTATAAAAGTAAAATATGGCCAAAAATCTTGCTGGTGCAAATTGGTTAGCTGATCCAAAGTCATCAATGTTGTATGAATTTGCCAGCTATAAATTTTCCTCTGGGTGGAAGAATATTCTGAGGAAGCTGTATTTGTATTTTGTTCAGAATTATGTCTCTAGTTCCTGTGATCTACTTTATACTTTTCTAAGAAAAGATACCCTTGTTCCTTTTTTGTATTTAATGGTGTTTTGGTGTTGTAACAGTTAAAAGCTGTCAACCAACTGTTCAGGCAAACCAAAACTGGTTCTTATGAGCTATAATGTAGCTTTATATTGTTGAGAATAAATATTTTATTAATATTCTTTTTCTATGCCTTAAATGCAGAGTCTGAACGCTCATCCTTATTCTATTAAATTTTTTTTAGATGCTAGGATTAGATAACACATTTTAATGTATAATATTTTCCATACATATTTTCTGTCTTTGGGAAACCTTTTTTTTTAATTGTCAAAACAGACTATTAGTATTAACCTGGTTAAATCAAATTTAAATTAAAGCAGACAGCTCATCATATGAAGTGATTCATATGCAAAGCACAGTATCTGTGCATAATTTTCCTAAAACTCTTGATATTAAACTTCTGTGTTTTACTAAAAGGAATTACTTCAAGTGTAATTTAACCTAATTGAGATTGATTTAAAATAATTTTATTTTGAAGGGAGATCTGATTTTTCAAAAGCAGGTTTTTTTCACTGTACAGACTTCTCAGCTTTATGAACTTTTTCTTTTACAATCTACCTAGTTGTACACTAGGTAGATTAGTTTCCATACTGCCCAAATTTCATCAGTTATCTCATACTTTCAGTAATTCAATACAATTCTCCATATTTTTCTTCTTTCCTCATGGTAAGTCTCATCCATATAGACTTTAGTAAGCAAAAGAATGCAGTATTACTGCTAATCATGTCTTTAATTTGTCTGTATTAAGACATATTTTTGGCCAAGGGCTTTTGGGCTATTCTGTTTTGTGCTACTCCTGTATTTTCTGTAGATATTCTCTAATTTCGGTAGACTTAATTCTTTGCTTTGTTCCATCAATGCCACTAAAATTGGTGTCCTTAACCGAGTGTAAGACACTTATTTGTATAGGGGTGTTTGGGTGCAATACTCTGGATAAGCCAAGCAAATAATGGTAAAATTATTGGCTAGTTAGTTTTATTGTTGTTTGTTAAATTATTTGGCAATTGATATATCAACAACTGCAAAAATTATTAATAATCTAATGAACAGTAACAAAACTTCTGTAAATTGCATTATATATCTGAAAACATTCTCAGTCTTTCAGATCATAAATGGGTAATATCCTGATCATTTCAGAGTCAGGAAGTTGCCACTATTTCTTCAAAGAGTTTTAGAATAATTCCCATCATTTTCAGTATATATTCTAATTTAGAAAAAAGACACACTTGTCACAAACAGTACTAAAACTGTGCAAGTGAAAAAAATTTGCATTCAGTTTTTTTAGAAGCCCAACTCAAAAGTTGAATGGGTAAAACAGCAAGTATGACAAAAATCTGGTGAAGGATGTCACAGATGATCTTTTAGGCAAAAGCTTTTTTATGTATTTGTTAAATAGCTTAATAATTATGGAAACTTCTAGATTTCTGTTTTTCATTTAACATGGAAAAGAGTCATTACAAAGACTTTGAAGAAGAGGAATGTCTTAGTGAATGAGGTAGAACCAGTTGAGCTGATGGAACGGTCTCCTGTGAGCAGGAGAAAAGAGGCAATGTCACTCACATCTAGGTATTTCATAGCAGTTTCTTGAATCAGATCAAAGAAGCTGGAAATGAACCATCTCAACTTTCTCAATTTAATATTACAGTGTAAAAGCACCCTCTTTATCAATTGTCAAAATATCAATATTGTCTGTTGTTTTTACAACTATCATATTTGGTAATATTTCAGCTTCACTGAAATTCTTCATTTTTATTCTTTTGAACCCATATAATTAAATTCTTTTGTTGAAATTATGTCTGTAAGTACACTCTTTTCCCCCTCTAATTCAAAGTAAACACAGTTACTTAGTTGTAAGGGTTTTTCAGTAGCTGTTGGTTCTAGTTGCCAGGCAATTCTGATGTTGGAACAGCTGAGGAACAGTTAATTGAAGTTACCGCTTTGAAAGGTGTAGGCAGTATATCTAGAATTTACCATCAGGGAAGAGTCTGTTGGAAGGTAGCATGTCTGTGTTAGTACTCTAACATAAATCTTCTGTACCTGTTAATTGGTTCCTAGTTTGTGCCTTCTACACTGTCAGAACACCTAACAGCAGTTAAAACTTACTGCGTGTAAGGAAGATGCCTGTGTGTGTGCTCACTAAATGCAGTGGAACAGACTTAGTGTGCCAACACGGATCAAACTGTGTCTATACACAGCAGTTTCAGCACAATGTTATCTGGCTGTCAGGACCCACTGAAGTTGAGGAATTGGCTTTTGAGTCTGAAAATTATGATTTTGGTATGCATAAATGAGGCTGTACCCCTAGCTAGGATGACCCGCTGGCAAGTTCTCCTTCATTAATGCTGAAGTTAATGGATGATGATGTTTGGGGGTTTTTTTTGTTGTTGGTTGATGTGTTGTGTGTATGGTTTGGTTTTTTGTTTGGTTTCTTGTTTGTGTGGTGCATTACGTTCTTAGGATCTTCCTTACGTTTTTTTACCCCATTCAGTTTCCTATCTTTGTTTGGTTTCTGTCCCACTTCAATTAAAAGACAGCTTTCAAACATTCCAAGATTTATTTTTCAGTTAATCTATACAGAATTTAAGGATTTTTGTTGATCTTTATGAAAACTGTTCAGTCACAGACTAAACATATGGAATCGAACAACTGTTATTAGGCATGTTCCATGCAAAACAGAGAATCTAGAGAATCTCATACAGAAACACAAAAAGATTTATAGTTTGCTTTTTTTTTTAACCAAGAGAAACCAGGGATGTGATTCAATTTCATCAAACTTTAGACACTTGCAGAACTCTGGTAACATGTAATTGCCTATATTAAAGGTAGTAATAATGAACTTTGTATTCAGTGGGAAGAACCAGATTCTTCTGGGATACAATTTGTCTAATTTACTTTATTTCTCTACTTTCAGATTAAATAAATTATACTTTAGAAGTTTATGTTTCTCTCTGATGCTAGAGGACATTTCTATAGTTGATATTTCAACTTTGCTAAGAGTCCTACTGCAAATGAGCTGCTGGCAGGGCAACAGGAAACAGATAGGAGTGTGGAGGATCTTCTAAGAAAAAGAACTGCAGCGTACCTCAGCAGGACTCTCTTCCCAGCCACCTTAGAGCTCTATTTACAGTTAATACAGTTATTTACAGTATTATTTTTAAACATATTAAACACAAGTAAAACATTACCTTCTGAGATGTTCAGGAAGAATTCAATCAACTTAAAATTTTAGCTTACTCTGGCGCAACTTTTAAGTGTAGGTAAGACAGTAAGGAAAGGAAGGAAGCAAACAAGACAGATTGAGGCAAATAAAGGGAAGAGGGAATAATACCATCCAAATTCTGGAGATTTGCTGGGGGAGGGCTTTGGAGTGTTGTTCTAGACTGCTACTTTTGAAAAGGATTATTAAATTAGATTTGTGTTCTAGGAGCGGGCTTTTCAGGTCAAAGATGCTGCTTCTCAGATGAGTTAGCTTTAGGTGGTCTGCATGTTTCAAAGCAGCCTGGTGAAAATTCACCTGTCCAGGAAAAAAAAAAAAAATCCAGCATACGACTGGTATGGCTTTTTATAATAATGAGAAAAGACCCCACCCCAAAGCCAGAAACCTTGTAGCCTTTTTGGAAGGGAATTATTCAGGGTCACTGCAGTCCTTCCTTGCCCTTCTCCCTCATCTCTCTGTTACAAATGGTTGCTGGCATTTAGTTACCCCATCTAAATACCACTATTTGTTTTGCGCATGTTGTATTTGATGGATCTGATACTTTGTTCACCTTACAAATTAACTGACATTTAAAGCTGCTTGTTTTTTGTAATAAAGCTGAGTTTGAGTTTATGGACTAAATAATAAGGGCATGGATCACAACAGTGCTTGTAGAATCACGAGGCTGGCATCTTAACAAAAAAAAAGATAGTACTGTATTTTAATGAATGGTAATTACAGTGAATGAAACAGGAAGCTATATGGTATATTAGGAGAAGATACGGTTTAAAACAAAAGTGGAAGAGCTACTGAGGCATGGGTGAATTAAGTATCAAGAGATTACTTACGCGCTGCGTAGCAGTCCTTTAATGGCAGCTGATAATGTTGCCTCAAGCCTTCAAAAGACTGATTAACAGATAAGAAGGCGGTGATAGTTTAAAGAAAAAAAAAAACAACCGAAAACATGAGAAGTGTGGTATGTTTGCTATTCAAGGACTGTTTAGATTATGTGTACTCAAGGTAAAGCTTATCTAGTTTAAGATTCTACTTACAACAGAAGATGCTTAAAGAGTCACAGACTTGCTAATTAAGGACATATCTCCTCCTTCGGAACGAGGGGTTGGCAAGAGAAACAAAGCCCCTGGTGTCCTCAGTTGACGCGTGCTCATAAAAGGACAAAAGGAGTGGGGGTATTCTTCCCCAAACGACCACCGAAGACCGCCAGAGACTCTGGGATGATTGCTCAAGAGAACAACACGTCATGCTTGCTCAACGTAATGAATATGCAATAGTTAGGTTGAACATATGTATTAGGCGTGGTGTTTTAACTGTAGTAAGTATGGACTGAAAACCTCAGTAGGTGTGCTTGATTTGTGGAAATCCTCCACCTTGCACCCTGTGCAGAATAAAGCAATGTCCCCTCTCTAAACATACTTTGTATGTTTCAGGAGTTACTTTCTGATCAGGTAACAATAACAAGATGATCAGTGCTGCAGTGGAATGATGTTTGGCAGGCTGTGCAGTCAATCAGCAACAAATGAGCTGGAAAAGATAAATTCAAAGAAGCATAGAGCAGTGTAGCTCAAACACAGAGAATTTAATTAATATCAGTGAAATCTGGCCAGGCATGGGATACTACTTATTCTTTTACTTTGGATCCTACTTTGATTTAGACTTCCCTTAGTTTGCTTGTGATATAGCAATAATGTTGTTTGTAATTGTAGTAAACAAAAAGGAAAAATGAGGCATGATAGTTCTAAAAAAATGTAGAGAAATCTGAAAACAGAAGTAACAAAGATGCATTTATGGTAAAAAAATGTGAAAGGATGAATGAGCTGAGAGTTCAGTCAGGTCAGAGCTGTTCAGTTCAGGAGCTTCTAAGGTTGCAGCGAAGAACACAAGCATTGGCATAACTTTGTACAGTTGCATTCTGGTGTTTCATAGTTTGATAAACGCTAGTTTGGCATTTAGCACAACCAAGAACAGTATTAACCCTTTGTGACCATTCTTTACTTCCATTTGAAGCAGTCACAAGATGAACATGTTTTGGCATGGTATTTCCTGCAATTTTCAGGACTAAGCATGGAGCAAGTCACTATGTTGGTTATCATGGGAAGCTTTGCTCAGACAACTCTATTGTCTGGGATGCAACCGATGACACAATACCAGTATTTCACTTGTGCTGACCAGTAAGCAGAACAGCTAAGGTAAAGGGTGCTGTTATTGTTTTTCTGAACGGCAGCAAATGGATGGAATGAGGAATTTTCCTTGTAGTCAGAATTTCAAAACATGTAAAATAGGGGTCTGAGACAGTAAAATAAATGTAGTAAATTCCCCTGCAATATCAGTTCTGAAATAATGCCACTCAAGACACTGAAAGAATTAATTTGCATAGGCTTCTGAACAAATCCTTAATTTTGATCCTCCTTTTTTTTTTTTAATTTAACTTTGTTTTTACATTTTATTTTCATTGTAAGCCTGGAAATATTGGCTGAGGAGGTGGGAAGATGAGCAGACATGAATCTGGGCAGGATTCCAGTAAATGTCATCAGAATTTTGACGCGATCAGTGTGTTTCTCCGGAGTATTTGGATTCTTTCAAATTGGCATTTGCTCTCCTAAAGCTGTTCCATCAGAAGAGTTTTGACCGACTAATATCTGCAGGTTAAAGCAAACTTTTCCTACAAGAGGATTTATTCTGCTTATGAGTATAGCCTGAAGGCCTTGAAAGTGAACGGCTAGGGAGAAGACTGAAATAACAGGTTTGGAGTTTCATTCTTCAAGAAAGAGGAAGGCATGCGGTGACTTTCTGCTGGAAAAGCTGGAAAACTGTACTGGTTTGCTTAGCACAATTATTTCTACTTGATAGTAAGTAGGTGAAGAGAGAGGAAGTGCTCATTTTACCTGTTTCTTATTGCCTGTCTTTTGTGATCTCCATACGTTTCCCAGAGATAAATTTCCATTCTGTATCCTCTTTGTTGTATTCTTTTCTTTTACAAAGACCTGGATGTGAGAATAGGGAAGTGGCGGATTCCCTGCATAAGAACGTTGTCTTATTTTCAATTTAGATATAATAGTTTATAGTTTAGGCCATTAGAGTTGAATAAATAAAAATCTATATATCAGCAGAGAAAATCTACAGTAAGTACACTTACACTATTTTGTAAGGTTATGTCTATTTCAAGACAACATTAGTCTGGGCAGGGAAGGGCAGAAACAACGCATGTAAATGTAGTAAAGAGCTGACAAATGGTACTTCTGAACAAATGGGCTCTTTTTTGTGGATAAAAAGCTCTGAAGGAGTAACCCCTGAGGAAATCAATTCCCAAAGGGCTGTATAATCCTCTGAGGCCAGCTCCAGTGCTCTTTTGTCTCTAATTGTATTGACAGCTGGTAGTTCCAACTTTCCAGCAATTTATCTTCCCACTGCATATTTATTGAGAGGTTTCTTGTCATAGTATTGACCATACATTAACAAGGAAGTGGTGGATAATAGCAAAATCCCTATGGTCCTGACAGATGTTTTCTTGGTATGGGAGCTTTTGCCGACAGCAATGGGCCTTTTGGCGTATGCACAACAAAGTGAAACTTAACATTTTTGAATAAAAAAAAAGCATTAGTTAAATGGAAGCAGTGAGTCAATGATCTATATTCAGTTCCTGATTTAAAACCAGATTGTCATGGTAATTTTTTTTTACATAGACACATGCAAAATTATATGCAGATAAACATGCAAAGCTAAAATAAATGTAAAGCAAATGCTGAGAAGATTATGGTGATTTCAGTTTCTTCAGAAGAAGATGATTCCAAAAGAGAAATTATTAAAGAGAGAACTTCTGAATTTAGTTATATTGGGGGGTTTTTGTGCGTCAGTCTCTACCAAAATTTTAAGTGATTTATTTATGGTATGATAAAAAAGCCCAAATAAATAAACTGACCAAAACCCACAAACCCCCCTGCCAAACAGATGACAAAAAAAGAACCTCAAAACACAAACCACCCCCACCCCCCACCCCCCGTCTGGTACTCCAGAGAAGGCTGAGGTATCTAGGTTGTCCTGTTTCTATCTTTCACATCTCTTGCGACATCTTCCTCCAGATAAAGCCAATGGAAATGTTTGGGTTTGGAGGGGGAAGAACTGTTCCAGGTGACTTGTGCTATGTGGTGGTGTGCTGTTCTATTAGAAGTGTGTAAGCAATAAGGGGTGTGTGTGTCTATTTATGTGCACATGCATCTGGTCTCATTTTTTCAGCCTAGTTATGACAGCCTGATATATGTATTTGATAGCCTAGAGTAGAGATGCTGTTACTTACTGAGTCTTAAACTCTTCTGTTCTGGGTAGGACTAGCTGAAGCATCATTTATAAAACCTTTGATAGCACCTCTCTAGTCTTTTCCTGGGACCCTAAAGAGTGTGTGACTAGAACAGTGGCTTGTGGCCAGTTCCACGTACAGCTCACCAGGAAAAAAGTTACTGTTCTTGTCATGCACGTGCTCTCTGTTTGCATTGATTGATTGCCTTTTCTCAGAAGATGGTTACCAAAACGGTGTACTGAGTCTGCATGCTATCAGGCAGGTACAGACGTTTCTGAGCATCTAATTGTTAGACATAAGGTCCTTTTTTGTCTCTTAAAGTAAATGCTATACTGTTCATATGGATATGATAAAGTTCTCTTGTTCACAGACAAGGCACTAACTTGCCATGGATATAGATGGATAAATATTCTCCAAACAAGATTTTTGTACTGATCATCTGAGCAGACTTTTTTGTTGTCTGCTGTTGTTTTTGTTTATGAAAACCTGCTCTGGAAATTAGCACCTTCCTGTTAATTCCTTCTGTATGGCAGATATTTGGACCAGTAAGTACAGCACTTTAAATGGTTTTGCACAGTAACTGCTGCCTTAATGACCTTTAAGTTTGATTACTATATGTGCGTATTAATGTTTAATATTCATATTTTGTTCAAGCCATCCACTCGACCTTTTGGCAGGTAGTAGGAAATAATACTTCTTTATAAAGTGAGCTTGGCAACAGTCATCTATTCATTGTCACTAAGGTACTCAGTAATAGCGCTTTACATTTGCTTCCCTTTTGCATATCCTTTGCATTGTCTGCAGAACATTCAGAGTGAACCAACAAAAGTCCTCACAATGACTACGTTATCGGGTCAAATAGTTTTTTTTCTAGCTCAGTTGGTATGAAGTCCTAGTCCAGTAATCTACCAGGTGAAATCTCATCCCTCACTAAACAGATTTGAAAATGTTAGAGCCTTATGAGGTGTTTTAGTCTTGTACCTTCTTCATTAAAGCTGTACATCTATGATGATCTCTGTGTCTCACGTCCTCTAGCTCTTGGTTCCCCTGCTCCCAAGTTCAGCCCATGTTCAGTTAAGTAGCTATGTTTTTATTTGTAGCACAAACTCTGGAGTTTGTGCTACAGTATGTTCAGCAAGGCACTTCTACCTGCCAACTTGACTCCGAAACTTCAGCAGTTCAGGAGGAAATGAACCCAGTAATGGCACAGCTGATTAGGAGCATTGTAGCTAGATGCTATGAAAAGAATAGGAATACAGTTCTATTTAAACACTAGCCTTGAAATCCAAGCCTAGCATCCTCGTTCTGAGGTTTAACAGCTTAGTTCAACAAAGCAGTGTAGCACAGCAGCAAAATTCTGAACCTGTTATGAAGACTTGGAAATTGTTTAGACAGAGTAGAGACCAAAATCAGTAAGGAGCTATTAGGGCAGATTTGGAAGAAAAGATGCAGTTCAGATGGTCATTCAGACAGAAGTGGATTCCCCCAGAGACTGTAGCTGTCTCACTGCCCTGTGGATGCCACTGAGAGTTTAATTGAACACAACTATCATAAAAAAATGAACCTTTGGGATTTTGCACAGCTCTAAATAAGAATAGGTTCTTTCTAATACAGCTTCCTGCTGAGCTCATGGATAATACCTTTTAGCCTATATGGCCTCTTAAGAAAGATGCATAGGAATACACACACACCCCCCCCACCCCGAAAAAAGATTGTGTTGTAAAGGAGAAGGTTATTTTTCTTTAGTTGTGGATGCCCTTGATGCCTTGATGATTCAAGAGAATGAAATATTACGTAAGAAAGACAGGCGTAGAAAGCTGATGAAGCGACCTGAGGCTGGAAGTGAGGGCAGTGAGGAATTTGCTGAACAAGGGGAGACTGCAGTACAGAACCAGACATCGTTCCATCCCGCGAAAGGTTAGGCATGGCGTCGCTATGTTTGGTAGAGAAGGTCATTGTGCTCATATGCCCATCTACAGTAGTATGTGTTTGTTTAGCTGTAGATTTCATGAAAATAGCAAATATTATAGATGCATAAACAGACCCTAGTAATAATTGATTTTTCTGGTTCATCTCAAATTTAATAAACTGTGCCTTCTGAACATTATTTTACAAAATTTTAATACCTTATCATGACAACCTGTTTTCCTGAGACGACATATTACAGACCTTTCACATAAAGCAGCTTTAATCTCCATTTCTCAAACATCTATCATTAAGTATATTCTGCCTGTGCATCAGAGGAAAATCAGATTAGAAGCAGACAAGGAATTCTTAACAGCGTATTTTACTTTGAGAGAGATATTAATGTTGATTTGATTTTTAGGCTGTTGTGTTTTATGGTTTGCATTTTGATTACATCTGATTAACTTAAGGGGAGGCTATGAGAGATGAAAGATTAAGTCATGCTATTTTGAGGGAGATAAAGGATGATAGATGACAAGAACTAAATAACCCACTTGACCAAGCTAATGTGCTCAGTAATCATTAGTCACCTGTGTGATGCTCATGGTGCATTCATCATCTACAAATGAGCAATGCAAACCTGATTTATAAATACTTTTTCAAATAAAAGCACTGTTTGCTGTCTGCTTTGATTTCAAATTACATTTGATTATTTTGATAGCCATTAGGTATTTGGGAAAATAATAGTGAGTCTCCAAAGCTTTCTAAATTAAAGCACAAATACTGATTTCCCCCTCCCCCCCCCCCCCAAAAAAAAAAATTTTTTTGGAAGATCATTTATGATGTGGCCATTTCTGTACTGACTGCAGAATTAGGAATTCACCAATGTCAAAACCAAAAGGCTGAACATTATGTGGGAGAAGTAACTCAAACAAAACCTTACAATTAAGAATTAATTGAAGATGACTCCAGATTTTATAGGTAATGTTTCTTTTGGAAAAACTTCCCCTTATGGAACTTGTATCACAAATGCAAGTAATTTATGAGATTGCATAACTTAACTTCTTAAAGCCTGTGAATGTTGGAAAGTAGACAGGGGTTGGGCAGTTACCTCCTTGAGAGCACATTCAGCAATAATCTCCAGTGTTTCTAGGATTTAAATAATTTTTGTTGTTGCTGCTGTTTTTGTAGGAAATATGGCTGGATTACAGAGAGCAGGATCACAGGTTAGCCTAACTGGACCATATTTATAGAAACTAAGTTAGCATCTTCCCAGTGTTTGGATTTGTTTGATTTTTTGAAAGTATATTCAGAACTCTGGTCCTTCTCCAAACAATTCGCAATTGTTGCTTCAATTGCATTATTTTTAGAATATCACTGCTGATATTTTGTGATTTTATTTACTCTGGATTCAAGAACTAACAGCAATAAAAAGTAAAGGTCATTAAGCAAGTAATGCTACTTGAAAGTTTCAGGAGTCTTGGCAAATAGCATAAGGTTTCCTTTCAAATCTGGACTAACCTGTGCTATGAACAAGCCTTTTTAATGAAAAGGGCAACTTTTGAATGTAGTCCCTAAGGGTAATTATCACTTTCTGGGATCTTATTAGCATGCAAAGTGGCATAGGCAGAATAGCAATATGAGCCTTGGGAGCCAACTGAGGGGACAGTAATGCATATATTATTGTAGCTTGTGCAATAATATTTAGCTGTATCCAGGGATACATTGGAAAGACTACTCTGGCTTATCCAAGCATTTCATATAATTTTTAATGCCACAGTATATTCATTTATTATATACTGAGATTAGAGCTTCATTGTGGATTCAGAAGGCAAGGGTTGCAGTTTATTCATTACATAAAGTTCAGTTGCAGTAAACATCAAGTGATTTGGATGAGCTAAATCTGTGCTTTGTGGCTGTCCATCTTTTCATTTCATTTGGGCTTGGCTTCTGGTTTTGTCAGGGAGACTTGTTTAAGGATGGATTTGACTTCTCAGCTAGTGAAACCTCAACTTAATCCAAGTAAAGGTTTCTGAAGTTTTGTGGAAATGTGGTACTTGAATACACCTCTTTCATATAAGACTTTGTTAATACCCAGTTGTGCAGAATGTATGTTCACCCTGCTTTGAGCAGGGGGATTGGGCCAGAAGACCCATAACAGGTCCTCTGAACCTAAATATTTGTATGACCCTGTGTACCTGTGTGCTGCCTGTGCATACCTCACTGTTGCTGAATTAATAAATTAATTAAAAATAGATGGCCGTGTTCTTCACCTTCAATTTGGCCACCCTTTCTAGGAATGGAAATGTGGGCATGGAGGTGAATGTTGACCTAATCTTGTTTACAGGCACTGAAGTAATTTATTCTAAAGTCAGGTGTTGGTTCATGTGCAAAGGGGTTAATAAAGCAATTTGATTTGGCCTAATTCTGTCTGGAAAAGTCTGTCTTTCTGTGTCTTAGTACGGTGGCATATGTAGATACTTCAGGAGATCCCTGGTCTGCACTCCTGCTCACAGTGGGGACAGCTCTGAGAGAGACCAGGTTGTTTGGGGTTTTATCCAGTCAGGGCTTGAAAGTCTCCAGGGTGGAAGTTGCACAGCCTCCCTGGACAGCCTCTTCTGCTGCCTACCTGTCCTTATGGGCAAAAAGCTGCTCCTTTATATCCACTGTGAACCTCTCCTGTTTCAGCTTAAACCTGTTGCTTCTTGTCCTCCCTCCGCATATCACTGTGAAGAGCCTGGCTCTGTCCTCTCCCTCTGACAAATTCTATTCCCTAGGTGAATACAACAACAAGGTGTTTTAAGTGCTGCTTCAGAAGAATTTATGAAGTAAAGTTTAATGAAGCTTATTTTTCAACCCTAATGCCTCCTATTCTATTCACTTAATAGAGCTTCTCAGCTGGCATCATGCAATGTCTTAAGTGCCTTCAGAGAGTATTTCTGATTGCTTTCTTTTTTAATGGTTGGAAGAATTTTAATGGGAACCAGCTGAAAAAGCAAAACAGTGTAGGATATTAAAGAAATCTACATAATAAGAATTCTGAATCCGTACAATATCATGCTGTTAATAGCACTTATGCCAAAAGTTGTGTGGCATTTGCCTCATCATAAATAAAGGAAATTCTATGGCTGTTACACCTAGCTGACCCCTGAGGATGTAAGTTTAAAAGAAAAAAAATAATGCAAGTCTGCAAGAGAATAATATTTGTGGGGAAGAGATTATGCTGGCCATTCCTTCTTCCCTTCTTCGGGGAAGAGAAATTACCCATGCTTAACAAAAGTTTTCAGGACTGGATTTTACTCCTAGTACAACTAAGGATTTTCCATTTCCTATTCCTATAGTATTTTCTTTTAATCTCTGTTCTCTTTAGAAGATTAAAGCTACTTGTGAGTTTGAATTTACATTTTACAAATATATTATATGTGTGGCCTGAAACTTACAAAAATTATAGCGGTGAAAGAGAAACAGAAATTTCCTAGACTAACACTTTTATTGTACTATGAGATTTACTCAGATGAACTGCACATTGGTTACATTATATTTGAGCATGTATTTTATTAGTCTTGCTGTAATGTTATATCTGTAAAAATCAGTAGAAGACAGTGGTGTATTAAAAAAATAAATTGTGGGAGGGATGCGTTTCTTCTTAAAATACCATGCGTTTCATTTTGTTATTTAATTTCAGAATTTTCATGACACGCCTTTATGTTATTCCTTTTGACAATAGTGGCTCATCTTCTTTGGGATTTTATTGACTCATTCTTCTAGCTGCTTTTGAAAACCTCATTATATGTTCTATGTTTTATAATTTCAAATATTTACAGTAATAGCAACCACATTGTTCTATAGATATTTAAATTATTTCATGTGAAAAAAAGATGAATAGATAGGCTTTCTCAACATATCTGTGTGAATACTTGAGATTTTAGAGCAAGTCCTTTACAATATCTGGAAATAAGATTTTGGTTCTTAAGACTTTCAGCTATCTTAAAAAACGAAAACAACAAAAAAAAACCCAACGACAAACCACTAAACCTTTGCCCACAAGATCATCCCGTTTTTGCCCAAATTTTGTTTCAGCAGATCAGATGTGTGAAACCAATAAGTAAGACTTCTTAATGAGAAAATGCTTATACACGTGGCATATGCAGATTGCAAACCTGAACCTTAAGTGTTTATGGATGCATGTCCTGGTATAGTCATAAAAGTATGAACTTACTGGTATGAGCAAGTTTATTCATTAAGTTATTTGTAAGCCCTAAAAATCTGTCTTAAGATCTCTTGATAAGGATCCTTATCACAGGCTTGAATACAGATTTATTGATATACTTATTCTCCATAAAACTATGCTACCCAGATTTTGAAACTAACACTTCTGTTACTACTTTTATTCTCATCTGTTCTTACGGAGTCACTGTTGTATTCGAGGGTAATGACAGACTTCTTGAGTATAGTTAGAAAGCTTTAGGAAAAGTTTCTACCCTCCCTCTGTTCTCTGTGCATCTTAATTGTGTTCTGTATAGGGTGAATCTAATGCAGGAAAATACTATGTGACAGATGCAATGCTTCTGGGAAGTCCTGGAGAGGAAACTGTCATTGATGGTAATGATAGATCAGATGTAGCCAGCTGTAGATGGGGTGGCAAGCAGCTGAGATTTTGAAATCTAGTGGCTCATCATATATCCTTGTTTCTCAAGACTGTGGAATACAGACGCTCAATACAAATGAAGGTCAGAGAAGCTCAGTCTCACTGAAACTTTTTGTTCAATTGTAGTATATCTATTTTGCAGAGAGTCAAAATACTGGAATGATGGCCTGTAATTACATAAAATGATGGTAAATACTCAAACTTTCCTGTGAAATCTGTGGACAGTACAGAAGCCATGATTTATTAGCTTTTTTATTTTCTTCTGTTTTGCAATCTTTAATTTCTGTTTCTGATTGGAATTAAGTCTTTCAGAATATAAAGCAGTTGATCTTACTGTGTGTATCAGTGCTCTTTAAAGCTCAGAAATAGCCCCATAGAAATTGTAGGTTGTGTAATTATGGGAGACTTTAGTCTTTGAAAATGTGGGAATAGTTGCATATAAAACAAAACCCCATAGCACCTGTTTTCCTATCTCTATATGTAATTTTGTAAATGAATTCCTACTTCAGTGTAAGGGCACACCCAAAATTTGGGAATGAACTCTATTGCTTATCTCTATATCTACCATTACAAGATACTGCACTCAAAACTGAAACTGAATAAAGTAATAGGGCGGAAGAGCAAGTGGTTCTTTTAGATTTCTACTAAGGAAAGAGGACACTTACTTAAGGCAAGGTCAGCAAAACTGCTCAAGAATGTCATGAGATAATGCTACCAATGGAAGTTTCACCAGGAAGGAATTTAATATCTCAAGACCAATTGATATTTATCTTCTGTAGAACAAAATAAAGCAGATAAAGTAGCTAAATGGGAATAATGTCCCAGGAGTGCCTTGTGCCGACACAAGGGAGCATTTCTTTTGGAATGTCAGATGAAAGATGGTAATGTTTAGGTATTTTTGGACTATTATTTTCTATTTACATCAGTTTTCCATCCTTACAGGAATTAACAACGAGGCATTGGAATATGTTATGCAACCACTCAGGTAGCTGTTTTGGATATGTGGGAATGCCAGGTTGCCTTGCCTTTGTCATAAGCAGGAGGAACAATTAGGAGTGCATGGTGCAGAGGTGCCTTTGTGGGTTTGTTTTAGTGTGTGTGTTCTTTCCCCTCAACTCAAGAGTTAGGAATGGATGATGATTTTCATATAGTCAGTTTTTTACTTCCTCAGACTGCCTCCTAATGCTTTCCCAGGTTCATTTAAAAAGCAGTGACATTTGAATTGGAAATCTCCCTAGAAAATTTCTCTGCAGTCTGTCAAAATATTTTTCTTTGATATGACACTGTATGTTCCTTTTCTTATTTTTGCTATTACTGCATATAGAACACTAAATACTTTATCTTCATCGATCTAACAGTTTTCAGACTTATATACTCCCTCTGCTTAGCCATCATTTGCCAAATATGTGCCTATACTAATGGATATGGAGCAATATTTTATTTCTGTGTGGGCAGACACAGAGTGTTAGATCATCTCTGAACTTCAGACAATGTTTATGATAGTCTCCAATGCCAGATACAGAACTATATTGGGTGAGCAGACAGTAACCAGTCTCCCATCCCTAAAATATGATGAATCAAATGGCATATTCTACTAGCAATGCTGTTTATTGTCATTCAGTTTAAATGAAAATACATAGCTTTTTAAATGCACAAATTTCAACTTTAGATATTCCTGACTACCTTATAAAAACAAATGTTACACCTCATACTTGGTCCAGTGGCAGAGGTAGTTCTAGCACTACTTTTTAGTCTTACACACAACCTTACGCTTTTTCCAAACAGGCTTTTTTTC
Organism: Haliaeetus leucocephalus; assembly: GCF_000737465.1. NCBI lineage: Eukaryota > Metazoa > Chordata > Aves > Accipitriformes > Accipitridae > Haliaeetus > Haliaeetus leucocephalus. The sequence continues at coordinate 5,483,540 of NW_010972920.1, forward strand.
CCTAGCATTTGTTCAAAGGAAACTGCTAACATAGTCTTTCAGCTGTTGATGAGTGTGAAAGAAAGTATGCATTAGGAGTGATGCTTATGCAGGATGGCTTCATAATTCTTGTACTTCATGTTTTGTGATGTTTATGTTTAAAAAATGAATCTTTTGTTTCATTTAGTTGATTAAAACGGGGCTGACGGGTAGTTCTTTTGCTATTAAATCTGATCATGTGTTAAAGCCACTGGGAAGACCTGAGATTAGCATGAAAGGAGAGTGAACGCACAATTCACCTTTCTATGCATTAGCATCTCATGGCCAGAAATCAAAGCTGACCATTTCATATTTTCTTCCTTAAGATGTCTTAAGATAATGAGCTTGCTAATAAATCAAGTTGGAGACTATTCCGATGCATTGGCCTCACCTAAGGATCTGTTTCTAAGTTTCAAGGGACCCAAGTACCTTGGGTGAACACTGTAGTAAAGACTGTCTTAGAAAATTTGAGTGTTAGTTATGTTTAAAAAAAGTAAAAATAAAAAAGTTAATAGCAGTAACATCACTCTAAGATTTGGATCTGTAAATAATTTGAGAAAATGCTGAATAGAGCCTGTCAACATGGAGAATAAGAACAATTTCTCTTGAGTGCTATCTTGCAAATATAAACCAGGAACTCAAAGCTTTGTCTAAGATTTGAAATTTAAATTTTTCCCTCCTCTGATGTCCAAATTCACATCCAATCTGTTACCCACAGTAGACAAACCTCACTTTAAAAATAAAGAACTTCCTCTATTAGAAGGTAGAGGCTGCATTTTCCATTCTGTTTGTTTCTGTTTAGCAGTTCAATTTTAAACAACATTCAACAACTAGAATCTAAATCATAAAAGCACCCCCCGACACACACCCTAAGCTTTGTCTGTCAAAATAAAACCGTTTGTTTATTTTAAATAGTTGTGCTTCTAGGTTCAGTCTGTATATTGATCTTCTCTAGCTGAGATGTCAAATAATGCAAAAAAGCTGGGCTAAAATAAACATTGACTGAAGCTTTTCCATTGTGTATTTGAAATGTTAAGGAAAAAGATTATTTATGACTAAGGAAAATGACAACAAGTGCTGTTTAGACACTTAAAATGTTGACGGATACTTTGTAGGAAGACAACAGTGTGGGACTTGTGCAACATGGATCCCCTTTCATTTTGTCACAGAAACTAGTCTGTGACTGAAAATCACCATCACCCACAGCATTAGTTTTTCAGCTGTAAATTACCCTCATGCGTTGGACCAGGATATTTTGACGTACACCATACACAATACTCCTTATCTATAGACACCTTCTTCTGTTATCTGGCTTACGTATCATTTATGTATACAAAGTTCTTGTATAGTAGGAATGATTCCCATAGCCAGTTGGAATAGAACAATACTGTAAAAGTTGAGAGATATAATGGAAGGGCATGGAGCCAATGAGAGGCCATACTTTGGTAAAGCAGAGCTAGCCTTATGCACATAAAATTTTATTTGTACACTTGTGTGTGCAGTTAACAACACTGCCTCTACATAACTTCAGAATTGTATGTGCTTGCTGCTTCTCTCTGAACATCAGAGCATTAGAAACACACATCTTCTCAAGGTATCTGAACTTCCGCTCTGATTTACAACTGTGTTTTGTGTATTAAAAAAAATAATTCATTAACTTCTCTAATGAAAGATGATCTTGTTAGCAAGTTGCATGGGAATTAATGGGGAAAAATCTGGATTCATAATGACTATTACTGTCTTTTCAGTAATATTAAGAATAAAAGTGAAAAACTACCATCTTTAACTTCTGTATGACAGAAATCTACAGTATAATTACACCTTTCTTTTGACACTCAGTCAATTCTTTAATATTTACTTTCTTGCTGTAGTTTTTGACTATGGTTACAATTTTAAGAATGATCTTATATAAGAGAAAGAAATCCTATCTATCTTTCTCTTCTCGGTGTAAAAATATGATTGATTTCTGACTGGATGCCCAAGTAAAAGGGTGAATATTCTTTTCTAGCAGTAATGGACAGTAGATTGAACCGAAAAAAAAAAATCTTACTTCATTGCATTATGGTTGAGCTGACAACATGGAAAATAATAAAGACAATAGTCATCATTACTGACAGTTGGCATCAATAAAAGTGGATGCGTTGAAAAAAACTTAATTGCATTCGTAATAGAATGAAATACTCTCCTATGAGTATATATAACTGGTTTTAAAAATAGATTAACAGTGTTCCTCATTGCAGAGGTTTTCCATGGATTAGAAAATTGGCCTTATTTTGCTCCAGATTTTGAGAAATTTTCAGTGATGCTGGTGCCACTTTGGTTTTCACTCCCGGAATATCCTGAAGCAATGGCAAATTCCAGAAGAAACATCTGTAGCACAAGAGACTCGTGCCGTTGGTGATGTTGGTAACTCCAGACGCAGACACTATTTTAGCTTTTGGGCATCTGTAGCAGAAAGAAGAGTCAGAGCAGCTCCCTCCTGAAGAGGCTCAGGTAGGAGGATGAAGGGCAATTTTGATGGCAGGGAGGAGGAGGAGCTTCAGGTGGTTAAAATGTACAAATAATTTGAGTCAGCATTTGCTAAATGGCCTGACTAGAGTTAGGTTTTTCTCTCTGTTTTGAGACAACTAAAACTAAATATTTTTGTCAGAAAAGCACAGACAACAGTAAGCTGTTCATTCTTTTTTCTTTTTTTTTTGACAATCAAAGAAATAATAGTAACAAATTTAAAAAAAAGTGCTTATTCTCTTTGAACTGTGTTCCTTATTGCTATAAAAACATTCAGCATAAGAAGGTACAGTCCTAAATAACTGTGGATTCATGTTCTGTCTCTTAAATGAACTATAAACTAGTTGAGAGAATTTGTGTTTGTGAAGAATTCGGTGTAGCTCATTTGGGGGATCTTTTTGTAATTTTCGCTTTGTTTCTACGATGCTACTGGTTTCTGGTCAAAATCCTGTTTTGAAAATGGTGTTCAGCCTCTTTCAAATTACTTGAAGATGATGCAGCAGCATTTCCTAACCAGCCACAGAATGTTGCTGTTGCCGTTTTGCCTGTATTTCATCAGCAGCTTCCTTATTTCGGGCATAGTTGAAGGGATTCTTTTGTGAAGTGGTTTGCAATATGGTCTGAAATTCACAGTGGAAGACGTTTTAGACATAGACTGGAATATATCATTTGTAAAACTTCCTTGCAGTCCAGCTAGTTACATGAAGGCTGACTAGACCCCAATAAATGAAAATGATTATTTATAAAATTTGATTTATGTGGCCATTTGTTAGCTTGAGAGCGCTCCGGAAATTTATTTTTATTGTCTAAAAAGCAGAGGAAATAAAATGAGAAGGGTAGAACTTTAATGTTTGTCTAAAGAAGGTAGCACTTCTACACATGTTTAAAAGCAGTATGATTTATCTTGTTAAGCAAACCTGTGTGCTTCTGAAAATCTCAGCCCTGACACGTGGCAGCATTATCCAAAGGAGAAGTAGCATTTCTGTTACACAGTCCACTGTAAAATTTGCTTTTGCTTTTCATGTTGTAAGAAACAATAATGAAAAAAAATCTTCCTTCAAATTTTATTTTTCAACAGGCATTAACTGTCACCAGGACTATCAAAGTTTATGTGAATTCAATAGAATTGCTTTCCATTAATAAATTGAAAGGTCATGTATAATTTCCCTTCTCTGGTGGCTTATGCTGGGAAAAGAGTAAGGAGAATAAGACCAAGAATTATTTGTTACTCTATTTTTAGAACTTCGCAAGTTTGAACAGTGTCCCTTCTATTTTTAAAACCTGCCTCCTTTTCTCATCTTTCTGTTGCTTCCTCCATCTCTGTTTAAGCACTTGATATGTTTGCTGTGCGAGGTGTTACCACCAAAGTGAACACTTCTGGAATAATCCTAACAAATGTTATATCAGTCTCCTGCTTTTAATGAGTCCTGATCCAGAAATTCAGGGGTCACAGAAAATAATTCTCCCCCTTGAAAGAATATGTCCTTTGGGAAAAGGCCTTCAGTACCATGCAAAAGACTGTTAAAACCAGTCATTTGTCAGAATATGTTTTGTAGTCCCTGCTGAAATGGGAATGCTTTTTAAAATACTGTTGGTTTCAGGTGGGAGGAGAATCATGAAGTCTTCCAGAGGCATTTGCTTTCCTTCTCTCATCTTTAGTGTGATGTTTGAAATGTTCTCTTGGACACTGAAAACTGCAACATGCTGTTTCGGAGAACACGTTGTATTCTTCTCATTTATGTGCAGTATACTTCAAAGCATGTAAGGCCAGCATTTGAAAGCACAAGATACGTGGTGATAAGAATGAAAGCATTCTATCTTCCACTGCTCATATACTGTAAGCAAATTATTGTTGTATTGCTCTTGATCCTCATTCTCTCTTTTATCATGGGAACTGCTTGAAAAAGTTTATTTTAAAAGTGAAATACAAGAGCTATCTAGTTAACAGCCATAAGTCTCAGAGGGACTTGCAGGTCACTTATACAACAGAAATTAAACAGGTAGTATCTTACAGTGACTGAAAAGAGGGTGGGCGGATAATCACAGCTTAATAACTACAAAAGTTGTGTAGCATTTGTCTCAGATTCTTTTTTAAATCCTGGAAATAAAAGCTTTATACCCAGTCCTTCAAGGGGTTCCACACTTTCTTATCTGAGTACAGTTATTTTTATTGAACTCAAAGGAACCACTTACAAATAGATAGCTAACTGTTTTCATTATGGTGTGCTGAATCAATTCTGTTTCCACTTAGGTGCAAATGTGAAAACTCATCTATATAGCATTTTTAAAAAAACTGCTGTGGATTAATATTACCAAGATCTGAAATTAACCTAGAGAAATCTACCAATTTTTGTTAAGCCCATAGCAAAAAACAACCAACGAAAAAAACTTAACCCAAAACTGAAATAAGTCATTAAATTTTACTGTAGATCTTTCCCATCATCCCTTTCTTTGGGGGGGGGGGGGGGGCAGAATTCCCGGTATAAAAAAGGAAGAAAATAAAAAGAATGGAGAGTGGAGTGGGGAGAAACCGATAAAATAGGACTAACTAGGACTTGGAAAATACCTTTTACACAGAAAATTTAAAATGTGAGGGAAGCCAATACATTCAGGGAATAAGGAGAACATATTTACATTGAGACAGAACTTGCAGTGAGAGCAATAAGTAGTTTATATATACACCAGTCAGTTTTGTAGATTGGATGCATAGAGAGAAGTTCAGGGCCAGGCTACTTTTCCTGGTTTTTTTCCATATTGATAATAAATAGAAACAGAAAAATAAATACAATTGCTTCTGTTGGAAACGGGGAGAGTAACCTGTAAGTTTAGAATTAAATGTAAGGACACAAAAAGGTTTAAGCATCCTTGACAGGCCAATTTCTGAATTCAACCTGAAGCCACACCACAAAAGCTTGATTTGTCTAATGGGTGGTTTTTTTTAAATGAGTTGGTAGTTTGTGTATTATGTTCCAGCTCATGCTGCAATACTCCAGCCCACTGTATGACTTCACACGGCTGCTGGGGTACGATGTCATAGCACATGGAAACAGACCGGTTGCCTGAGAACATCAGGTTCTCATGCAAGTGCTAAATCCACAGCTTTGAGGCAGTCTTACTTGTTAAAAGAAAATAGTTTCCTCCTCACACTGCACTAGTTTTGTGATTAGATGGAACATCTCCTTGCCCAATATTTTCAGCCTCTGAAGTGCAGCCTGAGTATTTTTATTTATGCAATCTAAGAGTGACTGCTGGGAATGCTTATGATATGATGTGCCCTAACAACAGAATACATTTGACCTGAATGTGGACTGCAACACAAGGTGCAGTGTTTATGGAGATGATTTGTTCAGCTTTTGATGTTACGCTCTCTTTTTTTAAAACATGCCTAGCAAAATCAATGCAATGCCCAATGTGACATTGCTTTTCTAGCTTCTAAAAGCTGCAACTCATTCTCAGCATCTCCGAGTACAGACTGCCAGTGTATGTAAATGTCCTGCAGGTCTGATTTTAATGCTAAACAGCATGGAAGTCTTCCATTACTTCAGAGATCTCCAGATATTCTGAGAAATACCAAGTATGGATATAGATGTCTCTGTTCTTTCATAAGGTTGATTCTTTTTCAGTAAATAAACAGGAATGATTGGCGTGGTTGGCTAGCTGTTTTTTTCATACTAAAATGTTAATCTGTTTTAAGTAATGTGGACATTTGCTGAAATAATTGACACTCATTTTTCATGTACATGTGTTAAATGTCCTTAACGTGTACAAGAGCAGGTGAATTACAGGGAAAATACAATTTGGCAACATCTGCATTTTAATTTTTGTCAGCTTTATCAGTGTACAAAAGTTGGTGTCTGTATATTAGAGGGACAAAGAGGTAGAACGTTAGAAAAGCACACATCTAACTCAATAAACAGCTGTCTTTTATGTTTATTTCTCCATTGTCTAACTAAATTTGGAAGAAAAACTGCGTTACTGTGAATGTAAATGAAAAGCATGTGAGATCCTCTGTTCTTTCAACACGTGGCTTATGGTGTGCAGAACAAACCAAATTTTAAGTAAGTATTTGAAAACAACAGTTAAAGTATTGGACCCAAAGTAGGAGGCTGCCTGTTGTAAGACATGTTGTATATTGTGTTGTTAAGTTTGCTCAGTTCCAGAGAAATCAGATGTTTAAATGAAGTTGGGAGATGTCTTAATGAAGTTTGAATTTAACTTTGAACACTATTTAAGTAATTTTTCTTAGTCTGAGTCTCTCTTCCTTTCATACATCATTCATTCAGTCAAACTATATACATTGTTGACTTATCTGTTCTCCATTGTTTTGGCATATAGCAACATTCAGTTACATGACTGCACTCTTTGTAACATATGCACCCCAAACAGAGGGTTTTTGCGAAATATCACTGACAACCCATTCATGGACTTGGCAGGGTACCCAGGCACACCGAACTGTGTAGCTCTGCGCAGCTTCTCCCTCTCCACAGTCACTATATTGACAGAATCTGCATATCTTCCTGAAGGAGATGAGAGAGAGATGTCGGGCTCTGCCAGGCAGTTAAGCAGAAGCTGTCAGCTTTTTCCAGCAGCGCACAAGTTCTGTGTAGCCTCGGATACCGTTGTAAGAACAGGTAGAGTAACACTTGTAAATCTGACTTCTGAGCGCATATTCAAATGAAATGCTATACAGGTATGAAAATATCCTCCCCTTTGCACTCTTACTGAGAATAGTAAACTTCCTTGGGCAGGGCTGGCTAGTTGTGGTATCATGTAAGTTACATCTACATTCACTAGTTCTCATGTTAAGACAAGTGTTACCATGCTGTGCATGAAATTTGACTCTGGGTCTAAATGAATCCCCATTCAGAGTAAGTTCTGGCGTGGGCAATTTCAATTCAAAAGATGAAGTTTGGAAAAGTTCTGAGTCTGTTAATAAGACAGTTACAAAACTGTGTAGGGGCCTCAGTTTATAGAACTTTCTTATAGTATATACTTCTAATTATTAGGCTTTCAAAGTGAATTCCTACCTGCTCTAGCCGTGCCTCCAACAGCCAATTAGAGCTTGTGCAGATGTCTATAAGAAATTAAGAATTAGTAAGTGTGTGGTATAGCCAACGCTATTTTGTTTGTCCCATTTCCAAGCTAATCAACAATCTCCACCTCTAGAAATCTCTTGTGTCTCTTGTGGCTGATGGAACAGTGCAACAGTGGAGACAGGTGGAATCTTTGATGAAAAACAGTCTGTGAGGCATAGGTGCTTGCCTCTTCCTGAGCTTTTGATATTGAGATAAAATATATACATCTGTATATATTTAGCCCACTTTAAAAGTTCTTTTCATATTTGCTTAACAGTTTTCCTGTCTCCCAGTTAGTCTGAAATTTGCTTCTTGAACATTATTTTCAATTGCTAAATATAATTCAAAATACTTGAATTAATTCTTTTAAATAATGCATTACTGAAATATTAATACTACCAAGTTATTTTATTTCCACTTCCCAATAAAATTAACAGTGTTAAACTGTATTTTGAAGATTTGTGAATGGTGCTTTTGAGGTACCATACATTCGTCTTAATGCAGAAAGTGCCAGGAACAATTTACAATTCCACTTTTGTGTTAGTTACATCACTGTTTATCCTGACCTTTGGTGTATACCTCTGTTCAAAGCTGGAGCTTAGGAGAGACAAATTTGTATGACCTAGTTTGAACTGGATCTTAAAGCAAGTGTATCTTCTGTTATCTATGCTCTTCTGTTGCATGTAAAAAATAGAATGTGCTATGACATACTACTGTGCATAATGCATGAATCTTCTCATTATGGTAAATTTGTGGTGGTTAAAGTGGTCTTAATTAGCTTAGCACATACAAAGAGGCTAGCAGTGAATTAGACTGTATTCTCCTCTCACATAAGGTGTCCCTGTTGTGTTTCTCTTATTCATGTTAAACCCTTCAAAGATTCCTTCTCTGAGCCACAAGCTGTGATGTGAGATTATTAAAGGGTCTTCACTTGATCCTGGCTTCTGGTCTTTGGGGAGAAAAAACAGCCACTGGATCAAAGAGAGGTGTTAAACCTTAATAGGTTCTGGCAGAAAGATCTATAGTGAAGTGGAGACGAGCTGTACTGATATTGATACGACATGCAGTTATTTCAATAATGGATTCAGGATAGCTTCCATTAAAGCAACATGTAGCTGGGACCTGCGTAATCAAGTTTTCTTCCAGTCTCAGTTATTTATGTAACTTCATAGCACTGTGATAGAGGAGGTAGAACTGATCAGAACAGTAGGTAAATTAGACAAAGGGGAAAAAGAAGAAAATCAGTGCTGCCAAGAATGTGCCACTGAACCATAGCCATCTCCTTTTACATCTGAAGAGAGTTAGTATGCATATACTTCATGCAACAGTCTGCATATGCTGTGGGCTGTAACACTGGAAATACTGCATGCTGTAGTCTTCAGTCAATGTGGTTCATCCTGCTAGCTTCAGAGCTTCACAGGCATTATTTGACCTCTGTGTACTCATTTCGGAGCCTTTTTTTGCATCAGATTCCAATCCACTGAAGTATTACCCACACTCCTTTAATGATTGCAGACATAATTAGGGAAAGACAAAATTGAAGTAATAAGCACTTTTTATGGATTTGCTATGATTTTTGGCTGTTTACATCTGGTATCTTTGAGAATTCACTGACTTGCACACAAAATCATGAATTCCAAATAATCTAGATAAAATGAACAGTGAAGAGTAAAGCATAGTTATGAAGTCACTACAAAATGTAACTTTTATGAGCTTTGGGCCTAAAACTGCACTAAATGTGTGTGGGTAATTTGGTTGTGCACACATACAGTTACTGTGGTTTATGCATGGATTTGCTAATTGCACACACATTGTATAAGCAGGTATGGTTGCATAGGAGAGTTCCAGAACTATGGTCCTGTCTTAAAAAGGCAAACATAACTTCAGTAAATAAACATTTCAGGCCATGTACTTCTAATATAGCAAGTTACTGCTCTGTATGTTAATGCCCAACCATTTTCTTAGACTTTTTTTCTGTTTGACCTACTAGTATCCTTGTTTCTAATCCAGTAGGGTCAAAACCCCAAGATACTATTTTTGTCCTATGAGGAAAGAAAAGGTAATGGTTGGCATTTAATTCATATTAGTCCCTATGCATGCAATAGCTCTGTCCCTATCAACTGTGTAAAATGTCATTGTATTCTTTGGCATTATCATCAGTCTCTGGCAGTAATGTTTACTAGATGCAGCCTTTCAGTATATCTGGCTGCTTCTACCTAAACCAAAAATCACAACTAGTAACTAGCAGCCCAGTTTAACGAGGTAATTAAAGCCTTACCAAAACCTAGTAGCAAAACTAATTAAATTCAGTGCATATGTGCAGCTAGGAATAGGTTTAAGTAGTGAACTGGCTGAATCGTAAGGCACTTAAGGTATCAGTGCAAAACAATAACCATTTAGCAGAATGAAAACTGAGACTTAATGAAGTTCAGTGATTTCCTTGAGGCTGTGCAATAAAGTCGGTAGTTTACAAGACAACCAGGAACACTAGCTTTTAATACCTTGTTCTATCTACTAGGCCACGAGAGTATAGAAATGTCACTTCTAGGAACAACAGGGTTTGGTTCAAATATAGCTCAGCTAATACTAAAAATTGGAAGAGTAGCAGATGTGAACAGATACGCTCTTTGTGCCTTTGCTCTAATGCTAAGCAATATTTTACATTTCTTGTAATTCAGTGGCATAGGAAATTCCCAAAATATCCTTAAATGCTTTGGGAACTGTAACTCAGAAACTCATAGAAAAACATAGGTGGTCTTGTTTTCATGCTCCGTATTGTATATTATTGAGCCATATACAGAATAATACCCTGCCAAATGGTGATCCCATAGCCCAAACTAATCTCTGTAGAGCAGATGGGAGTTTGACAGGGGAAGAGACAAGCTGACAGCTTTTCCTCAAATAAGAGGCATACAGTGTGTTTCCAGTGCCAAGCTGGATTTGACATTTAATTAAAAAAGTACCTCGGGGAAAAAAAAAAAAAAAGACCAAAAAAACCCCCCCACAACCCCCAAAAAACAAACTAGCACACTCATGCACCAATAGAGCTACAGAATCAATCTGGTCTTATTTAAACCTGAAATCTTGGTGCCCAGAAGGCATATCATTTTGGGGAGGAAAAAAAAATTAAAAAATCACTGAGGTACCATGGGGAATATAGACAGCATTAAAAATGTATTTTGACTGGTCTCTGCTACCAAACTTGGCTTAAGGGTATAGTGATGCTTAATAAGCAAAAGGAATTGCTATACATACTCAGCCCAAGCTACTATAATTAGACTATAACGTGGATGGTATATATTCTGATAGGCTTGAGTGCAATAGTTGTCTTGTCTTTTTTTTGTGCATTTGTGAAGTCAAGAATATTGAAGATACGAAAAACCTTAGTACCTTTGCAGAAAATACTTGAGGTCATATAAGATGTGTCTGTGTTTCAGTTCTCTGTTTCAAGGTCACCCCGTCATGCAAACCAAAGGCAACCATAGCTGGCTCTGGTATCCTTTCAATTCCCCACAGATTTTTAGGGTATATTCTGGAGCAGTTTCTGTCCATGAGGTGGTCCTGTGTTGTTCTTGGCTCTCCCTTGTTGCTGTGCTGTCCCTTAGCAGCAGCGGTTTCTTCCTGGCACTCAGTTTCTTCCTGAAAACTTCTCACATTCGAATGGGAGAAAGAAGCACCAGAATCAGTTTTTAAAAAGGTATGAGATTCTAGGGAAGGTGCCCTGAACCCTTCGTGACAAAATACATTGGTTTCCCTCAGCCCCTTTTTTTTTTAATTCATGGTTGCCTGCTTACGTGGAAAACGTGAAGATGATGAATCTGATGATGGCTACGTGAAAAAAAGAACACAAATTAGGAAGCTAGAATTGTTCCCTTTGCAGTTAGGCCAGGATTATTATAATAACTTTCAGATTTTATGCTATTTTCTGAGGGTTCAAATTCTGTGTCAAAAGAACTGATGGTTGGGGAGGGGGGAAAGCAGCATAACACCAGTTCTTTGATGTTTCTGTGTGACTTGGCACATAAATACATTATTAATTTTATTATTTAAATTTGTACATCATACTTACTGCTCTGAAGAGGAAAAGAGGATTGTTCATCTCCCAAAGGGTTTGTCAATGTAAGTGACAGATGTAGAGATGACAAGAGAAACTATCAAGCTGTAACTTGGAGGGGTTTTGTTGTTAATTTTTTGAAGTAATTCTGTGCAACCACCTCACTATATCAGGTTTAATAAAAGATAAGTACAGAATTTATTTATCATTATGGTGATAATGTGAACTACTAAAATCCTACACTAATAATTGCTTAATTCTGGGTAGGAATGTAAAAGCAATAGTTATTCCTATTTCATAAAGGGATTTATTGACTTTGAGTAAGATTTTCAAAGGTGGTGAGGTAGGTACCTAATAATGCCTAGATTTTGGAAAGTGCTAAGCAAGTTGCATCGCTATTTCCTCATGCTTCTGGAATTATCTGACTGGCATTCTTGCTGACTTCTGAAAACCTCAGTAGCTGTTTATCGGTACTTTTAGACACATGAGTTTCTTTCATATTTTGTCTGTGTGGAGCTTAGCTGTCACTCAGGGATACACTCAAAGTGTGTGAATGTCTGGAGTTGCTACTGACTTGGAAAGTCTGAGCAGTTCAGCCCTCGGGCACCTCTGAGCAAGAAGTAGGTGTTCTTCCAGCTGCAGCCTAGTGGGATTTGCAAGCAAGATCACTTAATACCACAGGGCAGGAACAGGCTCTTTACGAAGCAGAGCCTGTGCTTAGAGCAAAAGTGATTGTGCCCTATCGATGGAAAGGCAAACTGCTCAGAGCACTGACTGATTGCAGCGTTCAAGTGGTGGACACGCGATCAGTCCCCATATCTTCATAACTCCTCCCTTGCCGACTGTGTTTTAAAAGCTTGCCTCTTTTTGGGGAAAAGTCACAGGTGCCTCTCTACGGAAGCATTTGCATGTGCAGTGAACAGAGATGGCTTCTGTTAGGCACAAGTGTGGTAGCTTTGCCTTAGAGAGGTGTGGGATTTTGGAGCTGTTCTGACTTGAGCACTTCCTCGTTTTTATTGGTGCTTTTTATTTCCTTATTCCTCCAAGCAGTTGCAGGTCAGTGTCATGACTTACACAGCTCCTTCCTCAGCTTGTTGGTTGCTTTGAATCCCGCATGGAGATACGTACCTCTGCCCACATCATGTATATTGAGTCTAGACCCTGAATTCAGGCCCCTGAGATTCCCACTGGGGACAACGGTCCCAAAATTAAGTCAGTTGGCACCAGACTTCAAGGTAACTGAATCCTTCACTGGTATTCTATCCCTAGTTGTTTTTAAGAGTAGCCTTTGGAGTCCTGCATAACTTTGGCTCTTTTGGAAACAAGTTACCCTGATTTATTATTTAGCTTAGCTATTTCATAAATAAGTACCAGATTTCAGCCATTTTGGTAATTGTCTTAGTAGAAAGAAGCTTTTGAAACTACTGTTTCTACTTTAATCCAGGATGATACTATTTCATACAGTTGCAGGAAGATTACTGCTGGTTCTGGCTTTGTCGTCTTAAAGCACAAGCTGTATTGAGATTTTAAAAAAAAACAGCAACAATAACAACTAAGAAATTGCCGTTTCTCTAGGCAGCCAAGATTAAACATCAATATAATGTGCCTCTGTAGAACATTTAAGTCCCATTGACAATAGAACATGAACTTTTTACAACACCTTTGATAAGAGCCAGTTAAGATGGTCTTTACAGATTTTTTTTTTCCCCTCTCATTTTATTAAGTAATGAATTTAATCCCTGTGGAATTTTAATAATTTTAACTGCAGCAGGAAAAGATATTTGTTTCTCTGTTTAATAAGTTTATCTCTTTAATAAGTAAAGGATAGGTTGTATACTAGTCATGCATTTCAGTGAATCTTAGATTTAATAAAAGTTTAAATAGTGTATAATGGTAGTAAAATACAGTAAAATAATATGGAAACATTCTTTATTTATTAGTGTAGGTTTTGGGACACTGTGAATATATAACTGAATGTTTGGAAAACTGGAATATCACAGCCTGTACCCAAAGTACATATATGCTTATATAAACAATAACAGCTTTGAAGAGAAGCAATATTCTTGGAAACGTAAAAATTGCATCAAGTGAATTAGTAGGGTCTTTTCTATGAAATAAATCAGGCATGTTAGTATTCATTGATTCCTCTTACTATGGTAGCAGTGGTTGAATCAGTGCTGGTCTATACCAAAAGCTGCTCACTGGACTAGATGACAGTGTATCACAGCAGGATGTTACCAGATGGAAATTCCTACAACCAAAAAAAGCACAGCTTTATTATATTTTGTCTAGTGTTTATATTTCTGTGAATTCTTTGAAATTTCTTCCTTTTATCCCAGGTTGTATGAGACTTTAATTGGTAGCTTTATTTGTAAAGCATTGAGAAGTTTTTTTAATGTATACAAGAGACCTTAGAAAGGAAGGGTTCACAAATGACCTTGAAAATTCATACTAAAGACAGCAAGTCATTATCACTAAAAATGAAAATGAAAAGCAGTACTGAAGTTATAAATAAAATTGGGACTGTCCTAAAATTCAGGAATAACCTCTCTCTCTTTCCACACGTGCTGTAAAGAATTGAAATTATACAGTTCAGAGCATTTCTCTTATCTGAGCAGTAGGTAGAAAAAGTACATCTTCCAAAAACCAAATGATGCTTGGATAATTGACAGCATTAGTGCAACCTCATGTGAATAGAAGATGAAAGGTGAGAAGAAGGAAGCAAATATCAGAATTTTTATGACTTCATCACTTCTCCTTGAGAACCTGGAGGCATAACACTCATAAAACATTACAGACACCAAGAGATCTAATGAACACACATATAGCATCATAAAGAGATGCCATTTGCATTAAAGGGGGCTTTATCTGTTGCATAATTGCATTTCAAGTGATGTAGAGAGCTGAACATAAGAGCTGCCAACCTAACTCACTAAATCAGAGGGAGGTTATACTGCAGGAACCCGATAATTGTGCCATAGTCCTGCTTTAATGGTGCCAGGACACGGATATGGCAGCAGCAGCCGGTGAGAGATCTTGTGGCCCAGGGAGCCTAGCTTACAGTAGATTTTGGAGCTGTTCATCATGTAGCGGAAGAACAAAAGGACTAGTAGTATGACTTGTTTCAAAAGTGACAAAATAATCAGTGTCTTCAAGACAGTAATATAAAAGTAATTATTTATTTACCAGCTAGTTTTAGATCACAGTCACGAATTAGAGAACAAATGATTAATTCTTCTATGGGGGTACGGTCTGTATTGTGAAGTTCTGTTCTACAATAATGCTGAAATCAAGCCTCCTAATTTTTCTGTTCTGGAAGAATACAACTCTTGTTTGTACTAACAGATGACATCAGTGATGCAATGGAATTGTGCGTATCAGCAAACTGCAGTGGTAACCCAGAAATATGAGGCGATGCAGTTGGCTATACTGAATAATGCGCAGATATTGGGCATTAAGTGTGATTCTGCCTACCCAACAGAAAACTTCAGGAAGCCTCAGATATGATACCATTTTTCTCATTGTAGGGTTTACGGAAGCTGCGGCATCTGCCAAACAACAGTGCCCCTTCTGTGCACTCAAAACTAGCACTCAAATATTAATTCTTAACAAGGCATTCATTTGCATCTGTCTGTAGCTGCAGCTGACCTAGAGTGTAGCAGCAAGTAGACTCCCTGCCGTGAAGGACCACGCATGTATTCTGCGTGTCTCCATGTCTTCCTAGGGCTGTCTCCAAAGCACAGATTGTGTTCAGGTTGGCAGCCTTGCCACTTTTAAAGTCTTAATGTTTTATACTTTACTTAATTCAAGTCTTTCTCAGACCTTGTCCCTGCCTCTGCTCAAATATGTTGATGATCTTGCCAATACACATCAGGCTGTTAATCAAATCCCCACTACTGTGACCTTGCAGTCTGCTTTTTTTAAAGGAAAAACACCAAAGATTATTTGTTGCTGAATAGCTACTTTTGCTGCTCACTTTCTGCCTTTGGGCCCTTCTCCCCCTGTTTTTCTCTTGCCCTGTGTGTTTCACCACCTGTGTGAACTGGTGAGTAAATCTTTACTTCTAGAGCAATGTGACTTCATTTTGGATTTCTGACTGGAGGAAATTTACTACTTCCTAAAATTTTTACTGAGGGGTGATTTAAAGTAAAAACTATACTTTGTATTTACCTACATTATAATATAACAACTGCATTATATCCTCATGTTTTCTGGCTCATCTTGCAAGTACGTATTTTGCTTTTCTACATGGACTAGGCTAGACCTCACAATGTTCTGGTTGAGAATGAGCAAAAACTGAAAAGGATTTTGCAGAAAATCTTTGCTTTCCTCAGAAAATGTTCCTGGGTCTTGTTTAGATTTCTCAAAGAAACATGTTTATTTAAACCTACAGTATTTAAATCCTGTTGTGCAAGGAGCTGTCTCTTGTTTTTATATTCACTGGGCTCCCTCACTGAATTTCCATTTTCCGTGTTACAATTTCTCGTCACGTGCTGACCCCTGTCACCAAAGGGGCAATTCTCTTAATATAATCAGAGATGTAGGAAACGACAGCAAGCTTTGCTGAGCACTACTACAGGATATTTTGTGGATATTTAGTTGTTTTCAACAGTTTGTTTGTTTTTGCCAAATGTAAAGCTTCCATGGGAAGAAAAATTCTAAAATTAATTGACACTTTATACCATCTTTATATGCCTTTATTTTTATTATTTATCTCAATTGAAGTTTTAAAACAAAATAATTACTGAGACATACCCTGAAATTCTCACTCACCTTGAATTTGGAGAGCACTAGTGCTTAGGTCTTGATCTGCACTGAGTAGCAACTGTAGTATTTAACTTGTTAATTACCATTTTTATATTTTATTGCATTGAAAAACTAATTCAATGAGAACCTTCAAGAGAAGATCCCCTCCTTTCTTAGGCATTTGTAGAAAAATACTTCCTTTTTTTATTTTTCTTTGATTAAGCACTTAATTAGGCTCATGTGAAGTGAAAGGGAACAAATATTATACAGCAGATACGGTTATTACAGCATACTTTCTTTTACTAAAGCATGGAGTTTCAAGTAGGTTTTACCCACTATAGTGAAGTGATGATTTTTTGGTTTGAGAAGGTGCTGAATGCTATGTCAGGTAAAACTCTTTTCTGTCTTATGTAAACCTGGGATTCAATCCATTCCTTTGCTAATGTGGTTTTCTTTTGCAAAGTATTTCTGATACCTGTGGCTTATAATTTCTTCACTATCCACTTGCTTTTATGTCAGTAGAATTGAAGCTTACATGTGGACAGAAACCGAGCTTTCTAAGCCGATGAGCACCTGTAAAATTGAGAAATTAAGAAACTTCTCTCGTGTTTTACTGAGCGCTTCCGATATGCTCTCTACCATGAGATGGCAGCAGTGAGTAGCATCTGCCCACTAACCTTTGTTAACGTGTGGTAATAGAGATTTTACTGAAGGCTACAATAAAGTTAATGGACATACCTTACATACACCTTGAAATTAGAAGTATGGCGAAGACATATTGAGCTAATAATCAGAAAACTTGTTAAGCATTGTCATCTAAACCTTTTTTTCCAACTGAAAGTAGAAGCTGTATGAATGTAAACAGTGCAAAGAATCTTAAGTGCTATAAAGAACGGTTCTAATATTAAGATAAATAAGTGTAACTGCATTAACACTATTTATATTTGGCCCTAAAAGTTTTTCTCACTTCAACTCCTTGTCATGATTTTTTTAGATGTTGTGAAAAAAACCATCATTTTTGCTCCATTATTTCTTTTAACTCTTTTTATATTCCAAGAAGCATTTCTGCTTGGAATAGGTGTAAAGTAGCAGGGAAGGGAAGAAGAGGTCAAGAGCCAATACCTCTGTGCAAGTTCAGTAACTCCTGCAGTTACTGCTTCCTTGGAATACCTCTGTGGGTTTCACAGTCTTTGGGATTTTAGTGCCTCAGATTATTGTAACTACACACAAAAAAAGAAAAAGGATCAGAGTTCTTTGTAGTCTTAACAGCAGGTGACCGAGCTAGGATAGGGGCTGGTTCTGTGAGCTACAGGAGAGATCTGCCTTGTGATATTGCCACAGCAGTGAAGAGAGTGCTCTGGAAGTTTAAAGTTTTGTTCCATTTGTGAACTTCCTCTGATCTGTTTTTAAATAATTTAAGAAGTGATCCTGTACAAAATAAATGGAAAGCAGGGGATCAGTGAAAGGGTATTTCTTTCCCTGTGGTCTTGCTCCTTCGCAGAAAGAATATATTTGAAGCTTGTTTGGTCTCACTTCCCAAAAGGATTTGGTAAGGATCAGATTGGGGTGACTTGCTGGTTTTGGTTAGAGAAATGGCAGAATCCAGGCAAAGGACAGAATCCCAGTCCAGTACTGCTGGCTAGCATGTAAGGACTTCTGTGTCTGTGGAATACCACTGTTACTGGTTGCACCCCAGTAAAGAAGGGATACAGTAGATGGTGTTGCTGATCCACAGCTGCTGATAACAAGCAGGATTTAATGTTAGTGAAGTCATCAAGCCTGTGTTGTGCGGAAACCAGATCCAGCTGCCACGTTACATTTAGGCATTGGGAAGCTGGAGTCTTGCCACTTGTCACAAAGGAATTCCAGGTCAGTCCCAGTTGTTTTTAAATAATGTTCTTCCTTCAGGAGCATAGGAGACCTAAATCTACCTTTGCTGTCGCTAGCTTCCCACTGATTTGAGGACAGATTGAGTAACCACAGGAAACAGTCCTTCGTGGTGATTTTCTTTATTACTGTTGTATCCTGGTGTGGAATACAAAGATAAGTGTGAGTAGAAACATGCAAAGCTCACACAAGAAACTGCTCAGGTCAATAACTCCACTATTAAATGTATTTGCAAGATTACATCTCTGTTAGAGTTCAGTTAATCATTGAAAAGCCTCTGATTTGCAAGTTCTTCATAACACATTAATAGAAGGAGCTTCTCATTGAATTGTAGTACTCAGTTCGTATGACCAGGGAACATTGGGGGTTTTTTTGTTTGTTTCTTTGGTTGTTTTTTTTAACCTGGCAGAAAAAGGTACCTGTTTGCTGTTAGTGTAGTTTAAATACAAACAGGACCTGATTTTTGTTTTGGTTTTGCTTTCCTTTGTTTGGGATTGTCACCAATAGCATAAGAAAGAAGTAATTCAAATTTAGTAATTCATATTCATGGCTGTTGAAACAGAGTATCCTCTCTTGAAATAAAATGAAAAAATGTATTTTCTGCCTCATATCCCACCCTACAACAGTTTACTGCAAAACCTCTGAGGTATTTTAGTTTCAGATATTGTGCTTCTTAAAGAGGAATTTGTTGTTAGGTCTCTAACATTCCAAAGATATTTCCAAGCCATTGATTCAGTGGATGATGCATCATCTAATGTGTAAAATAACCTTGAAAACTAAAATCGGGCTCTGATGGCAAAGTTCTGTGACTGTCATAGTATCATGCTATATCTCCTAAGAGTCTGTTTCCAGACAGATAGCTTACCCAGTCCCAAAGCAGGCTTTCAAACCACTGAGGTCTATGTAACTTGTTAATACTAATAATTGGAAGAAATTAAGAAAACGTTTAATGGAAAACAATAATTTTGAGCTAGCCTTTGTCTCTCTGTGCAGATATTGTGGGCAGGGTTTGTAGTGTATTTCCTCCTATTAAAAATCCAAACAAATCCTAGGGACTTTTCTGTCTAAAGGTTAGTTTTAGTTGCTTGTAATTTTACCAAACGAGTCAATTAGTTTTAAATTTTTCCTTTAAACTACTTTAGATCGACCCTTTCTGTCTGTCTGTCTTTGCCCCCTCACCCTCCTGTAACCAGTGTTAAGGTTAGTTAAGTAACCTTAGCTCCCATTGTGTGTTTTTTACAGCTAGATATAGCCACTAGGTAATTTTCTCTGCAAGTCACCCTTAGCAACATTTATTTTGTACAGCAACATGTGAAAAGTAGACAGTCACATCCAGTAGTATAAAAGCAGCAGTAGCTCCACTGCTTTAGTGCAATTACATTTGGTCTGTTCAGCAACATCTCTGATTCTCACTGTGGTATCACAATCACAGGAGAAGTGGGAAAACTACAAGCAGACCTCCTACACATGTGACTAACAGGTTTTCAGGATATACAAAGAGACACACAGAGTATTTCATGCATATTCTGTAGCCTATAAAGAGGAAAAATCAAAAGTGCCAAGTTCACAATTTATAAATCCTTTGCCAAGTAGAAGATAAAGAAAAACATAGTTGTGTCACTCTGGGAGGTTTCCTCTTGTCTTCTAAGAGTACAAGCACAACATGAGATAGGCATTAGGAAAATGTTTTTAACTGAGTGCTTGTATCACGTGACAAACATAGACTCCTCAGGAGATGCCATGCATAGATACCCTTCCCGACTCTACCTGTGTGCCAGGAAATAGTCCTCAAATCTCTTCAGAGAGCAGAGCTGCTAAGATCCGTATTGATGCCAACCTATTCTTGCTGGAGGATAAAGAGCAGGAGAGTATAATATACTCATATAATATATGAATAAAGAAAGATTTCAAACTCTGCTCAGTTTTAGGGACAGACTGAGCAGTACCAGTTGATGTCAGAAATCCAGCTGCACACAGTCCATTTTCCCGATTAAAACATATTAAATAATCTGAGTCATGGTCATTCAAATACACTACTAGAAGGTTCTTTTTTTCTCCCTTCTTTACATAGTTAATCCAGGATTAAAAAGAAAATCAGACTAGGTTCTAGATACTGCATTGTGACTCTGAAGTAACTGCATTCACACCAAGGCAGTTACTTGATACCGAATCTAGGTAAGTGAGATTAAAATCTGACTCTAGGCCCATTCAGTGGGATTTGCTGTTTGTTTCATTTCTTGTTCAGGAAAGTTGGGAAAGAAATGGAAGTTTGCATTCAATGAATCTAACCTCCCAGAGCCCTTCATTAGCACTACAAAATCTCCTGTCTATGTAGTTGAGCTGTAATAGTCTGTAAGAGTTTGCAGATATAACCGTTGTGTTTTATTAGTGTACGTTTGATTTTGCCCAGAGATAAAGCAGGAAACATAACCAGAGAATGCTGGCAGCTAAGTAGTTAGACTGCTACAGAGATTGCAAAACTGCTTCCATTCTTATTTCTTTCCTTAAGTGAAAATATGCTTCTCCAAGAAATCAAACTGAAAACACTGAGAGACATTCCACATATGACTGTTCTTTGTACAATGGGCAATGGCTTCCAGAAGTTGGAGGCATTTGCAAGTAAAAAAGAATAGCTCTGTTCCTAGCTTTACCAGTGCAAAGTTATGGACTTGATCTATCAAATTCAAATGGACTTCATTTATATCACTCTAGCTCAGGTGCTCTGTGATGCTGGAGAATTCCCTTAAATTGTCAGCCTACTTTTGCTTAACTTTAAGAACATGTGTCTGGTAACTTCATCACTTAACTAGAATTAGAAGCTGTTCTGTTCTACTTCCTTTTGCGATCAGTAAGGATTTGAATTGCCCCATGACCATCTCTAGTCACTAAACACCTAAGGAGGCAAAAATAAGTGGCTTATGTAGGCATAGGTGGCAAAAGGCAGATGGGATGACTCCTGTATGCTTTGATGTGCTGGTGGAATGAATAAAACAGGAACAAAAATATTTGTGTCTAAGAGATCTTGTGAGGCTTGCTTTCAGATGGGGAAGAGAGCTACATATGACTGCAATTCATAGTTGCTTCCAAAATAAAAATAATAAATTATACTAGATAATGCCTAGAAAGTAATTAATCAAGCCCCCATCATTCTCAAAATTATTACTCTTAACAAAAAGCAAGAAATTAAATACCACCATTGCATAGATTTATCGCCAGTGACTGTGTAAAGCATTCAGTGGTGAATAGACCAGATTGTAACATCTTTTGGTCAGGAACTGTCATTGGTGTAGTTTCCGATGTGGCTGTTAATCTGAAACGTGCTTTATGCACTATCATAACATGGCACCCTTTGGCATTCTTGTATAAGCCGACATGGTTCTCTTTTCGCTGCTGTAACTTGTTCAGCAGGTGCTGCTACTTGTTCAGAGTTCTGCTGAGTGATGGGATGGGCAACTGAAACTTCAAAGTCCTGGTCTGTGTCTTCAGGATCCCAGCGCTTAAATGGCTAAATACTGAACTTCACTGTCTTTGTCTGTAACTTACCAACCACCAAGTTGGTACCACGTTTCCATTTTTTTTTCCTTGGTGTCTGTCATTCTTTGATAGAAATTATTTTGTTTTGCCTGTGAGGTTTATTGCTGGGATACTCATTCCTGATTTCACATCTCGTTTTGTAAAATAAAATTATAGAGAGGGGCAGCCTTGAATCTGCATTGATAAGCAAAATAATTATGAGGTACCAGCACTGGCAAGTCCAGATTTTTTCCGGCCATTGCACTACTTAGTTATTCAGACTGTAGAAGAGGAAGTTTTGCACGTTGCCTAAGGCAGCCTACAGACCGGGTGCGTGATATAACCCATCCGTGAGAGCCAACAGCTCTAAATTCTGTAGCTTTGCCTAATTATTCAATCTGTGTCATTGTGAATAGACTATTTCTGTTGAGGTGAGAAAGAAAAACAGCTTTCAGGGTAGAATTTCTGTTGGTTTCTTATGGAGTTGTGTGACTAAACACTAATTGAGGTTCTGAGGTTTAGTGCTCGCTTCCGAACAAACTCCTTTTGAAATTTCAGCTCTGGAATTTAAAGCTTCTGTGCTGATTTTAAAAGCTCATCTGCATTTGCAAAACAGAAAAGTATGAGGTTTTTCTTACTTTCAAATTAATACTTTTCAGTTTCTGGCCACTCATCATAATTTTCTCTATACAGGCTTGTGCTTTCATTGGAAAACTGGTATTTGACAGAAGCTTCATGTTTGTATCCAGACCACTTCCTGGAAAGTAAAAACTGAATCTGATGGTTTACTCTGAGCTTTGGGCTAGTAAATTCAGTCAAGATAGTATGCAACTGAGCTACCTCAAAGCCAGCTCAGATGAGAGAGATGGTCTGCAGTTTAGATATACCCAGATTATAGGATTGAGGCTTTCTTCTTTGCCACATCAGGAGCAAAACATTGACAACAGAAGTGTCTATGCATACTCCAGGCTGTGATCCAGGAACTTTCTCAAAAGATGACATCCTGTTACACTGTATGATTCAAAGTGGCAGCAATGAAAACAAAGAATAGACAAATTTAGAACTTGAGACTTAAGTCCGTTGCAGTTTTACTAGCAGTAATCTGTTTTAAGAGACAATATTGCTAATCCATCATTTTATTATTTAAGATTTAAAAAAAAATCAGTTTAAAGTGATAGAAACTGTTGAGCTGAATGAACTGGAAGTTCTCTGCACTTTTGCTGTGGAATTGTGATATTGTCCTGCTCAAAAGAGTCAGAAAGGGGAGGTTATTGTGCAACTATCCAGCTACTGGAAAATGTGTCCTTTGATTTCTCGTTGATGTGCATTTTTCTATACTATACCTTCTTGATGGTGGTAGAGCTGAAGTTTGTAGAAAAACATGTTTCTGGTGTGATTTAATTATCATTGGCTGATTCATAAATTATATAAGTATATTCTATAATCTAATATTCCTTTGGATTAAATATATTTCTCAGATTTTTATTTTTTTTAAGTATGGAGGAAGAGAGTATAAAGGGGAAAGGGAGTATTGATTGTAGTCTGAAAGGGAGGAGAAAGGGATTTGTTTTTTTCTTCATGAAATAAAGGTATACCATTTTGTAGAGCAAAAACTGCTGAACTAGGTTTATTTTTCTCATGTATTTATCTTCTGAATTTTTAAAACTTCCTAGGAAAATGTCAGTTTATCAAATTCAATTATGCAACCTTCAGACTTACTAAAACCTTACAGTTTTCTACTTCCCACATGCTTTCTATATTTAAAAAGAGCCTTTTCTGCAGTAACTAGCCTTGACAGAGATAATTGGGAAAGCAGTTTGCTTTCTTCCTACCTACCTAATTTGTGTTTTTTACTTTTTAAACTAGTTCCTCACTCCAAGACAGAACACCTCAATCTTGAGAATATTTTACTGGTCACAAGGGTTTCCTGCATGAGCAATTGCTTAGGAGTGTTTTGAGTCTAGGCTGTGCAATTCGTTACAATTCCAATGGCAGGTTGGTTTTAATGGCTTGTTTTAAGATGTTCTAACAGCAGTGATAAATAATGAGGAGGAGTCTCAGCAGATCCTGTTTTAATTCGTAAGGGTTTTACATAGCTACTTTATTTTTCAGTTTTTATGGTTGTTTTAGTCAACTTGTCTCGCAACATGAGTCTCTGCTCTTCGTGTCTTCATTTTAATTCATGTACTAACTTTGTATACCATGAAATATAGAATATGTGGAGTGGATGGTATTGTGTGAAGCACAATGGCATGACTAATTACGACACAGGGTGGCACACACTGGAGGTGTTTGGACAGGTTTGAGGATTTGCATCGTTTATGCTTTGTGTTTCAAATGTGATTGCACTTTGTGAAAGGGTTCAATCTAGGATGTCTGCATGTTGCTGATTCTCCGTAAAGAACATTTTTTCAGCATAATGTCAGTTACAAGAAAAGATTTTTAGTTTGTTTCCTTTTGTTCCTAGAAAAGATTTTATAGCTAATTCATATTTTTATATGTGTATACCTAAGTATAGACTTTGACACACTATGTTTTACTTTTCTCATCAGAAAGGGCTGTTGCTGTCAATAGGACTGTAATATTGTACATGGCATAAATGTTGTCTATTTGAATTATTTTAAATAGCTTCTTGAGAAAATATTGCTGCAGATTTTGTAGGGCTTTCCACTTTTATCTTCTCCATATTTAAAATATACCTTTAAATTCTATTTTTCATATACAATTTCTTTTAAGTGTACTTAGAACAGCACACTTCAGCACGGTACCTTATAGATTATTTGGAGAAATTTGTGGTCCTATTGAAGTAAATTGAAATCTTGCCATTGATTTCAAATGGGGACAGGAGACCATTCACTCTGGATGTTTTTTCTTTTTTTTTTTTCTTCTGATTTTTTTTTTTTCCCCCCTAAGATGGAGGGGAATAATAAAGAATTGCCTTTATAAGATAGTTCAGATTTCCTGACAGGATTCTATGATTAGCTGGTATTTAGACCTGAACTTTCCTGATAGTAGAAAATCATTCAAATAATCATATTTCATGTTCATGCCACCAGGAAATTTAATGTGCATTGAAGAATATAATCTATCTGACTTTACCTATCGCCCCTCTGAAAACATGGGTAGAAAATGTCAGCCTTTACAAAACATCAGAAGGTTACAAAAAGACTAGGCCGTGGCAAGCCAAGGAGGGAATGGCTGGAAGCCCCAAAGGACATCTTTGTTTAACTTTTAGTTGTTTTGGCCCTCTTAGGGAAAGGGAGCCATTACATCTGCAATCCTGTAGTGGCTGCTGGAGTGGGAGGGTCACAGCAGGCCAGCTCAGTGACTATGGAGCCTTTACTTAACCTGAAGGAAATACTGATAAGAAGGACATGTATTAATCCTTCCCTTCCCAGGAAGTTAAGTTTATAACCCTTATAACCTTAGGGTGGCAAAAAGGCAAAAGGAGCCTGTGTCATATCAGAATTCACAGCTGGTTGCATTTCATACAATAACTGTTGAACATAATGTGAACTATAAGTTTCTAGGAGGAGGGCCTAGCTGAGCTCTAGCTCAGATCTCCTCTCCACTAGGTACCTGCCTTAATCACTGCAGTGGAAAGTCATGCTCACCTGTGTTCTCACCTATTGTTTCAATTAATGATTTCTTTAAAAAAGACATGACTCAAAAAAAAAAAAAAAAAAAATAAAGCTTGCTTCCAGCAGGAGTGTGGGCAGCGTCTCCCCAAGGCCAAGACAATTTACAGTCAGGTGTATAGAGCACTCAGTTAAGATATCTTAATTTGAATCCTTTTGGATTAAAGGGAACAGTGAATATGGCTTTTCTATATCCCCAACAGATGCTTTATCCACCGAGCTACCCTGTGAAAAGGGAGTGCTCAAGGGCTGTGTTTTGTATTTAAGTGTGTATTCTGCATGTATGAAGAGCATCTGTTCAATTGGACCTACAGGAAGATAGGCAAGTGAACATCTATTTCGATGCGCCAAGAAGGTGTAGCCATCAGACTACTCAACTCCATGAAGATAGAATCAATTCTAGATAAGGAACAGAAATTATAAATTTAGTCACACAGGGAAGAAAACTTAGATGCTGCTAAATGCATTCACATGTAAAAGATTGATGATGGTTGGAGATTTACCTGCTGGGATATTGATGTCATATTCTGCTTTAGTTCTCCTTTCAGCATTTCGGTCTTTTTGTAAATCTAACAAATAAAAATAATTGAATGAATGTCTGAATGTTGGATTTTCCAAGTATAAGTTAGTAATTTTTTCCATAGGCATGTGTTCAGAAATATTTTTGAAGTGAAAAATCTGTCCTTGATGTAATCACCTGTAACCAAGTAGTAGGCTAAGATATGTTCAGACATCATTAGGCCTTTGACACTCATTTATTAAGATGTTTATCTTAAAGGAACCATTGTTAACAGTCTTCATAAGGATATGCTGGATTATTACAAGCTTTTATGAAGCAGATATTTAATAACTTGATAATTAGTTTTGTAATTACTAGGCAATGAATACTTAAAATATTAAGAGCAAGTTATTTACCCATGTTTCAGGTGTTCCAAAAGCTTAATGAAGCACAGCAATCACATTTGATACTGTAAAATTAGCAACATGCACACATATCTTGAACACCCACATAGAGCAACCTGTGAACAAATTGCCATGAACTGCATCTATAAGGACAGGAAGTAAGTCAGGGTTTAGTAATACTTCCTTAAAGAATATGCTGCTACTCCGTTCTCCTATGCAGGAAGCTGCAAAAGGAGGAGTGCCTGTTGGAGCGCTTACATGGGTGACGCGGACATAAACTGCCATCAGCACAGCCCTGCAGCTGGGGGACACGGTGGGAATTTACAGGTTGCAAACACCTTCAACCTTACAGTGTTTTTACAGTTATCTACCCTTTCTCTCTTGTTGCTGCAATATCCAGGGGTAATAGCAATCCATAATTATTCCAGGATCATGCTCCCCTAAATATATTCTTGGAAGTTAGCGTTGTTGGCAAAATCGCATCCCATGAAAAAAGGGTACTTCTGATCCATTTTTGACCTCTCAGCCTTGTGGGAATATGTCTCAAGGCGAGGTCTGAAATCTGCTATCTTTTTCTTGCAAGCCCCTACAGGAAAATGAATGGTTTTGTATTTGTAGTAGTATGTATGTTGGGGTATTTCACTTGTAAAGAACTTAAACTTCTGACTTTACAGAATGATGCTTAAACTTAGTTTCAGGTTTCACAGAATGTATTCTAAAGAACAATATGAAAAAGTTTAAAGTTATATGAAATATCTGGAGATACTCTTTTACCACAAATGGAGATAATAAAAATCGACTGTGACACTAATATATCTCTTACTTTACAAAGGCCTGTTCTCTCCTGTCATCTGATTAGTCTTCCAAAGCTAGAGACAAATGCAAACCCAACTCTTCTAGATACACGCCTCAGAGTAGAATATTCTTTTTATGAAACATCATTTTTGATACAATTCAATAAGAACAGCTTGCCAAAATAATTGTCAATCAAAATTTTCTTTGAAGGAAAATTTTAGTATAGGTGTGGGTTTTTTCCTCTTTCATTTCCTCCTTTCATAAGCATAACAGTTGAGAAAGACAAATGTAAGATTTCCCGAATAAATCCTTTTTTTAAGACATTTTAAAAATATGAAGATCAAAGTATATCTGTGACTGAGTAGTTTGGTTTTGTGCTTTTTTTTTTTCAACACCTGGACAGAGAGAAGCTGCCTGATGTCTTCAGCCCTCCAAGTAACACTTCTAAAATTATATTGGAGGCAATATTAGTCTTGAAGGTATAAAGATCGATGGTGTTTAATCTGCTTTGTGTGGTTTGTCTAGCTGTTTTCCACAACAGTTGAATAACTACTTCTTTTGACTTCTTTGCAAATCCAGCCTTTATTACTAACTTATCTTTTGTTATATTTGTTTAGCTTGGAGAAAAGATAGGTATGAACTAGCTTCATTCTGAATGGAGGAAGTGAAGGGAAGTATCTAGGACTTAGGTAACAATCTAGAGCCTACCTTAAAGTAATGCTCCAGAATATCAGCTTGATTCAGAAACATAATTTTTTTTTTTTCCCCTGCCTCTTCACTGGGCTTTTGCTTCTGAAGAAGTCTCTAAAAAGTACAAAATTTAATACAGCAGTTAAACTGCTCTCTTGCTTTCCCACTTCTAGTAGGAAAGTTTCCTCATTCTCATTTTCCTGCCTCTGCAGTTACTGAGCCCTCAACCTAAAACTCAGCTCACAGAACTGTTGCCATAAGAATATCCAGAATTACAGTAGTGAACATTAAAGAGCTTTGAGAAGGATATGAATCGTCATGCTTAAGGGCTTAAACTACAAGAGACTTCCCTTGAAAGTAGATAACATCATAGCTGCCTAACACAGAGCTACTTCTGTTTCTGTTGCCCTTAGCTGCAGGTTGACAGAGTAGATAGGTCACTTGTCTAACATGTAGCAGGTGCAGTTTTTGTAGTCTTCACCTACCTTCTCTCAATTATGCATAAGGTTTGAATTTCAAGTATTTGTAGATAAAATGCTAGCAGTGTTTCTGTTGTAAGCTCCTGTAAGTCTGATTACTGAGACTGGGCCCCAAACTGGAACTTCACCTGAAAAAACTGCATACCTAATCTTCAAGAAACAATGGCACACATTTTCTGTTGTCAGTTAGTGAATGATGTATTATTGTCACATATACAGAATTCTTAATAATACTTACTGTCGTGGTTTAACCCCAGCTAGCAACTAAGCACCATGTAGCCGCTCTATCACTCCCCCTCCTCAGCTGGACAGGGGAGAGAAAATATAACAAAAGGCTTGTGGGTTGAGATAAGGACAGGGAGAGATCACTCAACCAATTACTGTCAAGGGCAAAACAGACTCAACTTGGGGAAATTAGTTTAATTTTGTTACCAATCAAATCAGAGTAGGGTAATGAGAGATAAAACCAAACCTTAATATACCTTCCCCCCACCCCTCCCTTCTTCCCGGGCACAGCTTCACTCCTGAATTTTCTACTTAGGCCCCCCCAGCAGCGCATGGGAACGGGGAATGGGGGTTGCAGTCAGTTCATCCCACATTGTCTCTGCCGCTCCTTCCTCCTCAGGGGCTGGAGTCCTCACACTCTTCCCCTGCTCCAGCGTGGTGTCCCTCCCATGGGAGACAGTCCTCCATGAACGTCTCCAACACGAATCCTTCCCAGGGGCTGCAGTTCTTCACAAACTGCTCCAGCATGGGTCCCTTCCATGGGGTGCAGTCCTTCAGGCACAGACTGCTCCAGCGTGGGTCCCCCGCAGGGTCACAAGTCCTGCTAGAAAACCTGCTCCAGCGTGGGCTCCTCTCTCCATGGGGCCACAGGTCCTGCCAGGAGCCTGCCTCAGCGTGGGCTTCCCACAGGGTCACAGCCTCCTTCGGGCATCCACCTGCTCTGGTGTGGGGTTCTCCCCAGGCTTCAGGTGGAGATCTGCTCCGGCACGGTCCGCCCTGGGCTGCAGGAGGACAGCCTGCCTCACCATGGTCTTCCCCACAGGCTGCAGGGGAATCTCTGCTCCAGCACCTGGAGCACCTTCTCCTCCTCCTTTTTCACCAACCTTGGTGTCTGCAGGGTTGTTTCTCTTACATGTTTTCACTCCTCTCTCCAGCTGCAGTTTCTCTGCCACAGCAATTTTTTTCCCCTTCTTAAATATGTTATCACAGAGGTGCTACCACCATTGCTGATGGGCTTGGCCTTGGGCAGCAGTGGGTCTGTCTTGGAGCTGGCTGGCATTGACTCTGTCAGACATCAGGGAAACTTCTAGCAGCTTCTCACAGAAGCCACCCCTGTAAAACCCCCTGCTACCAAAACCTTGCCACACAAACCCAACACACTTACTCAGTTTTTCTAGAAATCAGAAGGGCTTAGCATCATCAATCCCATGGTACTTCACTGAACCTCAGAGTAGAAGTTCCCAAAGTGCTAAATGCAGATAGACACCTAACTGCATTTTAAATCAAGAGCAGTGATTTCCTTAAACACCATCAGCAGATTTTGAAAATACAGTTGTAAAGTTACAGACATATGTTTTAATGTCTGCACAGGATGGTAGGCAGTCTGTATGTCTTGGAGAAGTAAAGAGAGCAGGGGGCTCAATGTGCCTAACTGCCTGAACATTCACGTATCTTTTCTGAGTGGTTTTGTAGCCCATGTTTAGTTTGCTGTTGTACCACCTTTAGTGTGGTAATATTTAGTCTAATTACCTAAGTAGGTAGTTATCTTGTGAGAATGGCTGTCTTTTCTGACTTTCCCCCTTGTTATAAGACGCATAAGGAGAACACGTGATTTTTGTTCGTGAGGCTGAGGAACAGTCTGGTTTCCACTTTCATGCGAAGTGTGATTAGGAACATGACCAGCGTCTGTATCTGTTCCCTCCTATCAAGCATTAAGACTAGAGGACAGACAGCTATGATAGCAATTGACAGGACATACCTGGTTTTCTGAAATAATGGTACCTAAAGCACCTGGTCTTGTAGATGCTTGATTAGAGAGACCAGCAAGTGGTGAAGAGGGGCAACTGCATCACAAACTTCAGGCATTATTTTGGTCATTCATATTCAGGTTTTTCCAGATTTGTGGTGCACAGTGCTGTGTTGCCAGAATCAAGGACAGGTTTTTTGAGATGAAAGTTAAAGGAATGTTGTAATGCACCTTTGTAATTGCTTGGTATCTTATTACTTGGCATTATCCTATGTCTTTAAGTCACATGATGTATTTTTATTTCTGAACCACTAAGCCTCGGTTTACACTTCCAGTGTTTCTCAACGTAATTGAAAGTAAGACCAACAAGCGAGCCTATGGCAAAGGATCCTAGTGTTCCTATGGATCATTTTCCAAGATCAAGACCAACACTTACAGTCAGGTAACACAAACTTTCTCTGTAGGATGCAGTTCTATGATGTGATAAACAAGCTCTGCTTTGCCAGTAGGGACCTGAGCACTTTGAACTTCCTACGTGAAGTATGTCAAGATTTACTTCCAGCTTTGGTATTATCTGGTATTTCAGGATCCCATTTTCCATCCTGGTTGCTCTGAGAAGGGTAGAGGGCATGCAAGCTAGGACATTCCCATGGGATGAAATTGGTGTTCTTTGTCAGGGTCTATACAGCTCTTGACCAGTCCCATCTAAGGCCGGTTTACAGCAGCACGTAACACAGTTAGGCTCCAATTCGCAGATGTTAAATCGCTGCATCACTGCATGAGTCAGACTATAATTTGGGATGAATATTAGGTTCCCATCTGTTTCATTATATGGTGTTTCATGTAATGTACCTTCCACTTTGAAATCAGTATAGCTCTTTTGTAACCAAACGCAAGTTTGCCCTGTTTCTCATTAAATTTTAGGAGATGCCCCATCTCTCAACTTTTCTTTCAGTGAAAGACCATATGAAGGGTTTGCTTATTTGTTTTGTTTTCTTAAAAGAAAAATAAGCCTTTCAAACATGGAAGAAAGTGAAACTGTTTTGAAGAGCTAACTAATACTGTAAAATCTCTGCTCAGATTGTAAACTTATTATGCTAAATTCAAAATAGATAGGGAACAATAGCTCAAAGAGGCATTGGAGTGTTACCATTTTCATTTTTCATTAAACCTAACCCCTCCATTTCATTTTTAATAAATGATATCTAAAATTATGCTATATTCAATTATATTCTTAAACTTCAGGCTAATGAAAATCTAAAATTTGTGATTGTATCAAATTAGCCCTGAAGACTGAGAAACTATTTAGTAATCTGTGCAGCATGGCCTATATTAAGTGCTGATTAATTTAATATATATGAAAACATTTTATAAACTGAATAAAATACCAAGTGAAAATGTATAAGGTATGAACAATATATTGTCATAGAGTGTGTATAATAATTAAGTTTGTGTATGCATGCTTATATGGAAAGGTATGTGGATTTTAAATATTTAGAACTAATCTGGAATTCTATCTTTTACCATTTCTGCCATCATTTTGTTTAACTCGTGATTTAGTTTCCTCCTTCTGTAGTATGTCTATGAGGTTTTTTTTCACATAGAGCATGTTGATGCTGCTGTAACGACCACATCCTGCAAACCTCTGTATGTGTGACTTGACTTCTACGAGTAGAATCTGTAACAGTGAAATTTTTTTCTGTATTACATGTGCAAAATAATGGACTTGAATGAAGTCTTGAATCAGATTAGCCTTAAGTATGCTTAAAAGCCTATTTATTTCACAGTGCAAAGAGCTAAACATGAACTTTGTGGGTTTGCTGCATAAATAATTACTGAGTTAGCTGGTCAAGAAGCAAATACCTCACTGATTTCAAAAAGCCATTTTATTTAAAAGACTGTGACTAAGTACTACCTGATTTTGCTGCTGAAAATTATTATTATTACATGGAGTTAGACTATACGACTATTAAAATCCCCTTAACATTTATGAGTGTTAATAGCTGATTGGGTGTTATTTTGTCTTCTGTGGTGGGTTGTTTTTCCCCCATGGGCATTTCTAGTTTGCCTAATCTTCTGTTTGTTGTCATGAATTTTATCACTTAGTTAACACAATTTTAACAAGAGTAATAGAGGAAGAAAATGGTGAATTTAAAATACTTTTAAAGTATTTCAGGGTATATTTAGATAGATGAAGTCAGCAGGAGTTAATTAATTTGTTTCTATTATTAAGGAGTGTGTCTAAGCTGCCTCTGAACCAGAGCAGTTAACGTTAAGAACTTAGAGGGAACAGTATAGATCCTGCCAGACTGGAGGAGGACCTAAGGAAGTAAAGTCTAGTGTGAGTAACTAGACTATTCAGGCGGGTACCAGGGTAAATTTGGGAACACTTGGTTTCTGTGCCACAACAGCAGAGTAAGTTGTGAAGAATAATCAGCACAGATTTGAGCACAAATCTCATCAAACAAATCTAGTTTCTTCTGAGCAAAAGGCTAGCAGAACAGATAAACAGGAAGAAGGAGGTGTGTTTTGAGTTAGGAAACTTACTGAAATTTCATAGACAGAGAGTTGAATTTTCTAGTCTGTAGAACCTCTCATGTTCTCCTCAATCCAGTTCTATTCAGCAGCTTCCTTGCAAGTCAGATGGCACAATGAGGGGCACATGTTCAATCCTGCACTGACAAGCTGAGAGGCCTCTTGGAGGACAGGG
Source organism: Haliaeetus leucocephalus (assembly GCF_000737465.1). NCBI lineage: Eukaryota > Metazoa > Chordata > Aves > Accipitriformes > Accipitridae > Haliaeetus > Haliaeetus leucocephalus. The sequence continues at coordinate 5,516,528 of NW_010972920.1, forward strand.
CAGGAACAGAATACAAGGTGTTCTTAGAAAGGGTGGAGAAATCGCATAAAGTCAAGAAAATTAAATTAAGTATGGTACTACTGTTAGGAGGGAGAATTAAGTAGCTGCATGCACAATGAAGAATCATAAGATAAACAGAAATCAGGATTTGATTGAATGGTTAAAAATATGGTGCTGTAGAGGTGCCAGTATGTGTTAGTAGGATTGTTCTATGTAAGTTAATGGAGGTATTTATATTATGTATTTCTGTAGATTTAAAAAGAAAATGCAATATGCAACTATATGAATGCAGTAAAGCCCACAGCTAGAGGCCTTGGATGGAGTACTATGCCCAGGTCTGGACACTGCTCTTGAGGGGGAAAATTATAGGAACCATGTTTGCTTGGTCTGGAAAATAGGAGGGAAATGTGGATGGAATAGTAGTCTCACAGTGTGTTTAAGAAAAAAAAAAAGGAGGGGGGTGGAGGGTGTCCTTCAAGGAAGACAGTAACATTTTTTGGTGCCCCTTGGAACTATGAAAAGGAGTAATGGAGAAAAATAGGGGAAATGTCTGATTATAACTGTAGCTAAGCATTGCAAAAGGTTTCAATGTCCTTCATTTGGAACTATATTAGACAAACTTCTCTGGGTTGGTCAAAACATAATTAATCTTTTCTTAGGGCGTGGGCAAGGCTTTCTGACAGCCCTTCCAGCCCTACATTTCTGTGATTCTATCACAAGTATTTGAAGATCTAACATGACCGTATTACTGCATATCTGAAACCTTGCAATATGTTGACTAAAAATAGCTATATATCGTTCTGCATTAGAATTTGTAAGCACAGTTTTCCTAGCCTGCAGCAATGTAGACCAAAGCATTCTTCACAAGCAGCAATATTAAACTACTCTGTATAGCACACAAAGATGTATTAAAACAAATACAGTGTATCATTGTCTGTCTGGACCAGGCATTGAAGAAAAAGGGAGAGCCCTAGGCAAGATAGCCCTTCTTCAATCCCACTCAGTCCAAAAAAGACCAAAGAGGAGAAACTGCCTCTTGCACACAAATACATTTGAAACTTTTCTAAATGGAATGTCTATGCAGAAACCTGAAATGAAAGCAGGGCCATAAAAAGGCTTTTCCAAGAGCAATCTCCTGAAAGTCACAGCATATTAGAGAAATTTTAAAAGTCCCTGAACCTGAGTTTAGACCCCTACATCTTGGGGTCTTAAAATTCATGACATCTTTTTGGTGGAAAGAGGGAGGAGGAGGTATTTCTGTACCAGGCTCCCTTTTCTCAAGCCTCAACTCTAATCCGTGATTGTAATGCTTGTCACATTTCAAAATATAATCTGAATGGTCCATTGGGTTACAGCCTGAGATAGATCGATATATTAATTTAATAGTGTAGCTTAGTAAGGAGAGAACCCTCATATTGTAGCAGAGACAAAATCAGTTCATGGGGAGCACCTTATACAGGCATGAACTCTGTGTGGAAAAGAAATGGGTTTATTGCTGATTTTTTTCCTTAGTGTTTGTCTTAAATGTGCTGAAACCAGACAATAGCCATAAAATAGTCTTTGCAAAGCATTTCAGTCTCCCAGCAAAACACAAAACAAGATCACCTTCTAAAACAGAATAACAATTTCCCATAAAGTCCTTATTCACATGGAAGTGAAATTCGGCTCCTAGCTAGAATGCCAGCATAAAGCCTTTTTTAAGCTTGAAGCCATTCAGAAATGAGTTAAGTGAAGCCAAAGGATAGTCATGGTGTTCTGCTGTTCCTGTTTGTTTGAGAGTGAGTGTCCAGAATGACCTGCTCACTAAAATGTGCACAAGTTCCCATGTGCTAAAGAAGCCAGATACTCTTTTACATCAGTGGTCACTTGGTGTTTATGGTATTTTTCCTCTGGTTTTATTATTGACAAACATTTGAGTAGAAACAGAAGTTCATACTTCAGTTATGCAATGTTTCTCCTTAAAATTCATTATCACAGTGGATTGCTTTTAAAATAACACAAGTTTATGGACAAGTTTCTCCTGTGTTCTCTTAGAATTGTGACAGCTGCTGTTCTGATCCTACAGTTCCTGCAGCTTTAAGAAACATTTTCGTCTTAAATAATAACTCATGGTAGGCAAATGGCACTCTCATTCCCTTTAGACATTAATATTGCCATTGGAAGAAGAGGTTCACGTGTTCTGGTATTCAGGATAAATGAGTTCAACACTAACAATTTGAAGTTGGAACTTAGAGCCAGACTCCTCCACAATTTATGGAGATTTATAATTGAGTAGATCCTGGAAAAACGCTTGTCAGGTGAAGAGTCTTTGTCTCAAGTGGCAAGATTCTGGCAGTTAAAGATGGTGGCCTGCTGAATTAGTGCTGTGAAATCTGCAAGAGACCAAAAAGTCTGGCTTCTCTCCTCCATGCCACCCAAGGTGACTGGCTAGAGAAGCTGAATGCCCAGAAGAGGCAGTAAATGTGATAACCCAGAGCAGTCCTTCAGTAGCTTCTCACAGGATTTTCTGGAAATTAACTGTTATTTCTGTGTATGGGATCACAAGAGGGGGCACTGGTTTTCCAAGGTCTTATTGGCTCAAAAGAGTGCTGTTTTATGCCTTCTTGCTCTGGAGGTAAGGAATTGAGTCCTATATCTGCAATTGTGCCATGATGATACAGTTAATAAGATATAAATTGTGATATGCAAATATTTCTTAGCAGCTTTGGTGTTGATTTAAAAATCTGCAAGCTGGTGGGGTTTTTTATTATTTGAAGAATCCTATGTAAATCAAGTGTATCTGATTTTTTCCACTTAGTCTTACCAAAAAAAAAAAAAAAAAAAGAAGGTTGGGATTTGGGGTGGGGGTTTTGTGGTTGTTTTTAGCTCAGCAAGCTTTACTTTGTTTATACCCTTAAGTAATTTTGGTTACAGCAACACTATTATCCATCTAGATTGGATATATGGAAAGAACTTATTGCAGAACTTTTATCAGTTATTAGAATTGTTTAAAACAAAATGCAATTGAGTACTTAATGAAAATAAACTTATGTACAATTTGTAGTGTCTAAATAGTTAAGTACACCATAGTGGGCAGTTGGAGTATTTGGAAAATTTAGTAGAGCTACTCTAAATTAAGACTAGTACAGTGAACTGAGAAACCAGTAGGCTAACCCAAAGAAGTGAGAGTTCTAGGGTTTTTTTTGCATAGAAAAGGCAAACAATGTTGATATACATCACGTGGAATTTGGCTAATCAGAGATGAAGTATAGTATAGTAGTCAAAATTCAAGTAGCATTTAACAAGCGTAAGAAAGCATGCAAGTCCTTCAGCATTTGCTTTATTCTGTTCTTCATGTAGAAAATGTCAAGTGCCACTTGAAATGGAGATAAAGTTTGAAACACCCAAACAATGTTCAGTTTTCTCCTAACTGTAGATCAGCTAGTGGAGAATTACAGTATTTTGGGTTCCAGAAAAGTCTGTATCTTCTGGACATCATGCCTACAAATTTCTCTGAATGCCTTCATTTTGTCTTTAAGGGTATGCTCTTTCAAGAGTGTTTTAGATTTTTACACTTATATTTCTTAAAGGAAACAAATGGTTTCAACCTCTTGAATGAAAAATAATCCATGTGTGGTAAAAAGATGGAGAGTCGGTTTAAAAATAAACAATTTAAAATGTTTCATTATTCCATCATCCGTTTTATTAAGATTTGAAGGAATAACATCTGTAACCATACATTTCACATCCATCAAGAGTTTCTGGAGCTGTTTGGATGCATATGTGGGTTGTGTAGTTACAAGTGGTTTGTGCTTCCTTGAGGGGATTTAGACAAGAACAGATTTGTCCAGAAGCTGACAGTGCACTTGTACTGTTTTGCTGAAATTTGGTGCCTTCAGAAATCCCAAGTGCTGGAGACCGTGGGAAGTCTGAAGTAAGGAAGATTTAGCTGTGGTGGAAGACAATCAGGTTAGAGAATATTTGAGCAAACTGGATGTACATAAGTCCATGGGCCCTGATAGGATGCACCCATGACTGCTGGAGGAGCTGGTTGATGTCGTTGCGAGGCCTCTCTCAGTAACCTCCAGAGGTGCCTTCCAACCTTAAACAGTCTGATTCTGTGGTGCTGTCGTCAAGCAGAGTTTCAGGCAGAACACCTGTACTGCTCAAGCTGAGGTGGTTATTGTGCTAAAATTAACTAAGAAACAACAAAAAACTCCCACCTGAGATACAGTTTATTTAAAACATGGTCTGTTTTACCTAAATCAAGACTAGGGACTATGAGAACTTCTGGCAGCTCAAATACCATCCGGTGCAAAAAGCAGTGTTTTCAGTTTCTGGGGGAAACAACAGCCTGTATAGTTCTCGTCCCTTTACTATACAAAGTACCTACAAAATATTGGTAAGATTATATTGAATTTTGTTATTTTTGTCTGTCTAGAATAGCATGCTAACCTTTTCCTTAAGTGTACTGTGGCATACTGCAGATGGGAAATAGAGATGTCCTTTCTCTTGCTTTTTCCATTTTAAGAAGTGAGGCAAAATTAAATGCCATTTCTACCATGTATCTCTAGAGCCAGTAATCTGCATCACGCTGCTTTTTTCCCTCCCCTCCCATGTACAGAGTTAGCCACCTACAAGTTATAGCAAATGTAACGTGGACAGATATATACTTCTCCAGCTTTACCTAGTGTAGATAAGCAGTTGGAATGAAGGCACATGGTGGAGGAGTCAGCACAAGCTGCGCCACATCCCTCCCAGACTGTGTACTTACTTGGGAGGCAGAGCATCCAGTCCATGTTGTCATGTTTACTGCTGCTGTTTGCTGATCTCGTTAGCTAAGCTAATTAAATTACAGGTAGCACAATTACACCTATGCTTGTTACAGTTTTACCCTTGGGCATGTCCATAGACCGATTTTTTTTTTTTTCAGAAGTCACTGAACCACTTGAAAGCATCATCTACATTGACTTGCCGTGAACCTTCAGTTCCTAAGGGTCTCAGTCGCCGTTGAATTGCGAGCTTACGGACAGATATTAGCAGGGAGGAGATGAGCGGGAAAATTAAAATGTGTGGCTATATATTTATAAAAAAAGGAAGGCACTAAAATTAAATGTGATGTGTCATATTTCTGTAGAGGCTAACAAGTATATTCAGTGTCTTAAAAAGCTAAATAAATAAGTAAATAAACCGGACTGTGTTCTGCGAACTCTAGCAGGGATAAATATGGATCTCGGGGCTGCAGGGTTAGCAGCATCAACAGGAAAATTCATGCTGCTACTCTAAGGCTAACTGCTTGAGGGTTGTCTTCATCTCTTCCCTGGCATGCATTAGGGAATGCAGATGCCTCTGTGTTTGGTAGATGACAGTGTTTTCATTTATTTGCATTTATAATTAAACTTCTGTTCCTTAGTATTTCTCTGAAGGTCAGCAAAATTAGCAGTCTTTCAATGCATTTCTGTGGAGGTTTGCTACACTTACTTTACAGAACTTGGACAGAATCAGATTAATTTATAACTCTCTTCATTTTCACTTGTCTTTTGGCTCGTGTTTTCTTAATTTCAGATGATAATGGGTGTATGCAATATCCTGCACCTTCTTGTTCCTTAGAAAATCTTTGAGCTGTTGATCAACAGATTTTTCATTGTACAGAGAAAACTTCATTCTGTTATGTTAACTTTGCTAGAAAGTAGGATGGCTTGTGAGAGAATAAATTGTTCAGCTTAAAGGGCGCAAATGGATTTTCAGAAGATTCCTCTTATGTGAGTGTTTACCTAAGCTAATGTAATCAATTTTTTTAGCAATGTGGATAAACTGGTTCAAATCCACTGCATTAATACTTTTTATATCACTTTGACTCATGTAAGTCTGTTTTTTTTAGTTCATTGATTAAGGCAGAAATAAATTGACAAGAAATTAAATCAGTGGAAAAGTTAGAACCTGAACAAACGAAATGTTAACCAAGAAGCTGTCAGAGGTGAAAATCATGGGCTCTAGGCCATTAGTGCTGCAGCTTCTGGAGAGGCAGAGCATGTACATCTCTCTTTTCCAAGTGTAGGAAGTGAGATCAGAGTTAGGCTACCTCAGAGGTGGGTTAGAGAGCTCTGATGTGAAAAAATGTTTGAGATTTACTGATCTAAAGAAGCAGTCAGGTTTGGGATTTTTCCTACCTCTGCATATAAAAAATAACCTGTAGTGACTTTTACTGTCAAGCGCTTACATTCTCTAGACTGTACCCTACTGTGTGCCTTCCATTGTGTTTACCAAATTGTGCCTCTGATTTATCAGTACTTTGAAGTAGAGGCTTGTCAGCTGTTTGATCCAGTCCTCCTGCTACAAACAACTGTGATAACATTCTTTATTACTCATAATAGTAAACAATGGATTTGTGGAAATTAAGAAGTTGGTAGAAACAGCCACAGCAAGGAGAGAACTTGATTTAATAAATGAACGACCACAGTACCTAAATAGATCAGACTGGCTCAAAGGTTCAAGACATTTCTTTCCCCTAAGGCAGTAATTTCTAAGTGAAGAAAACAAGCAAAATCAAATAAACTGGGACCAGAGTAGAATAGAAACGATGACTATCCATGATGTCCGTAACACAGAAAAGTCAGCAACAAAAGGAGAGGTGAGATAATAAAAAGAAGCAGAGAAAAAGATGATGAAGGCTACCAGCTCATTACAGTTGCTGTTGCTGCACTGTCTCCGCCTGTCAAATCTACTATGCATGCACGCGGCACTGGAGCACCATGAGGCCTGTATTGCTATTCTCAGTGCACACACACGCACTCATACACGTGTGTCTTCTGAAAGTCTGTAGGCTCAGGAGGATGTCAGAAATGGGAAGGACAGCAGAGAAAACGGGGGGGGTGGGGGGAGAGAGAGTGTAGCTTGAGAGTAGCTGTTCTGTCGCTGGATTTGGTTCTGTTCCTTACAAGAAGGAAACACATTGATCTTCCCTGAAACTCTCCCTGGAAGATTCAGATTTGGATGAGTTTATAAGACACGGTAGGCTTTTGTCAGCAGTGATGAGATCTTCCAGAGAGGCTGGTGATTAGGATAAGATTGCTGTTGTTCAGAGTTAGCTGTCAAAATTATAGAATTACATGGGAAAAATTAATAAGAATTATTGGTTTTACTTTCACAGATGCTAAATCCCTCGACCAAGACACAAGCAAATAAAACCTCAATACATTATCACTATGTTTTCTCTGTGAATAAAGCCATGTGATACAGAATCACAAGTAATTAAGGAAAATGCACATCAGTGAAGGGGAAAATAGAAACATATCTTAGGGTAAGAGGCAGAAGGAAAATCCAGTGAGGAACAACTCCCTTATCTCAATACAAGGTTTAGATTTAGGGCTTTCTGTCAGAGTCTCTAATGGTTCTGAATTTTTAGTAACAATTGGTGAAATCGTTGGCAAGTTGCATGATATGAAGACACCCCTGAAAAGAGTAGGATCCAGACTCCTTGGTCACAGATCTTACATTCACAGCGACAAACACTTAGACCTGTCTTTCGTGTTCTGTCATTGTGAATGCCTTATCTGCACCCTACATTACTATGTAACTATTCTCATTCCCGCACTTCAGCTATTTCCATAGTGATGTTTTACACGGGATTTTTTCCTCTCTGGTAGATTTTCAGTCAGATATCCGTCATCATGGAAAGGGACATCCCAGCCTGGGGAAAGAGAGTGCCTGAAAGGATGTGGAATTGATTGCTTTTGGCAGTGCTATAGCCACTTCTAAGTTCTAATTTATACCAGGCAGACATAGAATGCCATCTGGTCGTGCCAAAGCCATTTGAAAGGAAGCAGAGAAATACACATTTGAGTTGGCCATCTGTCCTCATGTCTGTAACATCATAGAGGGAGGTATTGGCATGTCTGAGGCCAATAGCTGAGGCTTTGTTGTTTTTCTCAGAGAGTAGGGAAGTAGGATCTGGCACAGCCCTCTGGTAGTAGAGGTCCTTGGATTTTTTTCAAGCTTGATTGCATAACATAGAAGGGGAAGAATGCCAGCTAATGTCTGCATCCTTGGTTTCTCACTCATTCACTTACATTTCCTGGCAAGAGTGTGTGGTTGGGGGGAGGAGTGTAGTGGGTAGCAGGTAGATATATCCAGTTCTGAAATCACTTTGTTAGAAGTAGTTGCCTTCTCGCTTTGGGCACAGAAGTAACACAGCATTAACAGTTCAAAGAAGTGAAGATACTTTTTTCTTTTCTTTGTAGGTTTTTTTGGTGGGTTGGTTGGTTTGGGGTTTTGTTAGTTTAGGGGGTTGGGGTTTTTTTGGGGGGGCGAGGTGGTTTAGGGTTGTTTTGTGGGGGTTTGTTTGGTGTGTGGGGGCTGTTTTGTTGTGGGTTTTTTTTCAGGGCTGGTGACTTTCTGTGAACCCACTGGAAATAATCAAATGAAAAGAAACCTTGGCTGCTTACTTCAGAGCTTTGGTGCTCACACGTCACACCAAGCACTTAGAAGAAGTGATTAGGAGTTTGATGGATGAACCCCTCCATTTATTTCTTTAAAAAAAAAAATAAATTCCCACCTCGCAGCTGGGACCATATGAATTGCCCTAATGCAGATAAACAGATGAATTATTTACTAAAAAGATAATGCTACTAATTGTATAATTAACACTGTAACATTGTTACTAATCTTTCTTTAGCACTTTGTCTTTTGAAGTTACTGACCTGTTGACTGATTACTGGAAGTTAAGGGTGAAGAGGCTGGGGGTTTATAAACTCCTAAAAATTACCAGCAGTCAGGGTGAGGAGAGATTTTTTGCTCTTCTGGGTTTTTTTCTGTTTGTTTGTTTGTTTGTTTTTAATGGCAGATCAGGGAATCTAGATATGAGGCTAATACTAAAAGATAGATAAAGTTTGTGAGGTAGTGGCAAATGCTATGGAAAATGGGGCAGATGAAGGCAGTGCATCTTTTTCTGACACTTCTTTTCATAAATGTTACTGACAGGCTACTGGATACAAATGGATATTAATAATCCATTAATATTATTTCTGTAATGCATCTCTCCTTCTCTGTTTCTGTTCTTTTTAAAAATGAACTTTTGTTCCTGTTGGGCTAAGTAGATACCTTCCACAGGAAAGGTGGTGTCTTGTCTTCTCTTGTAACCATGCATGCAAATTAATGCAAATGCAAGTTACATGTTGAAGGAGAATGGTTTTCTGGCATTTTCGTAGAGGTGGAATAATTTGTACACTGAGCTGGAGTTTACTGTCTACAGTTTTGTGAATTCCCATTTTGGTTGTTACAGGTGCGTTAAATGTAGTGTTGCTGGGCAGAAACAAAGACTGGGAATCCCTATACAAGTGAACAATAAGCATAAGGCTGTACCATTTATAACTGAAAGTAGAATATCTACCTGAAACTTCCTCCAAATGGAGGGGAATACTGTTAAAGTCACTTTTAAACAGAAATTTTTAATAAAAGGTAACAAAACCAGAGTTAGCAAAATACTCAGTTGTTGAAATTTGCTTGTTGGGGCACAGAAGGTAACAGGCTGGGATATATTGTAGCAGAGTTACAAAATTAATCCATTCCTTTTAGTGCATGAGAAGAGTGGAACAATTCTGGTATCTCTGTTGATTGCATTTATCACTAAATGAGTCCCTGAGCCAGAGACACCAGAGACTGGAAGAGTATCCTGAAGAGCCATCATCTTTGTACTTTTTTGCTACTGTTGTATGCTGCTTCAGGTCTCAGCTACTCATCATAGATGGGAATGCAGTACTGAGCCTGAGGGAGCTTTGGGCTGACCTAGGATGGCAGTTCTTATTTACACCCCTGATTCAAGGAAAAGTGTGTGTTCGGAGGTTTAAACCTGTGCTTGTAATGCCTTCTGAAGTTTCAAATCTTGCAGCAGAAGATGGAATCCCATTCCCACAGGGTGCGTTAATTAAGTATGCTTAAGTCTTATCTGGTGTTAGAACTCCAGCAGGAGCTCCTCATACAATTTCAGGGTTCTTTCCAGCAGTCAGCAGGTAGGCCAGGAAGACTGCTCACACTTCTGACAACAGGAACTGTTTAATTTGTGTGGAGGTTCATTCTAATCAGAGACATTAAGGTAGTGAATGACCTGCTCATGAGAAGGTTCTGGAAGCTAATACTTTAAAACTAATAATATCTCTTCTGAGATCTAATTCCTTGCACGTTGCTGCACATGCACAACTATAGATATGTCTGCCACCACTCTGTGATTTCCAATAACATGACCTCTCTACGTGTGATTGAGAAATGCTTAAAGTGTAAACCCATCATATGGGTAAATTGTTTGATCAGACTTAGACGAGTTTCAGATCCCATCAAGGTCTGGGAATGTCTGTACGCTCAGGGGGATTGTGTAATTAAAAAAATGATAAAATATTCCCAAACTCCTTAGCTTTTATGTATGGTTGCATACAGAACTACTAGTAAAACAGTGCTAATATCATACCGCATTTAACTACAAAACACAGCGTGCAAATTCTGTATGTAATCCTCATACAATCCTCGTAGTTTGGGAAGTACTAATACAATCCTAGGACATCCCCACCTACCAGTAGGTGGCTCTGGCTGCTAGGCTGGAGGATTAGGTTCCCTTTTGCCTGAGACCCTGTTGTCTGGTGGCCCGACAGCCACAGGAAGAGCTACCCAAAATCCAGCAAAGGGTTCTCCAGAGAAGTGGAGGCTGAGAACTTTCCAAAGCCCCTCCTGCTGGGAATGGGGTAGAGAGCACATCTCCAGCTTCCTGTATAGTGCTCCAGCCAGGAGATTGATATGTAAAAGATGAGCTTGTTTTACTCCTGTTGTCTTTCTGCCCTGAACTCCAGTGCATCCAATGTGTTAGCTTTGCTGGTAGCGTACCTAGCAAACTGAGCCTGTTAATGGGTCTAGGGTTATGAATGCTTAAATTTGGATTCAGTCAACTGTTAGCAGCAGATATGTACCTGGGCAGTATTGTGCCTGCTGACAACGCCTGATAACGCATGTTTACATGCATGTTGCATCTAAACAGGCTCAGGTGGGGTTTTTCTGAACAGTTTTCCAAGCTTGGTATTTTTAACAGCTGGATGCTTTCTTTGATTTTGTGTTTGATGCTGCATCAGCAAAGCAAATGTGAGTTCTACCAGTGACTTAGGAGCTGAATCAAACCTGTAGAGAGAAATTAATCCTGGTAATATTAATATTGATGCATGGATCCACTAAATACCTCTTCTTTAGTGAATAAGAGTGCCTTAAACTCTTGCCCTTAATTCTGAATTACAGTCCTCTCTTATTTAGCAGGGGGAAAATGTGGTGCATGTTTTTGGAAGGGTGTGAGAATGGGAAAGGAGGGGGACACCATGTTTGAATGCGAGAGCCTTTTTGATTTTTGTCTATATACAGAAAGTAGAAACAGAAAGAAAATAAATGATAAGACAGAGAATTCTGAACGCTGTACTTGTGGAGATCAGGAGACCGTCCTTCTTGCCTTTCGGAAAGAAAACCTTGGGAAATACAAAGTGCAGATCACAGCAGTTGTTCCTAGTGTGCTGTTTGGTATGCAGCGAATCCAGCGAGCAAGGCCCTAAGCAGCAATCTTTGGAATCTATTACATTTGTTCCACACAGTCACTCTAAACCTATTTAATCTCCTTCATCACTGCTTCTGACATCTGCATCTTATGCACTGAGTAGACAACTGAAGAAGGAGATTTATAAGGCAGCTCTCCCAATTAATTCTTAGAAGGCCAGTTTTTACACTTCAGGAAGGGCAGTGTTTCATTTTACTTTATTTTTTACTTTTACCTTCTTCTGTCTTCTCCCATACTGGATTACACTACCACCAACCCAGCAATACTTTTTGATTTTATTAACTAACCAAAAATTAAGTGGTGATTATCAATACCACCTTCTCAGGGATTACCTTGTACTGCAACATAGTCCCCCTTCTCCATGTGGAACATGGAAATGCCAGGAGCAGAAAAATGGTGGGGGACTGTGGCTTTTGTTTATTCAAAGGCTTTTTTTAACCAGGCATTTAATAGCAGATTGGTCTTTTTTCGGAGTTCTTTTGAGGGCACAGAGGGCACAGAAGCTGTGGCAGAAATCTTGAATGCAGCAGAAGGAGCAGCTTGTTTCACACACTAGTGCTGGCATTAGTAAATAGGTATTGGCATGGTGACTGAGTGAGGAACTCTGGACTGGGAAGTAAATCAGCAGCTTTCTTTTTCTGTGTTTTATTTTCTCTTTTTTAAAAGGACAGGGCTAAGGAAAGGGAGACTGAGAACATGGTAAACTTGCTGTGGAATTTTTAAAAGCTTTCAGTATTGATCTGACACATTGAAGTTACTAAAACCCCTACCTGAAGTCGAAGAGGGGAGTTAATCCAATGTTTTGTGCTTTAGAAAGTCCTACCGCTGGAGAATAGTCTTTCGCCAAGTAAGCAAGACTTGAAGGCAGTCAGATTCCCAGCAACAGTGGCAATTTGCCCCCCTATTAAGGTGTGAGCTGAATTTGCAGGAAAGATCATTATCATGTCAGACTACAAATCTGCTGTCGCAGCAATGTCAAAGGTCCATCTGTCCCTACTGTTACTCTGGCATTGGTGGGAGACATTGCTGCGGTGTGCCGTGGCCTTGCTGCTTCGCATGTGCTTTCACAGGGAATGGCTAGTTCACTGGAGACAGATGGAAGCTGGTAGCGATGCTGGTAGAGAACTATGTATCTTTTCCCTCAAGATTTTTCGCAGTTCAGACGTCAAATGTACAGAAAACTAATAGACTAAAAATGTTATTTGAAGGCTAAACAAAATTAACCCAAAGCATAAGGGGCCTGGGAAGAATTTTTCTAGAGAGAAACAAAATTGTGCTGAGGTCTTACTAGTGAGTAAGAACTGCTAATGTAATAGTTCAAGCCACTTAGACTCAATTCTTTTAATTGTATACTGAATTGTATATATACTGTATATATACTGAAAAGCAGTATTTCATCAGTTTAATAATGACTATAAATAATGAAGTTGCTCTAAAACTGTATTTTATTTCAAAGGTACGTGATATTTGGGCTTCATCAGCTGATATTGCATGCTAATCTGGAGAGTAAGGAGTTCAGTAGGCAGATCCTGTTAAATTAATCAGTAATTCCCAGTTGGCTTTTCTTACTAACCTCCTGACTTTTAACATGCATGCTTCACAATTCAAAAAATAGAAATGTGTCTCTTGAAAGCTCTGGGGGAGATCAAATAGTGTCTCCATCACAGGCTTTGTGGACCCATAATTTAAATACATTTCTGAAATATGGCATAACGTGCAAAAACTCGCCTGATTGCTGTTCTGTGGAATTCCTTCTCAACAGAGAGCTATTAGTATTTTGGAGGTTTCTGACTGTAACAAATGAAATACCATCTGCTAAAAGAATTGTGGCAATACTGTCGTCTTCAGTGCATTCCTTCTGGTTATTTTGGGCAAAATAAAGTGAATATTCAGAGAAAACAACGAGACAAGAACTAGTGTCATCCTTATTTTATTGCTTATATTCTGGCCACAGTGCTAGGCTCCACGTAGGCCTGGGAACCCATTGCATTAAGTAATGTATAAATTTGGTGTTGCCAGGTTGAGTTGAATTCCTAGCAGAGAGAAGTTATATGACCTCATATAACAGGCAATCAGGGCTGCAATAGTTGAATTTCTTCTTTTCAGATATGTTCATTTTTATTTTTATCATATGAAAAAAATGGAGAGAGGGATGAGAAATGCAGAAGGGGATGAATGACAGCTGAGAATTTGTGAAGAAGGAAGGATGGGAAAGTGGGTTACTGTCACAGCAAAGATGATGCTATGAGGAAAGAAGCCAGAGAGCTGTCTAGGTACCGCACCACAAATGGTGTTAAAGAGTTTGAAGGGATTAAGGGATAGTGTCAGCTCTGCTAGCAAGCTCTGGGGTAATACCTGCCATGCTGGCCCTGGAGATCTGTTACAGTTCTGAGATCCTAGAACCAAAGACTAGGAGAGAACATGAAATTACAAGCAGCTGAGAAAACTCACAAGAATACAAATTATTATCAAGATCAGTCTTTAGCTCTCTGAGAACAGTGAACATCTGCCAGATGCTTTGTTAGCGCTGGTGCTGCTCTGTTATTTTTTTAGCACTGTTTTCATTTAGGACAGTCCTGTTCTGTTTGCCCTAGCTCATCAGGCGAAGAAGGGAGGCTGATGGGAATTGTGTCTTCAGAGGAACGTTCCCTGCAGTGGAATGAAATCTGAAGGCACATGCAAGTCTCAGCTGACCTCTGTTAGTTTTGTTTATGCTATTGTTCCAGACAGTAAACTAAAAAGATTGTGTCTTTTGTTGAGTGGCTTCTCTTCTATGGAACAACACAGTGAATTATTTCTATTACCTAAGTTTCTTTTAATGAAAAATTTTAAAAGCCTTTCCTTTTTTTCACTCCCCCTAGTAAGAGAATCAAAAAAGGCTAGTAAGGCAGGGAATGATAACAAATTATAAAGGTAGATACATAAAATATTGCTTTCATTTTCCTGAATCCTCTAAAATTAATGGTTTTAAGGTTAAAATAAACATTGTACCATACAAAGTCTTCTGTGTGGATAAGGGGATGAAGTGCTTTGCACAGCTACAGTGCTGCTGTGTACCTGAGAGCCTTGCTCTCTCCACTTTGCATCTCTCAGGTTCTGTCACTGTCACTATATTGAAGATGCTGAGAGTCAGCCTTCTCTTTTCCTGCTCGGAGAACAAGTGCTTCGATTCCATCCTCAGATTTCCCAGGAAGTAGCTGAATCTTACGCTGTTTTTCCAGTTAAAGAACCTACTGAGGTGTGCATGGTGGAGCTCAAGAGGTGGTTTTTTTGTGTATGCTATGATGATCTTCCACAAAGAGAAATGGGTTTTATTCACTAGTGTTTGCATTTCTGGTTGATAGCTGAAAAAACTACTTTAGAGGTTTGTAATCAAATCAAACGGATGTTTATACAGAGAAAAGACTCAAGTTCAGAGAAATATTGGCTCGTAGCCACTTCTACTGTTCAAGGAGTTCAATCTTGGGGAAAAAAAAACACCTTTGTAATAGAGTTATCTTCTGTTTGGTTGACTTGTGTCATATGATTTTCCCTCAGCACAAAATAAAAATGAAATGAGCCCACATACAGGTATGAATACAAACATTGTAAGGCATCTAAGCTAAAAGTATTTGAGCTATTTTTTTAGACATGAATATATGAAAGTAATCAGTTCACCTGGTTTAACCATTCCCTTTTTGCTGCCAGGGAGAATAAATTTGTAGTGTACAATAGGTCAAGGATCTGGTAGGGAACAGAATGTGCAGTTCATAAATCTGTACAAACATGCAGGGAGCACAGCTACAGATGTAAAATGCAATAGTGGATCCAACTTTTCCTTGAAGATGACATTTTAATAAATTGTGACTTCTTTCAGAGGATGGGCTGTTAGATTAGACTAGATTAATTCCTATGTGCTTCTACCTGTATGGGGAAAAAAAAAAAAAAGACTATTCAACCAGCTGACACACTTTATTAGCAGGCCACTATTCTAGTCTACTCAGCTGACATAATGACAGTGCTCAGTCACACAGAGAAAAATAAACAGTATAATAACACTCAGGGATTAAGTTGGCAAAGTCAAACCCTTAAAAGTCAAAGCACAGGACCACAGTTTTTTCTGAACTTAATCTGGCACTTCTGTGTGTAAAATTTACCAAACCCTTATTTATATCTCCCTATATAAATATATACATGTTTTCTCCTTATGATCCTTCTTTTAGGCAGTCCACAGGGTAGACAGCTACCAGTGACTGAGTGGCAATTCAATAATTTTTTTAGTGTTCAGTGTCAGGTACACAGTTCTATTTACTAGACAACATCCTAATATCACACTTGATTACAGATTTATTACTATTCTCATGAGCTTTTCTTGGAGTTCATTATCGTAGCATCTGAGTGTTACACAAATGTTAACGGGTTTATCTTCACAACTCATTCTGAGTGGTGGTATTACTATAGACTCCTCTGAGAATTTCCTTGCCAGTCTTTAATTATTTTCCACTGAATATTTGTAAATGGCAGCTTCAGACACTGCAATTCAGTCAAAATTGGGCAGCTATTTCTTGGATTTCAATAAGCATCTCCCTAATTCCTGAACGTCACTATTGCTAGTAATCCACTGCACGTTGCAGAAATAGGAGTGCTAGAAAGCTCATCAACTAAGCACTTGTAAGGTTTTTTGCTTGTTTTTAATTGTTAAACTTATGCATTTTCTCTGGCTTTGTTCTCGGAAAAAGCGAGTTTTGTGTTTTGGTTTTTTTAAACTTTCTAAACCAGTTTTTCCCGTGGACTGTAGCCCAAGCTGTTTAAAGCCTGCAAAATGTTAAGCAATTGATAATGGGATTTAAGAAAAGTGTGCCAGAGAAAACCGACCATAAATGATACTGCTTATAAACATCATGCAGCTCAGTAGCTTCAATTTGTTATAACCCAATTGTTAAAATAAATCATGATGTATTAGTTGGATGCAAAGTATGTCAAAACTCTATTAGGACACTATATATTAGTTCTAATAAATATTTCTAAGCCAACTGCCCAGTGTTAAGTCAGAGATTTTAATTAGTTGAAGAGTTTTTCCAGAATGTTGGCAGGAGCCCATTCTGTTTCCACCAGCCCTCCCATTGCTCTCGCCGGACATGCTGACATCTGGTCTCCAAAGGCTACTTCCTTTCTCTCTGTACTGCAACTAGGTCATCTCATCGCAGCAATACGAGAAGCGAAAGGTAGAAAAGACAGAAAAGGAAAGAGAAGTAGCAAAGAAACTGGAAAAGGTCTGTTCAGATTCATAGAACTGACATAATCTGTCAATGGGAAATCTAAAAGTAACTGTCTTGAAGAAACAGGTTATAACCCAGACTTCTAAAAAGCTACACACTCCACAGCAAGAATGAAATCTTTGCGAGAACAAAGTAGGAAATTATGCATGAAGGACTAAGTTATTTCCATGCTGATGAATCCTTTCCTTTCTCGTGTATGGAGCGGAGAACTTATTTTAAAAGATACAAATTACCAGTGTACTATGTGGATCAACAGCAAGGGACAAATGTAAAGGTTTTTAAAGAATTCTGTGATAGTGGATTTTAGCACATATTCCACATACGTTTTTATGTGCCTTTGCACTTAGTTACTGATGCGAAACATAATTCCCCTTAGATGTCACCTTGGAGGTGCTGAAATGGCTGTGAAAATCCCTAGGCACCAGTTAGCAGAATTAATGCATGTAAAAGGTAACATATCATGACATTACATGATGGCAGTCAGCTAGCCTCAGCTTTTTGTATTGTAAAGCTCTCGACATACCCTTCTCTTCTGAGCACGCTTTATTTTATTTCTGCTTAAGTGATTTTTGCTTTTATGGGCTAATACAATATTTTTATTTTCAAAAGCTGTCCTAAAGTATCAAACTCATAATTGTATCTCCTCTGTATGTGTGGCCTTTGGGCATGCTGATGACCTTTGGGGGCAGAGCTTAAATGTAATTTTTATATGAGCGTGCAACAGTTTTATGGGGTCTTAATTGGGTATGAAGAGGTGAGACATTTTATGGATATATACAGTTAAAGAAAAGATGATTGCACTTCTCATCTGTGCTTGAAAGGGTTTGAGGTATGTCAGGAAATGAAGTCTCAGGGGGTAGTTTACATGAAAGCTGCAAGAAGGAATAACTTTTAAAAGCTGTGGGGATTCCTCTGCCAAAGCCGCAGATGCGGGGAAGGGCAGCAGGCATGAAGTCTTCCCTGGTGCTGTATTACGAGCCCTGGAGCACTGGGATAGAAATGCTGTCGTTGCTTGCGATGTTACCCGCTACAAAGATCTCTCGTAAATTCAGAATAGGGAACTTCATCCTTAACGTCATCCTGCATTGGTAAAGAATCATGAAGAACAATGCTCATAAAACTGGGAACACCAGAACAGCGTTATCTCTAAAGCTTCTTTTTCTGTATGTATGTTTCCTTCTCTTTCTCTTTCCCTGTAGGTTTTGCTAATGCTCTCCTGTTCCACGTCCTGCAACTATTCTGTTAAAGAAACATCCCAGATACCTTCACATTTACTGAGGAAGTTCCTCTGTTCTGCATTGAATCCTCGCTGTTTTCTCATTGTGATGTTCAGTGGGATATTGTGATCTTAATCAAATGAGCCTGAATACTTGTTACATCTGATTTCTAATAGTAGCATGTTTAATATTAGATTTTTTAAAAAACATCACAGTAGCAACTTCTTGATTTACAGATTCTTATAAATTAAAAATTGTTTATGCAACAAGAAGATTCAAATGATCCTTGTGCAAAAGGTTCATCTGCTTGAAGGAGAGAGAATATGATTTAGAGGTGTTGGTGTTCCCACCCATCATTGTCCCAAATAGTGTAATTAATTGGGTTTAGTAAAGGTCTATGTGATGACCTGAACATGGCAAAGATAAAACTCTGTTAATGTTTCAGAAAATCTACAGAGGTTTATGATAAATTTAAAACTGATTTGGAGTTACTGAATGACAGAAAGGGAAGGAAATTTGGTTAAAAGAAAAATGAAGTTCATATTTCTTAAGCGCATGTATGTCTGGGACACATGTTCATCATTTGAGGGAGAAGAATACTTAGAAGACACAGTGGTGGATAACTGATAGCATAGTGCAGACAGATGCAAAGGAATAAATCTTGACCAAGACTTCTAATCTTGAAGTTAGTAAAAGTTTGTCCCTTCACATCAGGATGACTTTGTCCAGAACACTCAGGAATACTCAGTGCTTAACTCCTCTGGCCATTTGTCTACAAAACCAGATGGTCTGTGTACTTCCCCCCCCGCCCCCAATACCTTGATGTAGACACTAGTCTCCCTAGAGGGATCTTTTCATATAAGTCTAACAGGGTTCACTTGAAATGTGTGGCTCTGTACTGTTCAGTATGTTGTGTGGGGTGAGGAGACAGCCCTTCGGGCAGGGTCCTTGGGTGGGTGTGGCTGGCTGAGCCCACGCGAGCGCCACGGTGTCAGGGCAGGCGGTGAGTCTGAACGACGACAGCCAAAAGGATTCGCAACTGGAAAGTGCAAGTCCTCTGCGTTTTTGATCAGACCTGTGAAGCCTATCCTAAGAAGGGGGGCCGGGTTCTGGGCCAGTTGCCAGGGAGATGATCCCTCAGTGCAGCACTGGGTAGAACAGGAGAAGAAGGAAGGCCAGAAAGATGTTCTTCGTACACGCGTTCAGGCAGACCAAGGCTATGAGAGCAAGTGCATGCTGCTGGGTGGCAGGTTAGAGCAGGGATGGCCTTCGAAGAGGAACAGAGGATGCTGATAGCCTGAATATCTGTCCATACCTGTTCATTAACTTTAGTCCCATGTCTCTGCTCCCTCATTTGACTACAAGGAGGTGGCAGATAAGGACACTAGTGAGGCAGCACCAGGAATACTCCAGAGACTAAGTGGGTTTTGTGCCTAAGACTCCCCTGTGCGCTATTCAGCGTAAACAGAGCTAGGGCTCTCTGAATGTGTCTTAATAGCCTGGACATAGGTCTCTGGACACAGGTATTTTGGGCAACTATTGCTATGTCCTAAAAATCAGTATAAAATAGCCAGATGTGACAGAAAATATTCTTGAAAAACCTAAGATAAGCTTGAATGCAAGTCATTGAGCAGTTATAGCATTGTGGTCTAGTTTTGTAAAACTTGGAACATTTTTAACCATACTGCAATGACAAGAACAATGCTAATTAGCACTCTCAGAGCTCCAGGTTACTGTTACTTTAACAGAATAGTAATGTTATGGATAGGGACCAGAAATTATATTTATTTGTGAGGACTGAGAAGAAAATCCATACTTGTAAAGTCTGCTGGAGTACAGGGAAGTACACTGACTTCTTTAAAGTCAATAAAATCTGATGTGCAGATGCTTTTACTAATTTGGCATTCTGCTTATTGAGTTTCATCAAGCCGTGACACAAAGGAAGTTCTTTTAATCTCTGCTGTTCCTGGGCTCTGCTGTGAGGTTTGTGCAACACACTTCTTCCATTGCAATGTTTTCAATTATTCTTATTTAATTTTTCTCTTGACTTTGTTACCAGCCACTGTCAAATGAAAGAGGTAAAAGATCTCAGGTTTTGGGACAAGGCTGCTCAAATTGATACAGATCTTCTCTAGCTCTTTTCCTTTGTCAGATATTTTGTTCTTTTGAACATTACTGCCTTCAGGCATGAGAATCTGCCAGTTTTAATTCCTCCACAAAGCCAAATCCTTATTGCGTATTTTAATTCAAAAAGAGTCCCATTGACACTTAAATAATGTTTGTGCCAGAGTAAGATTCAAATGACAAGTTAATTAAAAAATATATTTAAAAAAGATACTTAGGTGAGTCTAAGTTGTGATCTTGACAGCCTCCTATAAGCCACTGAAGTACACCAGCATCTAAATGCCTACAGTGAGACAGTGTGATCTTTCAGATTATCCAAAATGTTGCTTCTGCTTGTGACACTCTGATGCTTTCTACATAAAATGGTTTCTATTTTGAGAAATACATAGTGAATAGCAGAGCTCTAGATCTCAGCGAGCAGATGCCCACCCTGCCAGCATAGTTCCAGGCAGCTGAATATTTGATAATATAGGTGGACTATGAGGGAGAAAACCAAGGACAAGGAGGGGATTTAGAGCAATAGCTTATCTAGGAAATTGCCATAAATGGTTATGGATCTTCAGAGATCTCTTCAGATCTTGAATCAATAGATGTCAATACCATTTTATTCACAAGGAGAATTCTCTGAATATGCCAGAAATTCCAGCTGTCTACAACTAGCTGCCAACCTGTCCGCCCCGACCCCTGACAGCTCTAATAGCACAATGACAATTTCCAATACAACATCTGCAGCCCACTGACATTTGGAAGCAAAGTAAAGTTGTTTGTGCTGAATATCAAATTAAGGGATATCACACAGAATATGTAACAGTTGTTTCAGAAGGAAATTTAGAGAAATTGTTTTAAATAGGAGGAAAAAGAAATAAATATCCTGCTGGGGGAAAAAAATACTACGGTTTCTGTCCATTCTTCAGACTTTTCCCAAAGATCCACTGTGCTGTGACATAAACTCTTCAGTCTGTCTGGATTGAGCATGTTTGTTCTAGCCAGGTTCTGCTCCTTACTTCAGAAAAGAAACATTTAAATTATTTGGGACTATGCGCTTATGTATATACTCCACTTCTATTATCAGTCACTTGCCTCTCCTTTTCTTCCCGTTAGCGTGCCTTCTTTCAGAGTGGACTGTAAGCTCTTCATATATAGTTTGCACAGTGCTTTGGAGGCCCTGATTCTGATTGGTGCTGTTCAGAACTAGCACAGTTGCAAGTAAATTACAGCTACCAGATACCTGAACTACTTTTGCTTGCTGTAGTTTGCAGATCTCAGAGCTAAAACATGCAACTTTGTATGGAGTTACAATTACAATAAGCCAAACAGATTTTCAGGTTCTTCAGTGAAGTAGCTTTTATATCACTAATGGTAATTACTGTCTTAAAAGTAGTAATGTTGCAGCCTCAGCTTTTGTGCTTAGCAATTTAAGAAAATACTTCTTTTTTTGTTTTGTTTTGTTTTATTTTAGGTACATGGCAGTCTTCATCCCCCGCATCTTAGAAATATTTGTAAACATGAGTTATTAAACTTCACAGCACTGGAGGAGGTAAGCAAGTTTTTCTGGTTTAATGGTTAATTCTCTTGTGACTGAAGCAGCTGATGTCCATATGGGTATTGTGTTTCATCTTAGCTCTATTGCTTCTTTCTCAGTGTATCATTCAGTTCCAAGTCAGTGCTCGATTGGCAGTTGTTTTTTCCAGAACCATCATCATGTACCAGATTAGGCCTGAGATGTTTAAAAATATAGACAGCTTTGGTAATCTTTAGCTTAAAATTTCTCCTGTATGCGAGTTAACAGTTTCAGTGTTTGATTTCATTTGAGATTTGCAAAGCTTTGCTGATAGAAAAAGATAATAGCCAATTATTCAAACTAGTTTTAGCAACTTCTTTAGTGCAGAAATCCTGCTAAGCAGGACCCTAGTACATTTATCGCAAATTGCATATTTTCAGATTTTTAATATTGTTCTGTTGTCACTGAATTGATTGCATAAATAGCCCATCCTAACATTTTGAAAACATTCTTCTGTGTTCTGTTTTGAGCACTTTCTGCTTTAAAAATGTTGTTTAAATTTTAGCAACTTGTGTAAATTCCACCCTTATTTTTATGCAAAATAAGTCAATATGGGTTTGATTAGATAAATGATGAATAAACGGTAAGTTTTAATTTTTTGAGTTTTTCAAAATTGAGCTCCAAAGTTGTGTTTCTCAGTTTTGGCACAAAGGCAATTTGGCAACAAGGTTTTGTATATTTTTTATTTCAGTGTTTTGCTGAGAAAGGAAACAAAAAGCGGAGTAGAAAATGAAAGAGTTCTTTTTAAAACATTCAGTATTTGTTAACTAGAAGTCTTTCTGTGAACTAACTTGGTTAATATACATTATTTTTACTCACAGTGTTTAATGGAAGGACCCTCTATCCCTGTTGACTCTATTGTAATGACTCACTTTGATTAAGTAAGACTAGCCTAAAAAGGTTGTTCCTAGTTCACTGACTGCGGTACTAGCAGCTGCAACATAAAAGCCTCTCCATTTCCCACAGAAGTTCCCATTCTAGAGTCTTGTAGCTTAATTTTGATCTCTCATTAATCAGGCATAATCTACCTCCTCCACTGTTACTGGATTTAACCTATAGCCATACAGCATTTCCATCTGTTTCATCATTTTCCAAAAATATTAAAAACCTTTAGAAATATTTCCAACTGATAATCTGGTTATCTTTCCACACCTTACACAGCAGTTCCTGCTCTTACTGGCAAGGAAAGAAACCTAGCACTTTCTTTAAAAAAAATAAAATAAAAAAAAAAAAATACAGTAAGAACCATGCAGTTTGTTTGTTGGTATTTGAATCAGTTGAATTTTATCTATCCTCCATTCTAAATGCTATCTTGCTAGCTCAATGGCTCACTGATAATTAATTTGTCACTTATTCATCATTACAAATCAACAAATATAGTTAGGATGTCTGTTCAGCATTGTACCTGCTGATGACCACAATCAGCTCATAATCCAATAGCACACTCACTGTGATTTAGAGCCTGAAGGAATGTGCTGCTTTGAGGTGTTTATCTGAGTATTATCAGCTGTACAGGTGTGAAATACTAGGTTCTACGATTAAATAAAAATTCTTTTTGCATCATTGTCTTCCTTAAAGTCCTTTATCATTCTTTTTTTTGCTCGACACTCTGTATTTAGTAGGATTCATACGTGCTTGGTTTGGTCTGTATGACACTATGTAAAATTAGTCTTGTAAAATTAAGTGCATTGTTTTAAATGGTATTCATCAAGGAGCACTTAGCTGATATGCTGGGAATGGTCTGATAAAATAAAATGTCAGCTTCTGGAACGCTTTCTTACTTTAGCTTTCTTAAACACAGTAGTTTAGTTTTCCTGCTACAGACTAGGGCTGGTCCCTGCACAGATTTTTATAAGTCAAAGAATGCATCAGTTCCTCCCAGTGTGACAACTGCACATTTGGGACTTCTGTACCTACAGCCAGAGTTCAGGCTGTATCCCAGAGAGTGCAAGGCACAGGTAATCTCATGAACCTCACACTTCAGAAGGAGTATGCTGCAGCTGAAGAGGAAGAATAAAAGTTATAATCTTGCTGTGCAACAAAGTGCTGTTTTAGTTTTGTCCCCAAGAGGAGAACCTTCGAGACATTATGTAGTTCTTCACCTCCCCAGCAGGATACTGCTGACTGACAGATCACACCAAGATTATATGAAGCTTAATTAGTACTTGTTCTAACTCCAAGGAGACATACTACCATCCTTTACACAAAGACTTGAAGTGGAGTCAAGAAGTGGAGTTACCAACCTCTATTACTACTACTGTTACTGCTTTTTAAAAAGCAAAACCTTGCTATTGATTCTTGATTTATTTCACATTTATGATCTCAGCCTCATTTAAAAAAAAAAAAAAAAAAGACAACCGACAGATCTAAAAACCATCAGAATGGGGACAGTGCCAAATAATCACATTATAAATGATGGTCCTTTCTAACTGAAACTATTGAATTTATATGTCCATTTTCTTGTCTCCCAGAGTGTATTTGTTGCACTTTATTCCACTGGCTAAACATCACTGTATTTACATGGACGTCATGTACATATTTATCATATCATTAAAGTTAACATGACTTTACAGATCTATTAGTGCTCCAGGTGCTAAAGCAACCTAATCTTTTGTAAATCCTATCAAAGTATTCTCAATGCCCAGTATTAAATTATGTGCATGTTCCACATCACATGCAATCCAACAAATTAATGTCACGTACATAGCAAAGTTTCATTGCCTTTTATTCAGGTCAAAAAACCCCCCTGTTTTTTTCCTACATTCGAGTGCTTGAATCTTACCCAATAGGTATCCCTAGGGGGGAGAAGAGAGGTTCAGCCCATCGACTGATCCCAGAAGTCCACGATGTCCTCCTGACTTGTCTACAATGGTATCTTCCCTAACATTCCTTCTCTCTTAAGCCAATTTAAACTATTTTCTTATTTTTAGGTGGAGCTTGAGTGACTCTAGTCATACATACCTTTATCATGATTGGTATAAAACCTCCTTGCTTTACTTTTAAAGGTATAAGCTAGAGAAATTCTGAGCACCTGCTCAGTGAGAGGTGGTCGCACCTTGAAGGTGGGTAGCCTTTGGAATGGAGGTGTGTTTTGGTATTACAATGAACAAAGTTCACCCAGAGGACATGATTTTGACAGAAAATTAATAACTGCTGGTTCAGCGCTGGCTCAGGGTAACAACTATGCGGTTTATCAGTATCATCTCATCCAGTTCCCATCCTTGTGGTGATATCACAGAGCCTGGCCGCAGTGTTTCCACTCCACTCCACCTTCCATGTTGTTTCTCTTAGAGTCAGCATACCGAGCTCCATGGTGTTGCTGACATCTAAGGTTGCAGGTTATGTTGCTTAGGGAATTATCATGGAACAGATTTCCTTGCATATCCACCGCATTCCACCCTGAAGGTTTACCTTCGCATAAGAGGTGGACATATCAATAAGTTATCTCCAGCAATTATTCCACAGTTACTACTTACAACAGCATAATTACTGAAAATGTCCCAACAAGCAGGAAAACCAGGTTTTAATAGCAATATTGAGCTTATCATTATAGTCGTAGCTTCTAAATCTTCTCTAAAGATTTCAGAGTGTATTTATAACTAATAAGCATGTTAACAATGTGTTCTGAGCTTTTACTTCTCCTTGGAGGAGTTCGGGAGAAGCATGCAAAAATCAATTTTTAAAAAGCTATGAAAATTAGAAATAGACTTCTAGAAACAGCAGCAAATAAAAGTGAGGAGAATCATTATGTAAGAAATACTTGCAACTGCTTGTGCAAAATTGAAAATTTTAAATAGGGAAGACACAATTTTACCGTTATGGAGGGAGTTTAGCTTTTTAGTGAGAAGTTTGTGACCTAAAAAGGGTGTAACTCAGAACAGCCTACAATATAATGAAAGGGTTGACATTGTCACAACAGAGGCGTTAGTCCATCAGAAATGTAAGACTGGAAGGATGTAGGCAGTACAGTATATTTTATTAAAACGTCTAAGTGAGGGGCCAGTCTACTCAAAGCAAAATCTGTTGTAATTGTAGAACCAGCAAGTACCCGATTTAAATACAACCTGTTTTTCAGTCCTCTTTGTATGCATGTGACTAGG
Source organism: Haliaeetus leucocephalus (assembly GCF_000737465.1). NCBI lineage: Eukaryota > Metazoa > Chordata > Aves > Accipitriformes > Accipitridae > Haliaeetus > Haliaeetus leucocephalus. The sequence goes on from NW_010972920.1 coordinate 5,542,345, forward strand.
TCATGGTAATCCTTTGATAACCTTACCTCTGTGTTCCTTCTTTCTTAGTGATGTTTTGGGTATTTTCATAGTTTGGGTATAGATCAGTATACATCTTCAGGTCTTTTCTGAAACTTGTCTAAGAGTCGTTAAAAAATGAACATCGTTTAGTTGTGAGGATGCAACGCAAACATACTTTTTGATGGGCATGCTGCTTGGAGACTCTAAAGGCTATTCTGTTTTGAATTTGTAAGCAGTGATAGGAATACTCTTTGCTTAAATGACAAAGCTGAGTGGTTAGTTTTTAAAATTTGAATAAGTCTCTGGCTTTATTTTCAATCAGTCTTGGTAACTTGATTTGTCACAATATCTTTTCAAGCATTTAATGGAAATAGCCATCAGAAAGATACCAGGATATTTCCATTCCTTGCTTTTCTTGCACAGGGGTTTCTTTTTCCATGTACTAACCTGTTCCCTCCTCCAGTTCAGTAATACACCAAACTACTTTACTGAAACTCTCCTGCTTTTCTAGACCAATGGCCACTGCAGAAGCAAAGCTCTGCTCACACACTCTCTAAGCACGTGTAGGGAGTCTCAATACAACCCAGACAGATTAGGTGTATGCAATCTGTAATCCGCTTGCAGACATTCAAGTGTTATACCGGAACTGCTGTTTATATAAAGCATGTACAGTTCCAGTATAGTCTCTTCAGGTCATATTTCAGGTTTATTTTCTCCTAAGTTTATATGTCTTATGCAGAGCAGCTTGGACTGAGTGTGTGTATGCATATGTGGCATAGAGGCAACAGCCTGAGTTCAGCAGAGAGGCTCTCTGATTTGGTCTTTCTCTCATTCTAAAACTGGAGTATAACCCAGTAGCCTTGGGCCACATTCTGACATCTCTTAAGGATGTTTCAAGATAAAGCCTTCCCTTGCCATAATGAAAGAGATTTTTTCATCTCAAGATGCCTTTTGGATGAGTTAATACAATGCATGTATTTAACCATTCAAATTTACTTGGTGGTTGGCACTGATGTTCTAATTCTTGACCTGCTTTTGTTGGTACTCTTAGTGTAGTACTTGCATTACTTTTTTATGTTACTATTTTGTTAATATTAACAACAATAATATGAATGAAATTGTAATAACATTATTACTGCTTACTGTTGGTAAACCCAAAACGACTGCGAATTGTACTAGTGTAAGGAGGATCAAAACTACATCCTGTGTCATTGATTTTAGAATGCCATGCAAAATTACAGCCCTGGGTATTTATGTGAATGTTTTGTTTTATCAAAGACAATAAACTAGATCATTATCTGAATCAAGTAATTTTTCATCTGCTTCCCTCCCATGGGATTTCAGTGATTTACACCACTGAAATTCTTTCAGAGCCAGACCAGTAATAAATAAAACTGCATAGAACATATTCTTAAGTGTAGAATGTAGTAGAAGGGTAAGGTGACCTAGCAACTCTGTCATTTCTCATTTTTATGATTCCTTGGGAAAAAAAAAATAATCTTTTGAGCTGAGTAAGTTCATTGTAGCAAAACTACTATGAAAGATTCCCATGGGACACTTGCATAACTGACCATTAGGACAAAACTGGCACAGTCAGGAGAATACAGCAGATACATTTTTCTGTTCTCATTATTATCTTTGTCCCAAGTGTAGGACGGGGTTATATAATCACAGTTAGAATCTGTCTCGCATTATAATGCACTGATCTGCAACTGAGGAACTTGCCAAGATGAGAAGATGGCATTCAAATTAACTCAGTCTTGGGACAAATTGAAAACTGCCTGTACAGAAAACAGCTGAAAGTGGGCCCGTCTACAATAATGTTAGACTTTTTACAAATGTCGCAGACTACACAAAATTCTCAGCTAGCAGCTGCAGAACTGTTGTTAGAAAAGCATAAGATAAATGGTATAAAAGCAAGTTTGGGCTATGGCATTTCCTCATGTCACTGTTCAAAGGTGTTGTAGTGATTATTTACTGTACTGCTCAATTAGGAAGTTTCATCTCCCCAAAAAATATCTGTGTTGAATTGAAGATTATTGGTACCGATGCATCTCAATAGTAGTACATTTTTTCTCAGGGAATAAAATCTTCACTATTGGAAACCAATGTGAAGATTATGTTTATTTCCAGTGCAAACACAACTGCTTTTAACTCCTCCTGTAATTCATGATGAGGTACTGTCTTGGTGGTGTCAGTCCAGAAGATGTTTGAACAGAGTCGTGACCACGCTTACATCAATGGGAGTAAAAACAACTGGAATCTTACTAATTGTGTGTGACCTGAAATCTCACTGAAATTAGTGGAAAAGCTTCTATTAATTACAGTAAGTGCTGGACCAGAGGGTCCTTGGCCTGGTCTTTTGAAGGCCTAGGTATTCTAATTCCCCCTCTCCCTCAGGATCCTCACCGGAATTGTTCAGCGCTGTGGATAACTGAGTTCCTTTCTAGAAAGGCCTTTTAGTGACAGTGATTTTGATAGGTCATTTAAAAAATCATTTAAGCTCTGCTTGAACAATGTGAAATGATATATTGAAATGTATGCCATGGGGCAGTGCAGCAAAAGGAACTGCAACACAGGTTGCTGGAGTAGCTCCCCTAGCCACCAGACTATTTTGTGTACCATTTTTAAAATTATTTTTTCTGTACCTTGTTATCAGTTAATCTATATTATTATGTAGAGAGACTGGTGAAATAAATAAAAGACCTGACAACTCTCCTCTGTATGTTCCGCAAAATGAGCTCTGAAATAACACTTTAAACAAGGCAAAATAATTTTAAAAAGCATTTTTTAAGATATGTCATTATTTCATTTTTTATCATAATGCCACAGAATGCCATATCTCAAATTGTTAGATTTCAGTTACAGATACCAATCCACCCATGACCAAGCCATTCCTGCAACTGGAATAATTTCTCATTATTTTCTCTGTTTTGATGGACAAGTACATACAAATATGGTGTGTGACTATGGGTGCAGAGCTTTTCTATAACTGTTTAAAAAACACTGTATCCAGATTACCAAAGACTCCTGAACAAGCAGGTTTCCTGTTTGTTTAAAAAATAAAATAGGCTAAAATTAGAAGCATCAGTAGGGAATGATAAATATTCATTAACCTGGGTGCTGGTGCAGTCAAACTGTATTGATTTTTGTCGTTAAGGATTTCATTCTATATCTGTTTCACTGTGACACTGAGATCAGTATGTTATCTGCCTTGGGACGCCCTATGCTTTTTCTATGCTGAGACACAGCGGGGCGATGACGACAGGTATTTCCAAAACACAGAGAATTCAAGTCAGAAGCAGTATAAAACTACTGTAAAACCGGCATTTGCAGACTGCTTTGGTCTGTCTTCTATCCTGTTTAGCATTCCAAGAGCCTGGATGTCACTCTGTAACAGCAGGTTGTATTCAACACGAGGAAGTGATACAGTATGTGATACTGTATCCCAGCTACGCTTGCCTGTGCTGTTAGAACAGGAAACTGCCTGGGAGCCGTTGTTTGTCCCTCTCTAGCTGCAGCAAGTTCATCTTCACTTTTGAAAGAACACTAAATTGCCTTATTCCTCTTGTACCCCAGCAGGACGTGCCACACTTAGCTGCAGTGGCCATACTGCAGTTAGTGGATTGACAGAGAGTGTGCGCATGGCTGAGGAAGGAACAGCCAAAAGCATTTATTAAGCGAATACTGGAGACAAAGTTTTGTCTTTCAGGGAATTCTTTGTGATCAAATTTCATTACCCAGTTACTTGTCCTACTGCTCACAATTCAATTGCAGCTCTGTACTATAGATTATGTCCTCTGAGACTTCCAACCGAGTTCACGTAAAGTGCATTTGTGCACTGTTTAAAACTTAACACAGAACCAATGAGATATTCTTAACTGTCAGTAAGTATTTATGGTTCAACTTTAAACTGTTGCCATTGTCAAAGTTTTCATTTCTTCTTTAAAGGGATGAATCTGTTTATATGCTTGGAGTTATTTAAATACAGTCCTACACTTGTATGCATCAATATCCTGTTCCAACTGTTGGGAGTTAAAATGTAAAAGTGGAGTAGAACAATAAAAAGGATAAATATAGGTTTGCTTTTAAATGTTAAAATGCTGTGTTTCCAAAATATATGCCAGGGCCTCTAAAATTGCTACAAGTATTTGATTTTGACTTTGAAAACAAACATGTTTATAACCTTCAGTGATGGGTAATTAACACTTTTGTATGTAACTGATAAACTTCTGTACTACTTTTGCTGCTTTTAACATCCAATACCTACTGTTCGTATTTCAGAACATATAGAGGTCATGCTGATATAAGGTTTATTTGTAGGATTATTTTTTGAGGCTTTTGTTATTGTAGTGATATATATATATATATTTATGCTATAGTGCAAAGAACGTTATTTCCCTGTACAATATTTAGCCGAATGTAACACAAAAGTTAAATCAGACTTACTTGTCAGCAAAACCAACATAATTTAGTATGAGAATAACTGTGATAATAAGTGGTCGTATGGTACAGTGGTTGATGTCCATATTATGAGCAAACATACATACCACGCTCTGTTTTTCAAGATGTACAGCTCTTTTTCTATTCTCATTTTCTATTATATTGCTAGGCTAATAATACAAATTTTATATTTGAGTTTTGTTATTAAACTATGATGGTGTAAGAAGGTGTATCAATTAATGTGGAACTCAACTGAGAAATATGATGATTAAATGGTCAGCAGCAGGTGATTGTTAGGAAAAGTAGTAAAGCCCACAATGGGAGCCACATCCAATAGCAACTTTCTGGCACAGAAACAGACTTGAAAATATTGCTGAGGTTTCCAAGTATAATTTAGTTTGACCTCTAATTAAGCACTGATCTCTATGAGGTAACTAAATTACCTTATCCCTAGGGTGGTCACTTAAGATAGGTGGCATTGTTTGTGTAAGGTATTTGCACTATAGAGGCTTAAGAAAAGTATGCAAAAATAACTCTTTCCTCTTTTCTTCCTTTTCATCAGCTGCCAAGCCATAACTTTTCAGAAGTAGTTACACTTCTTTTGTGCTTATACTCAGCAGTGCATGTGTATTTTACTTGTCTGGAAAAGTCTCATTGTGCTTTTGTTGCATTGAAGTCAATTAGAACTAATAGTAAGTGATTATGTGGAACATCTTGGAAGCTGAAAGATAGTACAGCCCTTATATGTTCTGTCTGTCCATTTATCATTCTCTTATTTGTACTCCCCTCTTCTCTTTTATGCAATTACTTCATCCTTTTTATGTCACTCCTTTCTAAAATAACTCAGAGATCGAACCCCTCTTGCTGCATTTGTCAGTCAGTTCCACTTACTGGTTTTCTGCTGTACACATAGAAGTTTCTCCTCAGTTCCCTTAGTAAATAGTCCTTTGTATATCCAATTCATAGTGTCTTGTTTCAGGACAAACCCTCTTAGCTAGAAGACCACCTAGGATGTGTATGTTTGTGTATATTTACTAAGCAACCCTTCGCAGCTATGATGAGGTGTAAAATCCAACAGCGACTCTGAAGTTGGGTCTATATGCATCTGGCCTGATACATTTGAGGGTGGGGTATGGTAAGGTTGGAGAAGCAATGGAGAAAAAAATTAAGAAGGAGTCTTTGAATGGGGGAGGAGGAGAAGAGACTTCAGAAACTCTGAGAGATGAGGCAGGAGAAAGCTACTAAAAATATGTAAGAAATGTGTAAACTTAGGTGGAAAGGTTATACAAACTGAAGGCAGTCTCATGCAGCAGAGCTTTGTGAGTCAGGGTGCTAGTGAAGAATGAAGACTGAGAAGAGGTGAAATGAGACTTAGGAGTTGGAAGGAGGAGGGGTGCCTGGCCTAGACTTTAGTTTCAGTCATTTGAAGTTTGCCTTTGGATGCTAAGAGAGTGGAATTGGGGCCCATATCTGGGTCTCTGTGTCTTGTGGCCCACTGCGAAGAAGAGAGATTTAAGTGAACTGGTGGATTACTGTTGTTTTCCTGAATGCATTTGGTTTGCTGGACTTTCTCATTATGCTAACGGTTTAAGCAGTGACAGGAAACATTCCTAAAGAATGCATCTTATTCACCTCCGCTGTTAAACTGACAAAAAACTCTCAGCCTGGTTTAGACCTGGTCTGACTAACACCATTCCAGGCATGGTTCAGGCATGCATTAGTAACTTGTGCCTCTTTGGATGTAGCCCCCCATTTGTTGGTACAATGAAGTATTTGACCAATTGAACACAAGCTCTTCCGTGCTAATTGGCCTCAGTGGCTGAAATGTCTCCTGGGAGTGTATAACATACTGCTACAGGCCTTAGCTTCTGTTTCTCAGCAAGGCAAGTGACAGAAAGTGTAATTCATAAAAAGAGGTAAGGTTGGAGGAACAGATAATTTTCTAAACTGCAGTGAATAAAAGGTGCATCAGCATGTTAGTTACTCTTTTATATTTGGTGGTGAACACAAGCATAATGATATCCCTTGAACTGGCAAAAGCGGCATAGATGTGAACAGTTGCCTGGACTTGCGGTAATGCATATGACATCCAGTTATACATTGACCCAGTGAGAGAATGCAAAGAGGGAAACGACATCACTTTTCAGTGGGAGAGGAGGTATGGCCAGTCTAAGAGCAAGAGATGGAGAAAGACACTAGGGCAAATAATGACAGCAAATCTAAGGCAGCAGGGAAAGAGAGCTGTCTGGATTCTATCCGTAGGAAACAAAGACAGACAGAAGGGGTTTTTTTGCCTACGCTGTCAACAGATTTTAATGAGAAAAGCCTATGGTTTGAAGCCTTAACGCTGACTTTTCAATGCTAATGCAAGCTAATAAATTGGAAGGATTTATAGACTGGAGTATTCTCATGCTGTCGTATGTTTTTATTTTGAGCTGAGGGTTTCTTCTCGTATCAGAGAGCAAACGGAGCAACCTTGCCTCCACTTGCACTGCGCTGCGTGTATTGTGACTATGTGTATGTGAACAAAATGTGTAGAAATGCCGAAAAGGAGAGGTGGAAAAGCATCCATGTAGTGTCAAGATGATGAGAGTCACCAATCTGAGTCAGGATAGTCGAGGAAAAATTACTCTCACACAGACATAACCTGTTTAGCTGAGCTTTTGTCCAGGTTATTTCCATATCAGTGAAAGATTTGCCAGCCAGTGTCCCGATCACGAGGGACTCTCTGAAGGGCTCAGATAGGGGAAAAAATGGGGTGGTGTGTTTTTGTTGATTGCTGGTTTGTTATGGGATTTTCTGTTAACTTGGAAGTGCTGAAAAGGACCAGGCCAGAAAGGGAGCCTGTGACAGCAGTCTACTGCCCAGATCTTCTGCAGGGAGTACCCCACAATGTCAGGGGAAGAATATGCTAAGGAGGAAGTCACTTTTTGAATGAGCAAATCTGGATGTTTTGATTTTCCTACATCTCTTGTAGGAAACTGTCTCAATTCCAGTCAACAAACACCAAATTCCTTCTATAAAATAAAAACAAAAGAGAGCTTTGTCCTGAAATAGTGCTATGAAGCATCTGCTTTCAGTTAGATGCAAAATTTTGCTTGGAAACATCCTGCTGGAGATGAACACTAAACTCACTCATTTAATAAATCAATGCCAAAACCAATCTGAAGAGATCTTAGTCGATAATTGGCTTGACAAGATTTCTCCTCCAGAATATTTGAGAACCGTTAGGGACTGTTGATTCACTTCACGGTATCAACTGTTGAGTCCTTTGCAGCTCAGGTGGCACCCAGCAGTGTTGGCAGATGCAGACGTGTGTCTGATTCAGTGACCGAGGAGGTGTGCATGCCTGATTGACACCTGCATGCTGATTAAGCTTGGTTTGGCTACCTCTGGGCAGCAAAGGTAATCGCCGTTCAATGGGCTGCGCAATGCTCATGGACTTGTGCAGCCTAACTTTCCATATTCTGCATATGGAAATGATTATACTAACAAAGAATTAAAACTAACGTATCGCAGAAAGGCTATGTGAAAACGAGCCTTTAGCAGACTAAAGGGATAATTCTGCCTTTGGGTATTCTTCTGATTGAGGAAACCAGAGCTTTTTAAATGCAGACCAATTAAGATTTATGTTGTGAAAATCTGGACTCTCGATCTTTTTTTTTTTCTTTGAATTTGCAAAGGGTATAATTTATCTTGTGTAAGGGCTTTCCTGATAATATAACATGTGTGGGTTTTGTCCTACCTTTTTCCACAGGGTTGCATTTTACCTACAGCGTGCATCGAAAAGATGCATGCTCTGTGCAAAGTTACCTGCTTGCACTCAAACATGTTAGCCCCTGCCCTGCTCCTCGCTCTCCTGGCACTTGGCATTCTGCTTTTATTTCCATTAGGATTCAAAGTATCGCCTGCTTTGGATTTCTTCCTTGTTTCAACTGTTTTCAGGAAGCAATAACAAAATGTCTCATGATCAAGTGTACTTTTTTTTAACTGGATAAAATGAGCTGGCATGCTTGAAAGCCTTAGTGTTCTGTAAAACATCTTTCTTTTTTTCAAACATGCTTATAGAAATTGTATGACTAGTGCACTGTAATCTGTAAGGTCAGTTAGTTGGGATGGAAATACTTCAGGGGTTTTTTTGCCCCCCCCCCCCCCGAAAACTTGACACCCATGGTAGCACACTAGAAAAGCCTAGAGAGACATCTCTTAGCTGGTATTCAGCAGCAGCAATACCAGTATAGGTACTGCTTTATGCAGTTACGTTTCATCACTTCATTTTCATCTGAATCAGTTCATGGTATTAAGACATTAAATTGAAAGATTATAGCAATTTTGAAATAGGGGAGTCTTTCAAACAATGATGGGGATGAAGAGGAGCCCTAAATGTGGAATTCTATGGAGAAAATACCTTGAAATATCCAGGATCTGTAGTTTGCTGATAAAATACATCTTCTGAATACTGAAGGAAACCTCTTTTCAGCTTCTACTAGAGTTTTTTAAAGGCAGAAAAGTCACAAGAGAAAAAACCTCTTCTGATTCTCCTCCTCAAAATGTGGAAGAAGGAAAGTAAACATTCAGTTAAGGGGGTTCACTTCACTTATGTCACACAATCTTCTTTACTAAATATCATCCCTTACATTTTGTGCAATTAGCCAACTCAGTTTCCTCAATAAATGAAATGTTAAGAACAACATGCTCATTAGAGAGTATTTCCTGGTTAAGGAAGTGGTTTGGGGGGTTTTTTTGCAGCAGCAGTGTATTTTTTTGGTATCACTGATAGCATTTAACATTTTAAAAGGCATTTGAGATTTTAGCTGGTAGGTTATGTTCAGTGAGGGAATATTGGAAAAATATTTATGAACTGGAGCTGTGCCGCTCTGCGGGAAATGAAGATGTGCCCATTAGCTGATGGCACAGGAGGTGGTTTGTGCTGGCCGGAAAGTAGCCAGTACTGTGGTGAGTACAGTGCTGTCAGAGTCATGTAGCTGAGAGCATTTACTACTTTGTATCTCTCTTGTTGTGCAGTGTAATGTCCTACTTCATTACAAGTAGCAGGGATGGATAATAAAAAAAAAAAAAATATTGTTTGTTTTGCTTTACATCGATGTTGGCTTATCTAGCAAATCAACTGCTGATTTGGCAAATTCTTTTGAGCTTGATTGTGTAGCACATTCATTTTTCATGGAATGGTCCCTTGCTGAAATGGCTTCTGATGACACATTGTCAAGTTACAGAAAATACAAGTTTTGGTGCCATTTTCTCAGCAAGACTTACTCACAGTAGCAGAACACTTGTGCACATAGTTCTTCCAGACACATCTTCTGTAAAACTGAATGTTGGGTTGTATTTATAGAACTGCTTTTAAGCGAGAGAATTACAATCATCTACTTTTCAAATGTGTGTGGGTAGCAGGCTGCAGAATCCAAACAGAAGCTTCATTTCTGTAGAGAGAAAATCAATGACATGTTGAAATTTACAGCAAGCCTATCCCCAGGGATTCAAATTCTGACAAACAAGCACCCTGAGCTTATGAACTTATCAAGTCTCACTTCAAATTATTTTGAAAGACAATTTCAAATTTTACTATTTAGTTCCCAAAGGATAATACCAATTTCACACATGCTCAGAGAAAGGAGCAAGGGCTTGAAGTACTGACTACAGTGGTTGGATTGCTAGCAGAGGTAGAGCAATAAGGAAATAATAATAATACAGTCAGCCACTTGGCCCTAGATTTCTTGAAACAGACTGGGGAAAAAAAAAAAGTTGATGCTGACAACCTGCGTGAAGAACTTTTCCAGAAAAATAAAAAAAAAAAGGCAAACTTTTCAACAGACTGTATTTGGTGGGTCTTGCCATTGCTGTAAGAATGAGTCACAGCAAACTATTGCCAAGTACCTAAGCAGGAATAAATCAACAAAGATCTACCAATTTCTGTGTCCTAAGTATGGTCTCAAGTGACCACTCAGCAGCTTCAGCAGAAATTTCTGCTTGTTTGTATCTATTATTTAGAACAGCAGGATAGGAAAAGTTGCCAGTCATCAATGCAGAAGGCAAAGAAAGGCCTTTTCCCTGCAATTAATAATAGTCTTTTTGGTCCTGTTGCACTTTGAAAGTCTGAAAGCTGAAAGAATTTTAACAGAATTCTAAAACAACAGAAAATATTTTGTCTCAGTTTCCTCTTCTGCCATTACTGATGTCTTGCATTCTTGATCCTCACTTGTTGGCAAAAATACGCTGGTAATGTTAGCAATGATATTACAAACAGGAGTATTTCTGTGAGAAATGTGGTCATTTGCATGCTGTTTAAGTAGACGGTTGCTTTATTTATAAATAATCTTCACTTGTAACTGTAATTTTTAAGATAAAATAATTTCCAAACTGTCAGGTTCCTTCTGTCAACTCTGCTTAACTGATATGTTAGTACATTGAATGTCAGCACACTTTAAAAATACCTTTGAAGTTTGTAATGTCAGAGCCTACAAGTCACCAGTTTCCTGGACGTGTGGAGGAAAGGGCAGACTGACTGTATGGGGAGTTAGTGGATTTTGTATTTGACCAGTACCTAACCAGCATCTTCAGAAAGTGAGATGATGCAGTGTCTAGATTTTTTGCCTTATAGAAATGTTAATTAAAAGTTTGAATTAGGCCTGGAAAACTTTCAAAGCAGACTAAAATCAGATGGAAAACGTGGTTAGTCATTATGGATCATACAGTCATTCTGTTTTATCTAGTGTACAGCTTATTAAAGTTGACAAAATCCTCATAAAATTGTTTGAGAAATGTCATCTGAACCTGATTCAAAAATATTGAGATTAAGTGTCATAAATTACTCTTCTAAATCATAATAATGAGTTTCTTAGAACCCAGGGCAATATGTCAGGTGTAGTCAGGCTGTAGAGACGAAACTATTAGTTCTTTGTGGTTTATATAATGTGTATGTCTATGCAACACAAAATTACATTAACCTTTCAGATTTATGCATTGCCTTGCGAATACAGGTCTAATTAGCTTTCCACTATCACCCCAAGGTTTATTTCAAAACTACTGATTTCCAAATTTTCCCCTCTTGGATATCCTTATTTTGGATTTTCATTCTCCAGCTATTAGCTTGCATTTATTCTAGTCTGAATCATATTTTCCCAGGGGAACTCTTGCCTATTTTTTTGCTAACCTAATAATGTGGGGTTTTGATCCACATTAGTATTTCAGTTTCATTGAAACTTAATTTTATGAGTAGATTTGTTGAAATTATATTGGTTCTTTATTTCCAGTTACCTAGTGACAAAATTAATCACGACTAGATATGTTGGCAGTTCCAAATACTGTGTCCTGTATTGCTCCCCACCTGGTATTCAACCATGATCTGCGTTTATGACCTTCAACCTGTTTTTAATCCAAACCTGTGCTAACAATTTTTTTGTAATTAAAATTCCTTATTTTACTTTGAATATATGAAAGCTTTCCTTCCAACATCCAGTTCTGATTTTATATCAAAGCAAACCATGAAATCTCAAAGTGGTATAAATGCTAAAGCAAAAAATCTTGCTTATACAGCCTCTTTTGAAAGCTTTTTACATTAAGATAGGATTCGACTGCCCAAATGGCATGTATCTATATCTGAGCTTGTCATCTACATTCCCTTTATAGTAAATGAAGAAAAATAAGCATTTTTAGCCTGTAGTTAATAGCATTCTAAAGAGAGGTCTCAGTCTGTAAAGCAGAATCATGCTCAAGAAACGCCAGTGTCTCTGTCTCTCCGCTAATTAAACGGAGCTCAGATACACACTTCACAGACAGCTAATGTTAAGCGAGATGAATTCTGTCTTTAATACCACAGGCGTGTATTTCTTTATTAGATTAGGTTTCTAAGCTCTTGCATTAACTTCAGTAACATTTTACATGTGAATCTAAGGTATTATGATCCCTTATTGTAAAATTTTATAAGGTACTTCATTGTCCTTTAATTTGAAGCACTCTAGTATAAAAAGCTAGTAGTATTAAATGCAGTTTTCCCACACTCGGTCACCCTCGGGTTTTTATGAGGTTCTGCTCCTAGGATGTTGGAAAAAAATATTTGTAACAGAAGGTATTTTTTATAGTATTCCGAATTTGTACTGTATCAGTAAGAAGGACCTTTGCCCAGCAGGTTTGTTGTCCGTGCTTTCACCTGCTGCAACAACTCCAACCCCTTGCTAACAGGTTCAGAGTGTCAAAGCTGTCTCAGGAGGCTGGAAAGGTTGTTAAGAGCATTGATAGAACTACCGCTGTGGAAATTATCATCCCACGAGTATCATAGAACTTTGTATTGGTGCTAGAGTAGACAAAGTCAACTCTTTAATTTTGATAGCAGAAAAATAACTTTCTTGTACCCTTGTACGTTTGTAAAAGATCCATCACTTAGACTTTATACTAGATTCCTCTATTAACACTGAAACCGAGACATAAGGTTTTTCTGTGTGCATCAATGATAAGGTTTACCAGAAAAAATCAGACATATTGTAACTCCATTATCACATTAAAATCTTAATTTTAATCTACCAAAGTTCATACACACAACAGGTGTTTTTCAATGGCAGCAGCTTTGGGACTTCATGTTAATCATTTAGGGTCAAGTTCTGCTGCTTTTCATTAAGCCTTGTTAACAAGTTGTTCCACCAGGGAAAAGGAGTAAGTAACAAGGTTTTTAAAAGTGCTCTCTTCACCTAAATGCATTTGACTCTGGTTCTTATACCAGATGGAATAAACAACTGATTGGTGTGGTGGTTTCCCCAACAGGGTAGCCTCAATAATTCAGCAAGCCTTTTTGCAGAGGCTTACTGCCTTCAACAGTTAGCTCCAGGACAAATGTGGAGAAAGCTATAAAAGCATGTTAGGGCACTCAGTTCACACAGAAGATACTTAACATAATTAGGGCAGGATAACAAATACGGGGCCCAGCTCTGGGGGTAAGTATCCTGATAGCTCTGCCTATGAACTGCTTATACTGATTTTTTTTTCCTTTGGAATTTTCCTGGTTTAGATGGGTTTCGTCCCCTCCTTTGTGATTGTTTTAACAAATTGGTAATTTCAAGGTGTTATGGTTGCATGTTCTGACTGGGTTGTGTGCTGGGTTGATATCTCAAGTGCTTGGAAACAGCTTGGCTTCAGCCTAATGCAGATGAAAAATAGAGCCAAAAGGGGGTGGGGTTGTAGATCATTTTCCCCACAGAATGCAATGCTTGTGTTTCAGCTATATTTATTATATATATTATGAGAATTAATTTTCTCCTCTTTATAACATATATGAAAATACAGGTTGCTAGTTACATATGGAGAATATTAGGTTTGACTTTTTTGTTTGTGGTGGGTTGACCCTGGCTAGATGCCAGGAGCCCACCAAAGCTGCTCTCTCTCTCCCCTCCTCAGCTGGACAGGGGAGAGAAAATATAACAAAAGGCTCGTGGGTTGAGATAAGGACAGGGAGAGATCACTCAACCAATTACTGTCAAGGGCAAAACAGACTCAACTTGGGGAAATTAGTTTAATTTTGTTACCAATCAAATCAGAGTAGGGTAATGAGAGATAAAACCAAACCTTAATATACCTTCCCTCCACCCCTCCCTTCTTCCCGGGCACAGCTTTGCTCCTGAATTCTCTATCTAGCCCCCCCAGCAGCGCATGGGAACGGGGAATGGGGGTTGCAGTCAGTTCATCCCACATTGTCTCTGCTGTTCCTTCCTCCTCAGGGGCTGGAGTCCTCACACTCTTCCCCCGCTCCAGCGTGGGGTCCCTCCTACGGGAGACAGTCCTCCACGAACATCTCCAACACGAATCCTTCCCAGGGGCTGCAGTTCTTCACAAACTGCTCCAGCATGGGTCCCTTCCATGGGGTGCAGTCCTTCAGGCACAGACTGCTCCAGCGTGGGTCCCCCGCAGGGTCACAAGTCCTGCTAGAAAACCTGCTCCAGCGTGGGCTCCTCTCTCCACAGGTGCACAGGTCCTGCCAGGAGCCTGCTCCAGCGTGGGCTTCCCACAGGCTCACAGGCTCCTTTGGGCGCATCCGCCTGCTCCGCCACGGACCTCCCTGGGCTGCAGGGGGAGAGCCTGCCTCACCATGGTCCTCCCCACAGGCTGCAGGGGAATCTCTGCTCTGGCACCTGGAGCACCTCCTCCTCCTCCTTCTTCACTGACCTTGGGGTCTTCAGACTTGTTTCTCTTGCATATCGGCACTCCTCTCTCCGGCTGCAGTTTCCTTTGCGCAGTTCCCCCCTCTACCCCCTTCTTAAATCTGTTATCCTAGAGGCAGTACCGCTGTCGCTAATGGGCTCGGCCTTGGCCAGTGGCAGGTCTGCCTTGGAGCCGGCTGGCATTGGCTCCATCAGATGTAGGGGAAGCTTCTAGCAGCTTCCAACAGAAGCGATCCCTGTAGCCTCTCCTGCTAACCAAAACCTTGCCATGCAAACCTAATACATTGGTATGGCATAGAAAGCTGGAATAAAGAATCTGTCATTAATGTTAAACCCTTATTTCTTTGACCCACTCACCCTGTTTAGAGGTGTTAGTGTATAAAGAGAAGATTTCAGTGGTATTGAACCATTCTACATCTCTTTATTATAGTTGTTGCAGCCTTTGGGGAACAACAGGGAACAGTCTTAAATGGCTTATGCTGTGCTGCCTGTACTCCTCCATGTGACAGACCATTGCAATCTGCTTTACTAACATCAGGGTTTGGTCAGAACTTGTGGGAGCCGTGACCAGCTCTCTGAGAGGTCCCTGACCTGTTTTGCAACATGTGCGTTCAGCAAATTAGAATCTTGTCCTAGAGGGTTACTGTATCTAAATATCACATATGCATATCTTAATGCAAATAGAAAAGATAATTATATCTTCCCATTTATTAGAAAGTCTATCCTTGTATTTTATGCACAACAATAAAAAAAAAACAAACCTAGACACAAGGAGTTGAATACTTAGTCATTTTAGCTTCCTTTTCATGGATTTGCAAACAGATGGTAGATAGACAAAAAGAATTAACGAAGCCTATGGCTGATAAAGAGGGCTATAGCACATAACTATGAGTATAAAAAAAAAAATCAAAAGAAACAGAAAAAAGAGTTTGGAAAATAACCTGGAATTTTCACTTTTCAGTTGTCCAAAACTGATGAGGTTCTTCAGGCAACATCAGAATATGGTCTGTCTGTGCCCTGGCTCAGGATGTGTTGGGGAAATCTAGTGAAGTTGGTGGAATTTCCCTGATGAACACTGAGCCTATGACTTTGAGTACATTAGAGGGTTAAGATCTAGATCGCAATGAGGGTAGACCCTAGTAGCTTTAAGGCTATGAAGAGTCTTCTGTAATGCCGTCTTGTCACGTTACATCCAGTTGTTCATTCCAAGGCAGGATAGTAGGTCAGAGCTGCAGGGAGCTATTCAATCAGCTTGTCCACGTAGGAGGTCCTGGAAACGGAGGGAGACAAATGTGCAGCTGAGACAGCCGCACAGGATAGCAGAATACAAGGGGCAGCAAAGTCAGACCGCTTTTGTATCTATGTAAGATTATAAAAAGCTGTGCACTCAGCCTGCCTGCTTGTAACTATTCTGAGAAATGTGAAATATATTGTTCACTCTGCTTTCTTATTTTTAACAGCATTATTTTATCTGGTGTTCTTTCTATGCATTCTTGCGGAGTAATTTTGGAGCATATTCCGTTGAAACCAATAAAACTTGTGCTTTTTTTTTTTAATTTCCTTCCTAATATTTAATGGAGTCATTACACTGGCATTAAGTCTGATGAATGCCCTTTAGTGCCTTTTATTTGAAGAAAACCCTGTGCTGAAAGTGCAAGAAGCATAATTGTTTCCTCTTCCTCATTCAAGATGGACATATGCATCCTTGTCTTTTGATTACGTGGTAAAGGGGTAGTGTGGCACATACAATTGCTGGACAGAGAAGACTTTCTATGGCTAAAATAAAACTTAGCAGCCAAGGCCAAACGATTAATGCCTGGCTCTGCTGTAGACTGAACCAAACAAGATGGCAAATCTCTGCTTGCCTCAAAGTAGGGGTTGATTATATCTCCTAGACCATTTATACCTTGCTTTTGCCTAAGGGGAGCGTTCCCAGCACTGCATTCTTTCTATCTCCACACACACACTCTCCCCTCAATTACTAATCGCTTGCTCTGGGCACTTCCATTACATGAGCTTTGCCACTTAGCACAGCTCTTTGTGAGCCTGTTCAACTCACTGAGCTGGCAAGAAGATGAAAAAATAATGGGGGGGTGGGGGAATGGGGGTGTTGGAGGAAGTAATTTTCCTGGGACTCTTTTCCTGCAGGCTTAGCAAATTGAACCAACTCAGCAAGGGATCTGGCAAACTCTAAAGCTGGTGCAAGGGTAAGGAGGTGGGCTGTAAGGAGCAGGATGGGATCATATAGCATAGGGTCAAGGAGCAAAAGAAAGGAAGGCAGCATAGCAGAGGAGGGAGGGGAGTGGGAGTACTTTCTTGGTGGAAGCTTAAATGTAGTCTCAGACTGTATTCGTACCCTCTGCTGCCCTGTTTGTCACTGGGGGCTGTACATAACTTGCAGGGTTAGTGCCTCAGTAAGTGAGTTCCTCCAAGTCAATGTAGGGTTCAATGGAATAAAATGACTTAAGAACACATATATATTTAAAATAAATTACCCTTATAGAATTGCTGACCTGAACAATTTGAAGCCAGGTTTTCAGCTAGCACATAAACCACTGTTTTGCACTTTTAAGACCAGAAGAGACCATGTTTTTCCCTGTATTTAAATGCTAGTTATGTTTACTACAGCATCAACAGTGTTCCCTTGCTTCTAATAAAGGAGAAGTAGCAAGCTTCAGGTAAAAGGAAAATACCATAGCTGTGTAAAAATCAGATCTTTGCCAGCATCCTGTGGAGGAGAGTTCTTTTTCAACAATCTTTTCAGAATCGTTTGATTATCGAGCAGCGTGTGTAGCTGTTGACAAAAGCTGTTCTTGAGCAAAGGGCCATGACTTTTTTGAGGAATAAAAGAGGCACCACTTCCTGTCATAGTATATGCCCTTGAGTTTTTTATGCTCTTAGAAGTATGAATTTATGAAGATAAATCCTTAGCCAGTGTAAAGGTACATGGCTCCAGTGAGCTCAGACAAAGCAGACTTGTGATATTTTATCCTTGGGTAAAATTATGTGTTGTGGCTGAGCCAATTGCATTGTTCTTTATCACTGAAAAGAGCATTTCTGCTCCCAGTCCACAGGCCTACTCCCTTCCTTGTGCTGCCTGTCACTCTCTGCTGAGCCACTTCAGCTGGCTAGAACTGAAAAAAAAAAACAACTTAGCTGTAGAGTGTAACTTTACCCTGGGCTGGAAGTGTTTCCTCCATAACTGAGGTCGTGGCGTTGGTGTGAAATACCTCTCTCAACTGAGGAAAAAACCCTAATTGCATTAATTTGGAAAAAAAACACCAACACAAACCCCAGTGGTGCTCGCAGTCTAAAGCCAACCCAATGCACAGTCAGAGATGTGGAACCAGTATAGAAATGAATATGTCAGAAAATAGCAGTCTGGTTTAATTCTGTAACATTAGTTCAGAATCACTTTAAAGACACAGTTGCTTTTGTATTTTATTAGGCATCTGGGAATTTAGTTTCCTAAAAGATTGCTGGTGATGTTGAGTTTTGGGGAAGAAGTAGTCTAATTTAATATGTAAGTATTCTTGCATAGACAGTTTCTTTAATATCAAAGCTCTGTATGGCTTCAACATGAAGACTTATATAAGATCTAAACTTAAAATAGTTCACTCAATGTCTTTGTCTTATTTAGTAAGGATTAAAGAAGATTCTTCCATTTATGTACGGTAGAACTGTGTAATGAGAGCTGATGATATAGTCAATGGAAAGTAATTTCATTTCTGCTACATCAAGTTTGAAATTTATGGAGCTTCTGTCAGTTTGATTCAAGCTTATCTCCTCCTCTAAATAAGGCTTCTTACGTATTGGAAGTGGAAACCAAGAACTGGGATCTGTTGATTATTTCCTAATGATTGTTTAAAATTGTTACCTGAATGAGTTATTGTTATTACATTAATCAGGCTAGAATTTAAAAAAAAAACCAAACAACAATAACAAAAAACCAAACACTCCCTGCCCCCAAACTCTAGTGGAAATTAGGAGAATTTGACCCCATGTAAAATTTAAAATTCCATAAAATTACAGGATATCTGGATGTTTTGTTGTAACTGTGATACAATGAGTCTTTCACTACATGTGGGTAAACCCTAAAGAATGTGTCTAGCTTTGCCATTCATTTTGAACAAAAAATCACAAATTAGAAGTTTCCTTCAACAAAAGAAATTAGTAAGTAGCTCCTGCTGGCGCAAGACTTGTAGCACTTTCTGCTTGACTGCTAAGCCATATAGAAAGTTTTCTAGAAGCAGTTTACAGTTTAACCATTGGACTTATTACGTAAAATAACTAATAATTTAATGGAACTAAAAAAGTATTTCTGGGTTAATAACTGGATGATGGGTAATGTGTACTGTCTGCTCTCTTTTTAGGAACTGAGAAAGCAAATTGAAAGGTCAGCTGCTGTGGATAGCAGACTTAGAATGCATGACGCTTCAAGGGTGGGCGTTCAGGTTAGTAGTACAAATACCCAATCATACCGTATCACCTACAGGTGATGATACAGAATAATCAGTATAGTTCTTTTGGATAACTGATGCATTGTTGAGAGGGTAAATCATCCACTGTGTGGGGCTTTTTCACCTCCTGATAATCAGACTTCCCCAAAATCAGTATGTACTTGGTGGAGAAAGAATTTAAGTTTTGCAGCAAAGTACAGGAGGCTATATTTCTTCCTCTAAAGAAAGTATCGGAAAGGGCAGTGTAGTCTCTTTCAATTCACTAATATTCTTTCTAGCTGTTGCAACCATTATGTTAGTGACAGTCATTCTGTGGAAAAAAGATTTGATAATGATCTAATTTACCTCTCAGACTTGAAAAATAACATCTTTGTCTGCAAAAGGATCCTGTCCTATGTGCTGTGTGTACATGCACATATGTGCATATACTCATGTGATTTGAAGCTGCACGTAGTCAGATTTTAAGTGCATTAATTTACATTTGACTTGTGAAAGTGTGAAGTAGATACCATCTTTTTTCTGACAAAATCTCAGTTCATCCTGGTCCGGTACTCTTTCTTTGATAAAAATGCTACTACTCTTCAGACCATCACAAAAGACATTCTCTTAGACTCTACAGCAGATAATCAGAGGAATGAAACTCACACAGTCCAGTAGCCTCTGCTGTATGTGTGAAAAGGTTAATTCACAAAGGCTTTAGATTTAAAGCGTTAGCTGCTAGAACAAGCCTCCAGGCCTTGAAGTAAGAGTTTGATCTAATGATTGAGTGGTCCCAGTTTCGAGATGCTTTTCTCCATCTTGTTGCAGACTTCTTCAGTTTCTGCTAGAGCCCTTTATTATTAGAGATGGGCCTGAAGGTTACAGTTCAGGCTGCCCGCCTGCTCTGAGGACTAATAGGCAGAGGTGGTTCGGCTGGAAGCTTAGCCTGCTTCCTGCTCTTGGCAGTTAGCTCAGATGCCAACCCTTGTTTGCTGGTGGAGAATCTTTTGCTGCCCGTTGACATGAAAGAATTCAGCCAGAACTCTCTGGAAGTGATAATAAATCAGATTTATCAGCAAGACTTCCCTCTGTCAGCAGATATCCAGAGCGCTTTTCCAGCATCACTGTTTTTCAGCTTTCAGCAACCATGCGAGCACCAGTTAACTTCAAAATTGTTTCCAATCTTGAGCCCAAGGTTTTAGCTTTTATTGCGTCCCTTAGCAGCAGCCTACTCAGAAACCTTCACAGAAAAATCTAACCCTCTTCTCCAAAAAGGCTTGTAATTTCCTGCCAACTCACAGAACTATCGAGGCTCAGAGGGGAAATGGTTGAGTTTTTTACACTGTTAATTATGCAAATTAGGATCCACAAAACTTTGTTTGGACTCTGCTCATTCATAAAAGACCCAAGTTATCTGATTTATTTTAACTGTTAAAAACCTACTATAAGCTGCCGGGGCTTTCAGCATCACTTTCATGGCCTGTTGGCTGGCCTCAGCAAAACGAATAGAATGACAATGGAAAAGCATATAATCTCTTGCAGCTGGAATCATGCTACCACTACCGAGCCTCATCCCTGGAGCGCAGCTATTACAGTATTTCTAGAAATGCAAGTAAAACCGTGTGCTGGTAGGACTAACTGGAATTACTAAGCTAAGAGGAAGTTGGTTCTGCTGTGCCAAAGATTTTCAGTCTTTGGTCTCAGGAACCTTAGAGAGCTATAGTAACTTTGGTAAACCATATCGTTTGTGGTTCCTGGTGCTGATGGTCTGTGGTTCAGGAAGCTGTTCTCTGCCATGAGAAGTGACCTGGTTGTCTCTAGACTATGCACAGCTCTGCACCTCCACTGGAAAAAGAGTGAGGAAGAGGCACTGAAACAAGCTGAAAAGGTTTGAGAATTGCTGCAATAAGCACTTGCAACATTTTTCATTTCTCCACTGTCTTTGGAGGTTATTACTTACACACACAACTGCAGCATTCCTCCCTTGCTGCTATTTTGTAAAATCTACCTTTACAAAGTGTGTTTTCTGCTTGGAGCTCTCAACACAGCAGAGCGTGGCAATGAGCTCCAAGTGGAGATTCTGCAAGAAGAATCATTATGAGTTGGCACCTGCAATATTTTCTATGTCAATTCAGTGAAATAACTACTTTAAGTGGAGAAATCAATCATTAACGAGCTACATTAAAAATGTCAGGTTAGTACTGGACAAATACATTGTAATGCTCTTGCTTATCTTTTTTATTGTTTCAATAATGTGTGTAATTTTCTGTTGGACTGGAAATATATGTGGAGTTTAATGGTGTAGGCAGTCTTGATTTCATGACAGTATAAGCCACTGTTTTTATTACATTTAATGGCTTCATAAATTAACTGATTAAATTGTTCAGTAGATTTAGACTTGGTATATAAAGTAGCCTATTCTAACCGGAAATTTAATTGAATGTGTATCAGTTGTCCTTCATATCTTTCACATAAGAACTTAATGTTATTTGGTACCTACTTTTTTCCAAGTAAAATGAGCATAATTAAGAAATTTTTAATTAGCTGAAGCATATTTTTGGTTTCATTTTGTTTTAATTCCTCACAGAATTGTCTTTATTATCTGTTAAGGGAATTGCTCCCAAACCATTAGCATTTATCATATTGGAAAACCCATTTTAATTGTACAAAGTCTGAAGGTAGACGTACACAAGTAGAGTGTCTGCTGAGTTAATACAGTGTTACATACAGAAACTTTGGCTTGTCTAGTAACTACAGAAGGTATTGTGAGTCAACAGTGGTGTCCTTTATGGGTAGTGTTAGACAGTCTGAGTTTTAATGGATGTCTGAAAATGAGAGAGTAATAAATGAAAATAGCTTGAAACCACAATTGTTCTTGAAACCGAGTTCTACTTTGATCCAATGTTCAAATCGCTTTCTTCCATGAAAATTCCTAAAAAAGTTTTTGTAGGCATAAGCAGAAGGTGGCATCCAGGCTGCACCAAAGGATAACCAGAGCCTATTTGCTAAGAATGGGTGTTGTCAGAGGAGTTGGTTGCCTTTAAGAAAATCCGTCTTTTGTGTTTTGTAGTACTGCTGTAATACTTTCATCTTTGGAATTTAAATTGCCGTCTTTGCTGAACCAAAATAATGTTTTGTTTCTCTTACTTCTGTTGTAATCAAAGGCAACTTGTATGTTCTTAGTCCTTCATCTTCTATTCAGGCACAGGCTTGCTGGCCATGGCTTATGCAGATACGGGTCTTCAGATCCAAAAAAGCAGCTCCGTAGTCGGTTCTGTTATTTAAGTTACTTGGTACTGTCTGCCGTGATTCACATATCCTCACTGCAAAGTTCATTCAAAGTTACTTATTTATTGCCTTTAACCCTCCAACTGCCTCTGAACAGACATCTGCCTCCAGCAGTTGGCAGTGCTTTCAGTCGAACAGACCTGGCTCAGCTGGAGGGCAGCATCCTGGCCAGAGCTCAAATCTCTGCTTTCACCTGGGTCAGTCCTGTCCTTATCTGTCATAGGAATCCTGGTCAGGGGACTTACTGGATGGTTGTTCACTGTGAGGGTCTCCCTTTATCGAGCTTGTCACAGCACAGTGAGGGAGGATGAAGGTGTAGCTCAGCACCCAGAATCCCACAATATTCTAAAAACTCCAGTGCCGCTAAGCAGTGTGGCTTGCCCGCTTCCAGACCAAACTAAGTGAGATGTCAGAGGAGCTTGCAGGCAAAGGCCTGGAAGTCTAGCGGCTTTGTTATAAAAACTGTCCTTCAGGGGAGACTGACTGGTTTGAAACAGATATAACATTACTATTTTGCAACTGGACTTAATAGTCTTGGGGAACTTCACAGCACCATCTGCATTTGAATGAATAAAATAAGTTTCTGTTATAGCTGTGAGCTCTGATGCGAACTGATTTTTCAAGGGGCTAGTGGCCAGCTTGCATTTTTAATGCTCTTACAAATGGTAATGCCTGCATGCTAGAGAAGTATCTAAAGAAGACAGACTTAGATGACAGAAATCCAAAAATTTTAAGGTTTTTTCATTATTCTTCAGTTTAAAGTTGTTTATGGGGGGTGGTATTTAAATGTCTTTTACATGGGCAATGTTTTTCTGAAAAGAAAACAGATGAAAATTTTATGTAGGTAAAAAACAGTAGCATGAAATCTTGTATATATAATGAGGTACAGAAAAATACATCTATTATCCCTTAGATTATATGAAACAGTATTAATTATTTTAATTAACTAGTTAGTTAACCTCTTCCAGTTGGAAGGTGCTGTAGAAATTCAAACTGTTTATCGGTAGTTGTTTTGGTACGTGAGTGAGTATTTCCTACAAGGCTAATTACTTCAAAAGATATATTTAATTAAAAGAAACAACTGTGCAATTTGTCAGTATAGATTCTTCTTACTGCCAGTCGTTAATGAAGAGCTCCTACTTCAGCAAAGTACTGCAGTGCTGAAAGATTCATTGCAAATATGTAACTTAGCAGTACAGTTACAATTCTCCTGAAAGACAGTTGCAGAAATTTAAAATAGCACTTCTCCAAAGTTCTGATAATGAAAGAATGAACAGACTTCCCACAAAGAGTTGGCAAGTTTCTTGCAAGTATCCTTGCAAGTGAGAGCTCCTTCAGTAAAAAAAAAAAAGCCTAAGTTTGCCAAGTAGATGAGTTAAGAGGCATTACCTTGCCAGCAATTTTTCAGATGTGTAAGTTAAGCAGGAAATAGATGAATATTAACTCGGTATTTACTGAACTGATTTCTTTCTTTTCTTTGGCTCCTTAAGGCCACAACTTGCAAAGTTTAGCACAATAAATTGAGATGCATGAAAGCATTGGCTGGGAATGGTGCTCACTGGAGTACGTGTCATGTTTTAAGAGAGGAGGCTTTTGCTCCTACTAAACACAATGGGGAATGTGCAGGTTTAGGCCAAAAATAATATTCTACACTCTAAGGTTTGTGATATTTTCATTTCACTTGTGTATTTTTCGTCACTGGTTGGCTAATGTTACAGTTCATCTAAATAACATGTAACATTCCCTTTTCTTCCAGAGCAGTAATATAAGCTAAAAAAAAAAATAAAAAATTTAGCGTGTAGCTATTGTTGTTTATTGGAAGTGAATGAAGTACACAAAAGGGAAGCTGTAGACCAAGACACACCATTTAATAGCTGAATGGGGATTCAAAGAAGCACAGGTGTTTGAAGATTAATTTCCTCCAGTAGAAGGAAATAAAAAAGGAAGAAAATTAGTGAAGGATACCTAACCTTGTCTTCAATACAAAATTAGAGCAAATATAGGGATTCTTTTTAGGATGTTTGTAGCAATATTTCATCAGGAGAAAGCTCGAATGGGGAGATAGGAACTATTAAAACCTAAAGTCATGACTCAATTTCCATGATTATACTAAAGCAAATGAAATTGTCAAATGTAATTACCTTTAAATTTTGAACATAAGAATGATTTTGCATGAAAAGAACAGTGTAATGTCTTTTCTTTATGTATAATTAACACAATTAGAAGAACTAGGGAGGCAGAGGTACATGGAGTTTAAGAGTGAAGATAGCAGAGAAAAATACCAAATGAGATATCTGAGAGACTCATGGAAAAAACATACTCACCTCAGAGTAACCATTTTGGATATTGTGAAGATTAGACAATATCTCATGTGGCTTTAAGAGAAGGTACCTATCTGCGATACCATTTCATGAAAGCATAAATCATCATCTCTAAAGGTTCGCTGTCCTTTGATATACTGCTAAAATGTTTTTGAGGGTAAATTTTCAAATGGTGATACTGACCTTAGAATCTTAAGTTTCAAGGAGCTTTGTGGCCTCTAACACGTCTTATCCTTTCATGAAACTGAGGAAGCTAGCCCATAGAAGACAGTAAGGGTCAGAAATTACTCTCTCACTTGTCACAGAGAATTATCATTAGAGAGTTGTCAAAATCTCAGTTATTCCTGGAGTTCTGTGTAATAATGGTAGCCAAAACTCTGAGTAAAGGAATAAAGAATAAATAGGTAATTGAAGATAAATTCCTTGCCTCAAGCTAAATTTTTCTGAAAGAATCCTACGCTTTACTGTGAACTTTAGCTTTTCCTTCTGCCCCTCAAAAATCTCACGTACTGTTAAAGCTGCCTAATTGGGCTAGCCTGAGATCAGTTGCTTATCCAGGCCAGCCACTTTTTCATATTTAAATCTTCTTTTTTCTATGTGTTCTATCTTATCATTGCTTTTTATGTGTGATTTTATGTAGATTACAGTAATTATAGAGAAATATTGAACCAGATCTCCTACAGGTTGGAGATATGAGGTCTTGAAAACACCTACTTCTGATGTGTTTCTCAGCAGGATCCATTTCATTATTATGAAATTATCGCAAGAAACCAGAGCTTTTTGCCTATGACTGCAGACAATAATGTGATGAACGCTCTGATAAAAGAGCAGTAGAGAGCTAAGTCTGGTAAAGTGAAATATGCAGCTGTGAAAAGCAAAAGTTGTGGCACAGTAAATAGGATAATGTCTCTGAGCTTTCAATATCTTCAGTTAGAAGAATAACTTGCTCTGTGACAAATATAGAACGAAGTGAAGAATCAGATTAAACCCAAGAACATCAGAGTGTTTGGGGTGCCAAAAGGTGCACAGGGAGATAATTCATTTTTGGATTGCTTGATTTGAAAGAAACTTCATCTTCATATCAGAAACTTTGCTTTATGTAATGAAAAATCACACCATTTTCAGAGCAGACCAAATAGGAAGGAGACGCAGGTGCTGTTTAGTCTGAGATATAACAGATATGGAAGGGACATTGATGATTGATGAGAAAGCAAAACAAGCTTTTATCCAAGAGGAGATTTTTTTCCTTATCTAGTTTTCAAGCCTCCAGTCACACGTGAAGGGTTCATTTTGATTTCTGCATTAAAAACAAAAAGACAGACAGACATGTAGTGGTAGAATAAGTAATAGAGAGGAGAATTTGTGGTCTTCCTTCATGTGCATTTTCATTGTATATAAGCTCAGGTGGAGATGAACCAAACTATACTTGCATCTAGATTCTTGCCCTGAGCAAAGCCACTTCATATTTCTGGAGAGGTAGCATAAAGCAAAAAAGCTGCTGGGTTGAACTCCAAGCACAGTTTTGGGGTTTTTTTCAACTAATAAAACACCAAAGGCAATGTTGGTACTAGTTACATTTTCTTTGGAAACTGAAGGTGGGATTTCTTTTGTTTGGTTGGTTGGTTTTTCAGGTCCTAATAGCACTGTGTCAGAAGGGATTTTTCTTCAAAATTCATACTTCATGTTTGCCTTTAATCTGATGTCGGTAGTGTTCTTTCATTTGCTCTTCATCCATGTAATAGGCTATTTAATAGTTAAGGATTTACCTGTTGCAGTTTTCCCCTATAAAATGCTGTAAATCCTGTGGTGGCAGAATCTGATTCCAAATAACTGTCTTGATTTTTGAAACAACAAAAAGCAGATTTTTGAAAGAACAAATGAACTTTTCATGTATAGCAGTATTATTAGTTGTTTTATCAGCAAAACATTTACTTTTGCACCAGTCGTCCAAACAATTTGTTTATAATTTGACATTTAAAAGCTTGGCAGTCCTTTTGTCTTCAATAAGGCTACGTCTTTTTCTTATCACCCATTTCTTTGCTATTTGGAGGTTTAATATTTTAAAGGCAAGAATAAGGAGTAGGAATTGTTATTGATATCCAGTAGTTTCTATGCTTCCATGAGGAAAAAAGGGTATTGTGGTTAAATGTTAATAATACAAATGTTTATGCATATATATAATTTTTCTCCCCTGAATAGTCTTCCTTGGCAGTTTTTTCCTTAGTAAAGCAACTCATCTATGTGACTATTTGGAAGTTTGAAGGTCTAAGACTTGCATGACCAAGTCTGCTTAATCCGATTCCAGTTAGACTGATAAAGTATGGATTGAATTCATCACTGCTCTTTGTGAAATGAAGCAAACTTTTTCAGCTGTTTGGTCATTCAAGAACATTTAGCATTGGGGTTTGTGTTCAACTACCATACCTCAGACTTCCAGCTTTGATTCCTAGTTTAGGACTTTAGTCTCCCATGACTCATATGGGTGCAAAAGGGGGGTGGGGAAGAGAGAGTATGATGAAAGGAATATGTGGAGGTACAAGAGGACAGTTCTATGTATTAGAAGAGAATAGGTCTCCAGAGAGCGATTCAGTGCACCTAAATTAGGCTGTCACATCTCTTACAAGGCTATTCTCACTTTCAAACACACTTTTTTCATCTGCTGTCTTTCATGTCCTTTTCAGCCTACAGTCCTCCTCTGCTCAAACTGTGGACTTTTCAGAGAATAAGAGTGGAGTTGTTCTAGCTGGTGGGTTTTGTCTTTGGAGCATCCTGAAATATCATTTCACAAATATTTTGCCTCATGCAAGTCTATTTTAGAAGAGTGCAGACTCTTCAAGCCTCTTTCTAGTGGTGCTTCTGGCAGGAGAACTGGTAAAAACTTATGGAAGCTCAGGTGCCATTGTCTGCATCTCCTACTAGTAACAAATGGGGACTAGAGAGCATTTCATTACATGTGAAACTGTTACTAAATTACTAATCTAGTATATTATTTAATTAATTGGAAAATGTATGTATGTTGTCAGTGACACAGTGTGTTATATATGTGTGTGAGTGTATAAATATACAGATGTATGCATGCATATGTGTCTAAAGCCACTGATAAATGCAAAGCTAGATTTCATTTCTTGTGGTAATACCAGACTGTTAGTCCTCACTCACTCTTCAAATAAATGATGTTTATTTATATGTGCTATCTAAGTATCAAGTACAAGAAGTCCAGTCTGTGTATTGTCCCTGCAGAAATACTTCCTTCTAGTGAATTCTCCCAAAGCTTCCTAATTTATTTTCCTCATCTGTCTCAGGTTATATTAATGCCATGCGGGTACTTAAAATCTAGCTTGGCAGTTCAGAGTCTGAATGTACGTCTTTACTGCTAACTCAAGTCCATGTAGACATTTCCAAGCTTAGCTGTACATCAGCTAGCTCAGGCACTGATAGGAGGGCTGCTGGTGCACCACAGGACTCGGTATGGTCTGTGAAAACTCTTCCAGGACCTCAGGGAAATATGGGCAGGTAGTCCATGTATTGTGATTATACGTTGCTCTAATTAAAAGCTAATTCAGGATGACCTCAGTATATGCTCCCTAATATTCAAATATAAGGGAAAAAGCAAGGATGCAAAAATAACATTTTTTTTGTATCTCACCAAACTGCAAATGACTGTGATCTTAGGGACTATGTAGCAGGCAAGCATTATGGTGGAAATGAAAGAGAAAAGGAAAGGTAGTAAATCCAATACTGTGTACCACACTTTTCCCCAGGTATTTAGGGAAAAGAGAGAAGTAGTGCCAAAAAAAATTTGGAGTTCAAGGCATAGGCTTTTAATGGCCTCAAATACTATTTTAAAAATGCAGCCAAACACCTGATTTGATTTTTATGTACGCAACATTTATTCATTTGTCTGTATGGAAAACAGAGTAGTCATATTTTGCTTAAAGAATACAATGCCCCATAAATGACTGTGTGAGCATCTCATGCACTGTTTCCCAATGAATAGGTTTTCAGCTGAATTAAGTCTAATTTCACGTCATCTTTTCCCCTCTCAAAACAAAAATAACAGGCACTTTCCTGCCTAGTTCTTTTGTAAACTGGATTGTACTTTTGACAACTCTCCAGTTTGGTGGCTTTTTGGCAATGGAGCAGACTATCACTGTGATCTTCAGGCTGAACATAATGGTCATATCTTGTGATTCAGAAGTTGACGGTCCCATGTAGCAGTTTAGAGTGAATCTGGGCATTTGAATTTGAATTCATGTTAACACTTGAACCTTCTCATTATTAAGTCCAGCGCTTTGCTTTATTTTAATTATGCAAATTGAATGTTGGGAGTTATAAAGAAATAAGAAAAAGCAAACCAGAGAAGATTATTCCGTGATGGTATAAATCCATGCTGTGTCTGCTTCTTGAACTTTGTATGCAGTTCCGGTCCCTTTATTTCATAGAAATAATATATGTTTGAAAAATATTCAGAGGTGGATTGCAGAGATGATCAGACATATGGAACAGCTCTTAACCCACATGAATAAGTACACCATCACGCTTCAGCCTGGAAAAAGAGGCCGAGGGAAGACCGCGAGTAGCATAGAGAGGGGAGTGAAAAGGCAATGAGCATTCTTTGGTTCTTCCTCTACAAGAGCTTAAAGGGCCACAAATGAGACTAGTAGGTAAAGTGGTTCCTCACAGGCCAAATAATGAAGGTTTATTTTCAGAAAATGATGAATTTATGGAAGAGAACTTGGGGAACAAGGCTATCAAGTACAAATGCCAATTAAGTCCGTGATGTAATTTGCTCAAGTCTAGAAAAAATTGAAAGAAATATCACTGCATGCCAGCCATCATCTTAATATTCTTCACCAAGTGTTCATTGCTAGTACTTGCTGGAGACCTTGGATCTAGTTGGTAGGGCTGTTCTTGCCCTTTTTCAATGGAAAGCACTGTAGAACGTTATTAAGGACAGGACCAAAAGGAAGTAGACTTATCTAGATACAGAATTTATAAACCTGGTTATCACATTTTTATCTAAACCTGTTTAAATGGAAAAAAAGAACTGGAGTCCCCAACTGGTTGTTGTCCTTTACATCTTAAAGATTTTAAGTCAAATTTCTTAGAATTTGAAGAGGTCAGGATTTCAGTAGTGTAAGAGTTTCAATGGTCAGAGAGGTGGGGGTTCCTTCTGTCTAATAAGATGTGTGAGCTGTTTCTTAACCTGTCGTTTTAGACTTCATCTAGTAAACCAGAATGAATTCTCCCGATTTCCATTTGTAGGCACTTTGCAGTTTGTGTCTTGAATGTCTCCATCAGTCTTTTATCCATCCCTGCTACTATATTTTAACATATATCTGTTAAGGTTTTGATGTATGTTTTGG
Organism: Haliaeetus leucocephalus; assembly: GCF_000737465.1. Lineage (NCBI taxonomy): Eukaryota > Metazoa > Chordata > Aves > Accipitriformes > Accipitridae > Haliaeetus > Haliaeetus leucocephalus. The sequence continues at coordinate 5,572,368 of NW_010972920.1, forward strand.
TCTAACTATGTATTTGTTAAAAGGTGACCTTTTGATTTGATTGTTTGGCTGACTTCAGTGCTAATAAGCTGAAGGATGAGGTGTCTAATGAATCCTGTGTATAGAAATAATGATAGATGACTTATTTGGAATTCTACAGACACAGCATGGCCAAGCATGCTGAGGAGACCCTGGAACTGAACCAATCTTACAGTGGGAAGCTTTATTGATTACACAGAGACAGGGCACATTTTAATCATTTTTACAACACTGTACTGCCTAAGGTACTAAAATCCATTAAATGAGGATTATAAACTTTGTTTTAAACTGGATCCTAAATTGTTTCTTGATGTACAGTCAACAGCAACTCTGAGATCAATCACAGTTACTAAGGCGTATTAAAATCAACTTGTTTAATTTTAATGCTCATACGCCTGACCCTCTGTGAGGCAGCTAAATTGCTTTTCTCCCAGACAGGAGTTTCATTTCACTTCGCGGTAGATTTTTGCCTTGTACGCTAACCAGCATTTTGCTTTCCTTTCTCCCTCCTTCCTCCTGGCCCAGGATTCTCATTTCTCTTCAGATAATTTTCTCTCTTTTTTGCCTTCTATCTTCATTAGCAGAAGCTGCAGCCTTGCCAATGAGTCAACTTTAATAAAGTAGGTGGATAGTTTGAATTATTAGTTGATGTAAAGTTACAGACCTGGAGCTCTTTTCAGGAGTCTCTGTTAATCTGTGCTACATGAGTGATTATGTTTGTGGGCTCCTAATCAGACCATAAAAACTGCTGGCTCTATTGATGGGTGTATTGTGAACAGGTACATTTATTTTAAACTTGTATTATATTTTCTGTTTAGCTGCATGCATTTTAGCATCCTGTGCTCTGTTTTTTCTTAGGGGAATTCTTCAAATCTATTTAGTAATTTTATTCCTGCTTTTGCATCTTGTGTCATCCTGTGTTTTGATGGTGAAAGATCCCTGTTCAGTTTGTATCACTTTATTTCCTTCCTCCAGTATCTGAAGTTAATCATAGAGTTTAGTATCAGAAAAGGGGCAGTAACACACCTGAGTCTTAATCTCACACATAAGGTATTAAATGTTACTGTTGCCCTAATCTTATTTGGGCAGCTTTGGATAGAATGGACTTATAAATACCTACTTGTTGCCCAGCATGGACACAATGAGATGCTGCTCTATTCTGAAGAGTATTGGGTGCTTTCAAATTGCCAGGCAATTTTGAGGATTTCCTGTGTCCTTCAAGAGGCAGTTGAAGCCTCTATTTCTGGTCAATACTTTTAGGCTGATAGTAAATGCAGGGGAATAAGAATAAAATTACTGTCTTTCATTTATTGAAAGGTCACACTTTTTTGAAAGAGAACAGGTAGAGGCAAGAGACAGGTGAACAAAACCAGAATACTGGATCTTTTTTGGAAAAAGAGCAATGGTTCCAGCACACCAGTTTTACAGCTACTGAATTTGTATAAGGCATTACAGTAATGGCATGTTAAGGCAATAAGTGGAAGAGATTAGGATGATTTGGACATGTTATCTGTGATTCTTGATGCAAAGGGAGTCAGTGGTATGGGAGAGAAGATGCATGTCTTTGAAAATTTAACACAATATGAAGAAGTAGAATAAGTAATTCTTTTACAGTAGAAAAAGAAATGAAAACCTAAGTGGTATGTAAAATAATGTAAAATTATCAAGCACAATTATAGAAGTACACAGCACCAAGTAATTCTGTATCTATACATTTTACTATAACTGTTACCCTAATGATAGCCTTAGACCCTTTAGGTTTTAGAGCACTCTGTGGATTTTCCCATAGTTTCACTCCTATTAAAGAATGTTTTTTTTTTCATATGGATGATTCGCATAATTTCATGAGTTTAGTTCAGATGTGACTTGCCTGTTTCTGCTTTATTTCTCTTTTTTCATGTACATTCTGTGCTACTTTTGCAGCAGATTTTAAAATGCAAGCTGCCATCTTCCAGCAGGTGTGGGGGGCAGAAGGACAGCATACACTGCTGTCTTGCTGTGGTAATGGAAAGCTTGATAAAGCAGGGAGCTCTTCAGAACTCACTTTTCTTTTTTTCTTGGCTACATATAAGAATTTGCACTGACTTTGGATTTTGGGGATTTTCTAAGCCAATAAGAAATGTTGGAAATAGGAAAAGCATTCTATAAATACAGCTATCGCGCAGATGTCTCGAGAGATCTTCTGGAGGCCACAGTCCAGTGAGCTTCAGTTATTTATATATAGCCCAACCTTTGCAGCTGGCTTGCCTCCTCCTTAAGGGTTGTATGAAAGCAGACAAAGCCCAAAGTCCTGTCCTGTGGCCTTCTGTCTTTTCTTCAAAAGCTTGGTAAAGCCACACTTGACGGTTATATGTTTCTGTGCTGAACTCTTAGAGATGCATGTCACTTAGCAGTGCTGAGTATGCCTTAATTTATCATCTCTTCACTTGGTATGCCTGCTGAACACTTTCTTCTACCACGTGTCTTCAAATACAAAGAGGGTTTGGAAAATTCAACAAGAGCTTAAAGGAGAATATACCATTTGCCGAGATTGTTCTGTGAGGGTTTATTGGCTTTGGGATGCACTCCCTCGTTGATCTTAAGTAGCTTGAATTTGTTAATATGTTTTTGGAATAAACAAACAGCTATCTCGGTGTGACTTTGTTCTTAATTATCTGGAAGGGCAAAATTTTAAAATAGAGGTCTATTGAGGTGAACTTACCCTCTAAATAAAGCACAAATTCTCTTCTTTCAAAAAGGCCTGACAAATTACTAGTTTTATTTAGGTAGATCTCTCCACAGAACTGCCAGATAGTAAAACAAATACATGATTTAACTGTTTTCCTCTGACTGGGCCAAATTCAGGAAAAGATGTTTTGCTGTAAGAAGGGGGCGAGATTTGCTTCTATGTGCATATAATCTGGGAGAGTCATTATTATGAATAATGGGCCATCTGAATCGGAAGAGCCCCATGGCTCACATATATCAACCAACTACCATGGTGATGGACATTGTATAATAATCTCACTAAAATAGAACTCTAGGATATTCTCCCTAGTTTTTATTATAAGTCCCAGGCAAACACTCCCAGAAATGAATCCTCTAGGCAATGTTAAATGTAACTCAACCTTGACTTGCAGGAATTTGTCTTCGGAATGGAAAAATTGTTTGTCTCCATGTCCAATTAATTCTTGACTTTCATTTGAAACTGCCAGCAAGTTTGCCAACCCAGTTTTGATGGGTTTTACTTATGTGATATAAATCCTTGTTGGCTGAGAATTAGTCTCATATATATTGGAAGGTGATTTTTTTTATTCACCGGCAACCTGGATCAAAATGTACACAAGAGACCTGAAAATGAAAGAATCTGTCTCACCTCATGAGCCACAGAGCCAATCACTCTCTTTGAATAGCTTTCGACCCAGCATATCCTATACAGGCAGCAGATAAACCAATGAAACATAGATTATTAACAGCAAACAAAATAGATATATTATCATCTTCCTGCCTAAAACCCCTGTTAGAAAATAAGTTTCCTGAATTCCTTGGACTTACTTTATGTGAGGGAAAGTTTTCATTTTCTGTACTTGCAAGATCTCTCGATTTATTCCCAAAATGAGAAACAGTAACGACTGTAATGTTGTTGATCAAACACTTAAGACATATTGCAGTGTTTGAAGTTATTGCAAGTTTCCTTTGCAAATTCGGCTTGGATTCATTCCAACATTTGGAATAGGCCTGTGTTTTTTTGCTGTTATCAATTTTAATGTTACGCTCCAATAAAGATTTCCCACTCATAATCTTTCTTTTACCACAGAGGAAGACAGCAACGCTGTCATTCTGACTCTCAGTACGTGGACATCAATCCTAGCTAGATTATTTTGCCCTTGTCTGAAACTCATGCTGAGTTCCCAACTGTCTGATGATTTAGTCAAGCATATCATAACCAGGGTTCTTGTGAGCTTGAACCTCCTGGTTCAGTTGGTGCTTTGGCAACTTGCTGATCTTCTACAGCAGCCTGGGGGATTTGCTTTGATAAAGTGCCTGGGAAAGGTTATATATGTCCAGCAAGAATAAACAGTGATTCAAGCAGTTACCTTTTCTTAGAGATATTATTATTAAAAAAAAAAAAAAAATTTAATGACCTGCACTCTTCAAAACCACTGTTACATTCTTGCAGTATGTTTACACTCTTCAAGCTAAAACATAGATTTGTGTGCGTTCTGACTCAGTATATATACCCTGATGTGATGTGCCACTGTCCACCAGGAGAAACCTGAGTGTTAACACTGTGGAATAAATCAGGACCAAATCCATGAAAGTTCCTGGAAATCAGTGTTGTTAGGAATGCAGTTAAGGATATATTTGAGTAAAAAACTGATTTCGTGCTTTGTTTACTGATAAAACAGTCTCTATTAACAGCTTGTCTTCCTATTTTATTGCTTCCAAATCATGTTTTACCAAAAAAGCTGTAGAGTAGAAAGTGTACATCAAAAAAGTGTGAGATCCAGACAAAAATTATGCTGACTTCATACTCTTTCTTGAACTTAATTTGTATTTCTGTATCCTCTTGTTATTTAATCTGCTTAAGAGAAGGTGAATGTGGAAGAAAGAGTAGTCTAATTTAGTATATAGCAAACTTAAAATTTATGTGCATAATTCTAGATGTCACAAGCTTCTGAAGAATGAAGCTGGACAAGTACAGCTAGCTGACTTTTTCTGCAAATATGCAAGTATCTGAATTGTGTATAATCATATAATGTATTATGTTCCCACAATGCATAAAATACCTTAGAATGATAAAAATAATTTGTAGTTTGAGTCCCAATTAAAATCAGCAATTGTAGCATGAAAATAAAGAAATTTTTAAATTAAAGCTTTTAAAATCTTCAATTGATAGAAACAAATGAAAAATAAAAGTTAAGCAGTGGAAATGCTAAAATGCAGATTTGGTTTTAATTCTAAATCAGTAACTTAATTTTTTACCAATAGCAGATATGAAGTCTGCCCTGAATATAACAGAGCTGAATTTCCAAGAATCAGTTCTTCAGAAAAGGATCTGGGAGTTAGAGCATTCGCAAAGAATGAAGGCAGAGTATTATCAAGAAAGCAGTTGTTGTATTGGGATTTATCTGGTAGGCAGTACCCCTCATAAAAGGCATGCAATAATCCCTTTGCTTTACTCAGCATTGGTAGGATCTCATCTGGAGTACCTGTGCAAAGTCAGGACACTGCAAGAAAAAGATCTGTGCAAACTGAAGAGAATCCACAGGAGACCAAAAAGAACATTTAGAGCGCTCCAAAATAGGCCTTCTAGGGAAAGACTTTTGGAGCTACTTTGCATAGAAAAGAGAAGAAAAAAGAGTGATATATGAAAGGTAGCTTCAACATGGCAAAGAAGAAATTATTGTCCATGGATAAGAAAAGAACCAATAAACTTAAAATGTGTTGAGGTTGATCTTAAACATCAGGAAAAACGTCTAATGGTAAGGTTAATTAAACACTGGAACAAGGGTGAGTTTAAACAAAAACAAAATAAGTAATTGTATAAGCAGGAGTAAAATCATAGAAAGAGCAGACCTATTCCCTCAATCAACTCTTTGGCCAGAATAACAGGGGCCCATAACTGAAGGATGCATACCCGGCCCCTCTTCATGACTTTCCCTCCTCCACCCCTTGCTTTTAGAGGAATGGTTTTGTGAGCAGGAGACTGCCCAGGTAGTGGAAAGGGTGGGGGGGAGGACCTGGAGCTTTTCCTCTAGCTCCCTGCTCTTGGCTGCAGCGCCTTCTTCAGGCATGCAGTGATGGCCTCTGAACAGCTGTCACAGATCTGAACATCATGGCCCCAAGGAGAAGAGCAGACCAAGTTTGGGACGACTTTTTTGTCAAATCCTGAAAAGTCTCAGCAAAATTAAAGTTTGCTGAAAATAGAGGGAGATGCGTGAGCAAGTCCTAATAAGAACTGACCAAGGCAGGAGTGTGGGGAGCCTCCATCACTGGAGTTCCTTAAGAACGGGTTTGACAGTCATTTTAGAGCTGTCACTGACCATGTCCTGGGGCAGAGAGATGGTTTATGTGGCCTCTTAATGTGCCTTCTGTTAGTCCTTTGTCATCTGCTTCTGCAGTGAGAACTCTTTTAGAAAGGGTCTGATTCCAACAGCTTCTGTTGGGAACTTCTTGTGGGTGAAATGGCAGTATAAAAAAACATCCAGAGAAGGAAGCTGATTAGCTAATTTAGAATATTTTTTTAAGCTATTCAATACCTCTCTCAGTATGTTCCTGTAAAGAGTTTTACAAAGATGAGGCTTTTTTATATTTTTATAAATTCTCTGTTAGAATATTTCTAGGTTAAATACATATGTGGAGTATTTGAGGAGTGCCATTAGAGTTCCCAGGACTGTTCCTACATCCTCAGGTTACCTTGAAAATTAATTTTCCTCTCTCTGCATTGATCTTCCATAGGTTTCCTAAAGGATGGGACAGCCTTCCCCCCACATAGGTTTTCACAGCCACATTATGAGTTGGCATAATCCCAGTAAAGCTAGTAGAATCACACAACTAGAGAACTTGTGGTTAAACAGATAGTACCAAGTATGTAAGATACTGGATTGTTTACTGAGATGCTCCCCAGTAGTTGATACTGGGCTGATAAGATTTGTTTTACACAGAGAGCTGTATGGGTAGTTAGTGAAGAACTGAAACAGATGATTACTGAAAATAATTGATTTTCAAACTACAGTTCTTTCCCAATTAAAATTATCCTAAGGCACTCAAAAGCTATAATTTAAAGTTGTAATAGAAATCCAAGCAAGTCCTCACTTGCAGTGATTTTTTAGATACAATAACCATTTTGAGTCATGCGAGCAGTAAAAACTCCCTCCTTTTTATTGTAAATTATTTAACCTTACACTTTTTTTTTAAAAATTGGGTTAAAATTGATTTGGTTTGGTTTTCAAATGTGTTCCAACCAGGAAATTTGAGGCCATTTTTCATACTGGGGAAATAATGGATAAAAACCCCCACTCTGGTGTAATCAGCTGAGACTTTACCATTGGCTTTGATGACACCAAATCTTACCCCCTGCCCTAAAACAGGTTTCACTAGAGAACAACGGAAACAATGTCAGCCATGGTAATGTGAAATACCTTACTTTCATGATCTTGCTGTGGGCTACTGGTCTGGTCACTTTAGTTCCAGAGTGTTTTTTACAGACCTGCTTTGTCTGTAGAGATGAGAGAAGCCAGTAATTCCAATGAAGAATTTTAATGCTTATGGCATAGGGATTATCTCTTAAAACAAAGCTGTTACGCAGCAGCAATATCCATAATAGACATGTGCTGGGAAAATAAGGGGGAAATTTAACCCAGGCTCTCTTACCCTCTGTAGCCCTTCTGCTTTTGATCCACATAGGATCGTTCCAGTTCAGTTTTAAGACTTCTGTTCACTCATTAGTCTTCTCCTTTTTCCAACCTTGCCTCTGATTTGGTGCAAAATTTTATATAGGCTTATTTTTGTGAAATGGAATTTGTAAAGAGTTGTGGTTATTTTGACATGAGAACTTGCAAGAGAAAAGATGATACACTTGAGATAATGCTTATGTGAAGTAACATACAGTGATAGTTATTGTCAGTTCAAGGAAAGGTAGATATCTTTGCTGGCATTTATTTTATTTCCAATTCAGGTTTGTCTGACTCACTTCAACAATAGAAATAATATTTGTTTGTGACAGAAATAAGTTCTTGTCCAAGAAGTTTCCCACCCCAACCCTTGCTTGTGAGCTCTATTAATGGAGTAACTTCAGTATCATTATATCTGCTCAGTGCTTTGACTTTGCCAGAAAATATTGATCTGTAGCATGATCTGTCCAAGGGCAACAGCATCATTAATTGCTAAGTGATCTGCAAAACAATTAGAGACCTCCTGGCTGTTGTACAAATAGATGAGTGGAGCTGTCTACCTAATCAGGTCCAGTTGTATCTATCGATGGACCCAACTGTGTTGTTCAGAAACGTCTTCAACTTCTGTCACTTTCCTGCTTCCCACAATAACATATGCCATGCTCTGCTCTGTGGGCCTCCTGCTCAAAAGCCTTTGAGGAGAATTTTCTGGAGGGGGCAGGATGTGCAGAGTTTTTAAGGAATTTTTTATCCCATATCTACATTCTCAGATTTGTTTTTTGAGAGACAAGCAGGAGTAAACTAAAGATTATAAGCATACAAGAAGCTGTAATTCACATTTGCATTAACGGCATGAAGGCAGGACAAATATATTCAAAATTAACTCAGAGCCTGGATGCAGTGAATTTAGCACTGAAGCAAATGAATAGGTTTGATGATTTTCTAGGCTGTGTTGTTCAGCATCTAGTGCAGTGGGAGTTGGGCCTTAAATTGGGTCTCTGAGGACTAAATGGTGAATGGTGAGACTGCATTTATCGGTGTCATATTTCTATATGAAGCAAACCAATTAGGAAGAAAATACAATTAGTATCAGTCCCCTTGAAGTTAGATGGCACAAATGTTGCAGAAGTATCCTCTGCTTAAAATGCTTGTATTGAGCTCCAGGTGATTATTGGAAAAAACAGAGCAGCGACGGTCAGGTGTATTCTGTCAGACAAGTAACAGGGAACTAAATTTGTGACATGGCGGAGTGGCTCTGGTAAGATGTGTTTCTATGAATGCACTCATGTTTTCCTAACTATTCTTGTTGTATGTTTCCAGAGTCTTTGAAGGATTTAGTCTATAGTTTGGGGGAGGGTGAGTAAACTGTATTTCTTCAAGAAAAATTGTATTTTTAGTAGTATCTTACAGTGTTTAAAAAGTAAACATAAGCACTGCATGCCACACATTGATGCTGTTTGTGTGTGATACTTAGTTTAGTGCCTCCGGACAATTCGCTGTTGAGGATTAGATGCTAACTTTTGACTTTCTTCACATTCTTTGTTTACATAGGTCAGTGTTTTAAAGCTCTTTTTTTTGGTATCTGGCGATGAGATTTTTTGGCAAAATTGCTGTGGTGGTCACTCTGTCATTCCAACTAGAATTTGAAGTTGCTTTTGGTTTAAATGATATACAGATTTTAAGACTTTTTCCTCTATACGGTATTGGTTTAGCACAAACCAATGAGAAATATACCCAGTGGGTAACTTCCAGTATTCTTATTGCTATCTCTGGCCTAATTTTAGTGAGTAGACTTCTACAGAAAAGCTGTTATTTCTTTTAATACAGGCCTTGCTACATACAGTACAAGGGCCAGAAGATCAGCACAAGCAGAAAAGCTCATACTTGAGAACAGAAGTGTGTAGGCTGCTTCTTTATATGTGATTTAGCACCTGCTTCTTTTAAGGCGTGGTTAATCTTTCTAAATTAGCAGCAGATTCACTGGCCATCCTTCCAGTCCCTCAGAAGGAAAAGGGATGAGGGAGTCCCTGCAGTGAGTGGTTGATTGAGTGCAATCCCTATTATCCCGTGTCTCGGGGCAGAGCACCGTGAAAGAGCCAAGAGGATTTATGTGGTAGATAGAAGGGTTGGAGGGAGAAAGTGATCCTTTTAAGACAACCAGAAAAGCAACCTGCTTTTTTTCCTTTAAGGAGCAGTTCCTTAAAAAAATTGAACTTTTCTATAAAGGCAGCTGTGTGGTTTCTGTTCTTATTTTGTCTTTTAAGCATCAGTATTCTACACGTGGATACAAGCAATACTATTTTTACAAAAAAGATCCCTATTTCAGTAGAATGGTTTTGTGATGCTTTCATTGACATCACATCAGGGTGTTAGGTGGTGCAACAGAATAATAAACTGGCTTTCCCTTTCTGCAGACAGGTGTTCAGATACACTGTAGATCACAGGTAAAAACGAGTCTGGCAGTCCTGTCCCTACTGCTCTGTTTTATAGCCCAAAAAGGGGAAGAAGAACATGAAAAATACTCAATTCTTGGCAAGCTCCCAATTTGATTTTCATCCATATGTTCTGCAGCCCTCCATTCAAATAAAAACAAACACAAATCATAATGCAGGTCACAAGAAAGGTAACAGAAAGTCTGAAGCAATAGCCTAAAGAGTGACGATCGAATTTTCTAACAGCACAGCACTGCAAAGGGTAGGTGTTTATAGCAGGGGAGATTTGGTCTTTATTCATACATGATTTTAGTTTCCACAGTTACTAGGATGCTTAGGATCAGAGAAGACTCCCACAACTCAGCTATGCTTTTCCTAGCACTCCTCTTGTGTTACTGGCAGTTGGATTCTGGAGCTGCAACACTGCTATTTCACTTCAGTAAGCAAAAAGCTTTCTTGGGAAACTGGCATTGTACTGACTTAGTTATACATAACAGAAGAATTTTGCTGGAGTATAAGGTGTAAGAATGGAGGATTTGGGCCTATAAATGTTTTATACAATGAAAACAGTTTCCTCTTTTCCTGAAGAAAATGTTTCAATTTTTTCTGAAAAATCTGCAAGTAGTTATGGTCAGAATCTTACAGTCAGAATATTACAATTGAGGTGAGCCATGATAGTGCTGCGTTAGGGATTCCCTGTAGGTCAGGCTCTGTATCCAGCCTGTACCTCATGCAATGCACCGTAAATAATCTCTCTCCCTTCTGTCTAGCAAAAGTATCGTGGGTGTCTGTCCCTATAGTCCAGAGCAACGTTTGCTCTTGAGAGCCCAACCCAGAAATGCAAGAGGGTTTCTGTAAAGCTCTGTGTCGTCACATCTTAGTTTAAAAAATCAGCCTTTCGTGAAAAACAGAAAACTACATGTTTTCAGTAAAAACTAACCATTCTTCCACACAAAAGCCTGTGTGCTCTTCCCAGGGCACATTCTTCCCAGCAAACAAAGTGAAAGACTCAACCTTTGAGCTTTTCTTCTGGACTTTGCAGTGACTTGCCTGTCACTGGTTCGGTCAGAAAGGGCTAGTTTCTGCCACCCTTATACTGATGCTCGGTGGTTTTTTCCTGTTTAAGTAAGTCTATGGTAGTCAGCTGGGCTGTCTGTAGATTACAGTGGTACTTATTCAGAAGCTGGGAAATTAAAACTCCGTAGTGTATCATGCAGTCATGCTTAAACTGAACATTAAGCAGTGCCTCTGAAGCTGTCTAAGACCATTTAGAGTTGTGTGCAGCAACATTTAGTAAACAAAATGAATTGTACTGCCTTTGTGTGTTACTAGCCAACAAAGCTGAAAGAAGAACTTGATTAAAAGCAGAATTACTTGATCAGTTAAAGAATTTTGCATCTGTGGACAGATGCATCTGGAAGAAGGGCATAGGAAGAGAAGAACAAGAGTTCCAACTTTGAGCAAGAGTTTTGACTTAAATGTACATACTGGACTCAAATACCAAAGTAAAAAAATGCATGTAGTTGTAATCTTTTTTCAGGATGGCTCCTTTTAATTCAGCTGCATGTTGTTCTGCTTAAGGTAGAACCTGAATCATTTGACACAGAAAAAGTCCTTCCTTTCCATCCCTTTACTTTGTTTACCAGCTCCCTGCTCCAAATAAGTCCTTTGATCAGACAAGCGTCATCCTCCTCTTCATTTCTATTTGCTAAACTGAATTAATAGCAGCTAAAAGTATATTTTTTTCTCAAAGAAGATATTGTTAGCTCTTTCCCTGCTGTCACCTTAAACGTTTACCCGATCAGCCAAACACACAAATTGCAAGCAGTTCCCTGTGTTTTTTCAGTACCTAATCCCCAGCTGTTCCATGTCTACCAGCTGCTGAAACAACAAGCATTCATCATCAAGATGTCCATAATTCAGTCAGACTTTATCAGTAAAATATCAGTACATTAGCTTTGAAAAGTGTTGGTAATTTAGAGAAATACTAAAATTAAATCATGTTCGAAGTAAAATAAATAAGGTTGGCTATTGCAACGATAATTCATTTCTGTATTAAATGCTGCAGCACCTTCCTTTGGACTGCTAAAGATTTTCTGTTTTGCCTCACCAGAGGAGAGCCCATGTCCAAGAAAAAACTGTCATTCAGGTTCTGAAGATTACTGTAGGGTCTGTGCCAGGGCAAGGGCTGCCCTTGCCTTCCAGTGCGCTTAGGCCAGGATAGTCCTTGAGACCTATAGGACCTCGCAAGAGTAATCCCTTGCTTTTGGTAGGAGAATTGATCACAGAATACTAAGAAGTGTTTTCCCCATGGTTGTTACTATTGTCCGGTGGAGAGTAAATGTATGTTGCCAGCCCGTGCATTTTTTTAAAAACAGAAAACTTGTGGATTATAAAAAGCAAAACAAACAAACAAAAACCCCTCTGCTTGTGTTTTTTCTCCACAATGTTGCTTTTTTTGTTTGTTTGTTTTCTAGTTGCATGACGATGCCATATTATTTAATGAATGTATATTTTCCTGTAGAAGGGTTACAAGACTGGGGTGGATACAAGAATTAAATGAAATGGAGTCTTTTGAATTTTAAGAAAAAAAGAAAACTCTGCCAATATAAATTCTTTTTAAAAATCTCAAACTTTTGCATCTCTCTTACACAGATACTTTTTTTTTAAACATTTGAAAAATATATTGTGTAAAAAAATCTTTCCTCAAAACTTTGACATTTCTGAGTTCCAACCACAATCTCATAAATTTTAGGCTTCTGTGTAGGGTTTATAGTGCAGCACTTGGATGCCATATTATAAATTAAATTTAAAAATTAGATTTAATTTAAAAATTAATATTTTCAATTAAAACTCTATTGAAATATCCATTTCTGTAATACCACCTACAGTATTTGTGCATTCAGACTTCTGTTTACAAATGAAAGACAACTACTATGAATAACAAAAAAGTCTAATGATAGGCAGTTTTAGCTTTTCATTGTCCTGTCCTGTACTTATTTACTCAGGAAAAAATTCTGCTGGTGGAGAGTGCTTATAATCTCTCATCTGAGGAAGATTCATAGTAACTTTTGTAGTCTTTGGAACAAAATGTCTGTCCTATACCGAAGTTTACCTGAGTCAAGTAGTTAAAAGTCAATCAAGTACTTCAGACTGATCCTTTTCTTTCCCCACACTCATCCACTTTAATCAAGAAGCCTACTATAAATTTGAGAGTCGAGCATCAGATTTTAAATTTCTTTTACTTCTCAAACCTGTTGTGTGAAAAAAAATTTCTAAAAACTTAAACTGTTTAGCCATTGCAAACATACATTGGAAATGCTGGCCAGAGCAGTAGTGTATCATTAATGTTGGCTACTTCTGCTTTCAGGTTTTCTTGTAAACATATTTAATCTGCTAATATAAATATAGAAGGAAAAGACAGTATGTTCTAGCATCCATTCTGACTGCAACATCAAGCTTTAGGCAAAAGTGTGCTGTTTCCAAGGCCCAGTGTAGCTGTTGTTATTGCAGAGGAATTGAGGACTGAATTGTGAGAATTTCAGGTCACGTATGGAAATGTAAGTCCTTCTGCCATTCGTTTAGAGTAAATCCAGAGTGGTTCCAATGGGATTGTGCTACATTTATTCTTTGCGTGGCGAAGTATCTGCAGCACATTAGGCACTGTGGAAAGGCAGATTTACATTTAGAAATCTGAGAGTATTAAAATTCTGTATCCAGATCTAACTTCAAAATAGTCTCACTTTAGCTAATTTGCTAAGAGAAAAACAGTTTCTGGAAGTTCTGTATCACAAAATAGCACTATCATATTTATAGTCAGCATTTCCAAAAATAAGACATTCAGCAGCATCTTCACAGGCAGGTAAGAAAAGCCTATTCCTGTTTACATGATTCTGGTAATGAACCATGAAGGAAGGTGCTTTGAAGCCATCTGTCAAGTAGCTTACTGGTTTGGGTAATTGAAAGTGATTTAATACATCTTAGAAAAGAAAGGTCGAATCATGTGCTGTAATTCTTAACCTAGTGGCTTCCTGTACAGAATTGGGAGGCAGCAGTTTCTTGAGGACAATAAGGAAAGATAGATGCACTCTGTGTATGTCCAAGAAGTGCAAATGGAGCTCCTGCCCTGTGGTACTAATTGAATGTATTAACAAACACAAATCTTTGCTAGCAAAGAATTTAAAGGTTAATTTCTTTACAGCATTTGCTGTCTCCTGCAAACAGATGTTCATTCTCTAGTAACTGCAAGGCTTTAATACACATTTTTTGTAAAAGTGAATTTCACCCAGATTAATTTCACTTTGTGAAAAAGTTTTCTTTTCCCCCTCTTCCTATCTGTTGACGATAACTGTATTCATTGAAAGCTTAGCATATCCAAACTTGACTACATCATGCGTGAAGTTGGTATCATTTTCCACTACCATATAATGTATTTTCATTTTCACTGTGTAGACTAGAGCTTCTCCCAGTCCTTGCAGACCTCTAGAGATTATAATTGTGACAAGTGGAAATATGTCCCTGCCTGGGAGATGCAGTTATATCAGCCATCCCAGGAAAGAAAGGATGATTTAACTGCCAGTAAAGACGTCAGACAAGTCCAATGAGGTGCAGGATTGTTAGCAAGGGAGCTGGGTATCATACCTACCCATCAATGGACTAGTAACCCTGACCTGCCTCTGTGTGTGAGGTTACACAACAGAGGGAAAATAAGTATCTCCAAATTGTTCTATCTCGGTCTAAGTAATCATCCTAGGAAAACAAAATAATCCACATTTTTAGGAGATTTCCTTCTTCCCTAGCCAGAGTAACAGAGAGTAAGACGACTGGTAAAATCAACCCAGTATGGGATAAGATTCTATGAAGCTTTCGTTATTTTTTTTTTTCCCAAACAAAGACTGACTGTGCAACTTTTCATCTTCAGTATAGTCTGTCCTGTACCTGGCTCTCTTGTACTAATTTAGATGACCCTGCCAGTGTACAACACTAAACACGGGGATTTCAGAGGGAAGCCTAAGTGTGCTTGTTCCCATGCTTACCAACACTGTGAACAATCTTTATAAAATACAGAAAGGAAACTAATTACTATTTCTGTTTTGTTCCTGAAAGTCTTTACAGTGTAGAGCTTTCTTCTGTTTCCCCAGTGAAAGAAGTTTGTATAAGGAAGAATCTCAATGCTCTCTCATTTTTGAGAGAGCAGAAATTGGCTATTGTAGGTTAGTGCTATTATTCTTCCCATCGTTACTAATGTTCAGGACCTTCTTGAACTCAGGCTTGAGCATATATGCTTAAAAAGGGAGCAGAAATGTGTAGCAAGGACAGCTTCCCTTTCTGGTTCTAACTTCATAATTTCATTCCTGGGAAAACATGGACAACACATATAATTTACCTGCCAGCACCTGCCACAAAAAAGGCTCATGTTGGGGGGTTGACTACAGTAGCCCAAATCTCACGTTGAAGAAGTTAACCAAAGTTAAGAAGACTTAACCAAAGCAGTGCTGGTGGTAATGCCATCTAGATTGCGATGTAAAGAGAGATGTATTGCTGGAGTATTAGAAGACAGTGAAAGGGAAGCTTGGCCCTTTCAGCCCTCCCATCCTGTATTGCCTTGTTCTCTGAAAATCCATCAGGGACCCAAACGGAGAATTATAGACAGAATGGATCATCTCTACATTACTTCATCTACCTTGTTAGGTCTAATTGCCAGCATAAAAATCTTCGTCCACTGAATTTCTAATGCCCATTCCTCTTTTCTTTACAAGTTACTCTGCGTGTGGCATTAGCAGATGAAGTTTGGACCAAACCAGTCTTGTCCTCCTCTCATTACAACACAGGGATCCTGACATTTTGTGGGCTTTCATCCACTTTCCAACTTTTGAGCTCATAACTGGGATAAACCTGCTGGAATCCATTTAGTTTCCATCTTTAAAAAAGTAGATGGTACTTTTCTACCTAAGAAGATTAGGGTGAAAAATAAACATCCATCAAAGATTGTGGGTCTTCTAGGCACTATGAAAGATCAGTGCCACCAAAGTAGCTGATTTCCTAAGTCAGTTTACTGATTTCATGATTAAATTAAGCCTGAAAGATTTGTCAAGTTTTTCCTTTATAACTGCCTTTATGAAATGGCTGTCCCATTCCACTCTGTTTTCTAGAAGCACATTACTTGACCTCAGCCTGGTGATTTTATCAATGGTACCCTTTTGGGGGAAGGTGAAAAGCTGGAGTGACTTTCTGTGTCACCATTCCTCCATGGAATTTCTCCCCTATCATTTAATCCTTAACATCCAGATCATGCCACAATTAACCAGAGTACATGTAATTAGCATATATCTAAGTGTACATAAGCACTAAAGCGTATGTGGCTCCTGGTTTTTCTTTTCCTTAACATAATTTGTACTTCAAAAGAAAAGACTTGGTGCTTCTTTACGTAGGACAAAAAAAAGAACAATTTAAACCAGCTAAAACATCTTTGTTTCTTCCATCTTTTTGCAGAAAACAGCTGAACAGTTTAAAACTAACTTTAAAAATTATATCTAAGACAACTTATATGCCAAGCTTCAGCCAGAAATACTTTTTGCAGCCAAATTATCAAACCCTCTGAAAAAGCATTTATAATGGAATTGCTGATGCAACCTTTATTATAGGGATATGAATAGCTATAATGAAGGCTTCAGCTGATGTTCTGGCAAGCCTACTGCTAAAAATTATTCTGAATTTATCTGGCATTCAGAAAATGCTTGAAGTGGCCAAAATGTTTACACCGTCATTATCATTTTGACAATATCTTTTTTATCCCAAAGGAAGTCAGTGATGAACAAATTCAAGCCGCGTGTAAGACGTGTGCATATTTAGCATCTGTTACGCATTCTTTTGGCAGCATTGTTTTATGTGAGAAAACCAGGGCCGAGGGCTCAACCACCAACTTAGAAGCAGTTGTGTTGAATCAAACATTATTGCCTATTGTGTCATTTTAAAGTATATGAGTGAACTGCATTATGTTTTTCCTGATGATTTGATTTTGGTTTATAATCAGGAAACTCCTGGCATTGATCAAGGGTGTTAAATTCAGAGTGGTAGTATTTTCGAGTTCCATGTCTTTCCTTTGGTTCTTTCATACCATTCCTTTGCACAGTTTTGAAATACCATTCACTCTTTTATTTTCAGAAAAGTCATACAAAGCTTTGTTAATCATGGGCTAATTACAGATATGGCATTTTCCTGTGAGTGCACAACTTTAGACTCCCAGAGCAGATCCAGGTATATACCTGGTGATAGAAATTAATGGTTGGCTTTTAGTGCATCATAGCATAGGATGTATGTGTGCAATTGCATCTTGTAGGAGCCTCATCTCTTTTATCAGCTTTCTTTTTTCTACTAGTATATTTTCAGACATTAGAATAGTGCCACTTCCTCTACTTCTGACGGTTTGGCTACTTGTGAGATTGCACTGATTAATCAAGTTTGGGTGCTAAATTGATTTTATTAAACTCCTGTTCAGGGAGCCATCAAGTGAATTAAACCTGTCCTGTATTGGCTGCTCTTAAGTTGAGAAGGACTTGACTTATACTACATCAATATAAATCAAATTTTAAATTATTTAAATGGGTGTACAGAAGTGTTTGCACCAGTATAATGAAATAAATTTTAAAACACAGTTTAGACAAGTTGAATATGATGTAGTTTAGGCTTCTGGCTGCATTTTCTAAGGATTTAAATGTTGATGGCACTAGAACCAGAATGTCTTTACAAAAAACCTTCCATGTGAAATTTCTTAAAAGATACATATTTTTTAAGAAACAGGAGTTTTCCCTCATAGAATTTGCATACAGCAAATGCTAGAATTTATATTGCAAAATTTCTGCACCATTTTAGAAATGTCAAAAGAAAGAAGTGGCATAGCATCATTTTGAAAGAATTTAGAAATGAAATGAATGTTTTTGTTAAGTGTCAACTGCAAATGCTGTTTTGTGTCGCTTGTCACTGAAAAATATAATTCTGTAAAATTTGTGAATTCTTCATCTCCCTTTTTACTTTCAAAAATCTGGAAAAGGAAATTGAGAATGAACCAATTATCACTTCAGTTGGAAGGCTTTAAATTGGATTTGATTTGGGGAGCTTTGCTACCAACTAAATATGCTGATATACTGGTTTTAACAAAACCTCTGTCTCAGTGCAGCTGGGACATTAGCCCAGGAGGGGGGAGTCTCTTGTTTATTTTCTGCTTGTCATCAGATTCAAAGCAGAAGATTTTTTTTATACCAAACCATTCTGAATGAGATGGAAAGATATTTGAAGTTTGTGTTGCGCAATGCCTGTGTTGAAGGAGAAATCTTGGTACATCTTCACACCGTCGTGAATTAAAAAGCCTAATGTTTCGATCAGGAAAAAAACTGTTGTCATGAAAGCGTTTGAAAAGTTTGACTCTAGAAATGAAGAATAAAAGTACATTCTGAAATGAGGGCAGTTGCTCTGAAATGGAGTTCCTCTTTGTTGCTGTATTCTGGCCCGCAAGTCCTATTTAGCTCTGGAGTTTTCTTCAGTTGTGCAGATTGCACTTATTCAACACCAATTGCTTTATTTACTGGGTTACTACTGCCATTTTCATTCTTATCACCATTTTGCTTCCTTCCCTCCCCAAGCAGTTGGATGTCTTTGCTCTGAAGTTTATGACTATACATGAGAAAACTGGAAATTACCAGCTGCATTGTGTAATCCTAATCTTTTCTTCAGGGGCACACATTGCTTAGAGAAGGAATCTCTTGTATTGAACAACAATAAAAAACAAAAATTGGCTCTTAATGATGGTACTTGGCACAGTTACAGCTCATTGCAAGCTTAACTGATAGTGGGTCCTTTCTCAGTGTGAGATTTAATTTTCTTTTAGGTAGCTAGCTGTGCTTGGTGTCAGTACGTATAAACCGCCTTGTCAGCAGTTGGTTGCACGCTGAGATGGGAAAGTGCCCCATGGGAAGGAAGAAGAAAACCACTTCTTAGCATCCTATCAGCTATAGGACTCTGTGCAGCACTGTCATCATGTCAAGGCTGAGCTCATACGTTATGGATATTGAGCTACGGGATATCTTATAATTTGAAGCAAAGAAGCTGAGGTACACTGGGAGAGTGGGAGAGGTAATACTAAGCACTGTCATATTAATAAGCCACCAAAACTACATGGGATTAGTTAAAACACCTGTGACACAACCCAACCCATAAAATAGCTGAAAGCAAACCAGCATCTGTCTGCTTTCCATATATATATATATATGTATGTATATATATATTGAGTGATTGACTACAGTACAGTACAGATTTCCATGAAATTCAATGGAGAACAGAAAAATTATATGAGAGAACTGTAGGTCAAAGCAGAAGCCACTTGAAGAAGCTTTTTCTTACAAAAAATATATGATGATTTATTTAGTGTGTGACAGTGTAAGCCTGTTACAAGCTTGGAATAAAACAAGCCAAAAAAAAAAAAAAAAAAAAGGGGGGACCAAAAAAAACAAAAGGGTTGTATTGAGGCTATCAGCTAGAGCAAATGCTCAATTTGTAATCCTTGGGTACTCAGCATCTCTCAGGATCATGTACTTTGAAACTACTTGAACACATCCAAAATCATGTATGCATTTGATAGGTAATAGTTATCTTCATTGGTCCAACATTTTCAAACTTGGTATTTGGAATAAAAGTTCAACTTGAGGTCTATAAATATATCTCATGGAAACTATATGTTCTCAATTTATGAGAGAGTTGTGAATTTCTGGTTTTTATTAACTAGCCTTTTCTGCTCCTAAAATTCTGTCCTTTGGAAATGTCCTGGTTTCGGCTGGGATAGAGTTAATTTTCTTTCTAGTAGCTGGTACAGTGTTATGTCTTGGATTCAGTATGAGAAGAATGTTGATAACACACTGATGTTTTCAGTTGTTGCTCAGTAGTGTTTAGACCAAGTCAAGGATTTTTCAGCTTCTCATGCCCAGCCAGTGAGAAAGCTGGAGGGGCACAAGAAGTTGGGAGGGGACACAGCCAGGGCAGCTGACCCAAACTGGCCAAAGGGATATTCCATACCATAGGATGTCATGCCTAGTATATAAGCTGGGGGAGTTGGTCTGGGGGAATCGCTGCTCGGGAACTAACAGGGCATCAGTCAGCGAGTGGTGAGCAACTGCATTGTGCACCACTTGTTTTGCATATTCCAATCCTTTTATTATTATTTTCATTTTATTATTGTTATTATTATCATTATTAGTTTCTTCCTTTCTGTTCTATTAAATCGTTCTCATCTCAACCCACAAGTTTTACCTTTCTCCTTCTGATTCTCTCCCCCCTTCCACTGGGTGGGGGGGAAGCAAGAGAGCGGCTGTGTGGTGCTTAGTTGCTGGTTGGGGTTAAACCGCGACAGAAAACAACCTAGAACCCTAAAGGACTCCAGATATCTCAGAAAATGCAATAGCTTGTTCAACACTATGTGTAGTTTATATTAACAAATAGTAGATAAAACTTTCAACTTTTTTCATATAGTAACAGGAGGAACTACAGTTTTGTGGTTTTTGGTTGGGGTTTTTTTTTTGGTGCTTCTATGAGCTAGCTAGAAGAGCATTTTTACCTTTTTGGAGGCAGGCCTCCTCTGCAGAAACTTCTAAAAATAGCCAGCCAGTATGTCATAGACTTCTAGCATTCAGTCCTTTCCAGGTCAGTTTTTAACCTTGTCCTGGAAGCCAAAGAAAAAATCTTCCACTCTCTCTGCTACTGCTGACATATGTGGAAACTGTAGGAATGGTCCTTCTGCTGATGACATTGCGATACATAAACATACCCAGGTAATCTGTGCACAATTCCATGAAACTACCAGCTGGCAACCAAACAGAAGTGAGAATTTAGCAGGTAATAAATGGAAAATCAGCACATACTATCGTTGATCAAAGATTACTGTGGGTGTTACAGAACAGCCACAAGTATAATAATGTAAGGGGGGGGGGGGGGGGGGGGAGAAGCAAAGCTTTCCAATTGAGACAATTGACTCAGGCTTCCGATACTGCAGGGCATGATAAGTAATAAAGCTGTTATATTTGTTGGCTCAAGACATACATGGTGCTGGGAACGAGCAGGTAGTCAATGGGAAGGAGGTTGTCTGATTATCTTGCCCTGGTGCACCAGGGCAGGTGGAAAGCTGTGGGGAGCGAGCGATGTTGCTCAGGGCAGCTCAGCACACGTTGAGGTGGGAAAATCTCCAGAAATACAGGAAAGGCCAGGCAAGGAAGGAGCTTGTGGCAGAGTTGGACTGGGAGACTTCTAAAAGAAGTAGGGGGCTTTGAGGGGCAAACACAAGATCAGGCTTCAGAAATGATGGTAAGAACAAGACTTCCCTGGAAATTCAGGTGGAATTGTCCTGAGGGTGTTCAGGCTGCGAAGTCATTAGAAGTCACTGGCTAGAAGAGAGCCCAGAAGGTCTGCCATTTTATTAGAAGAGTTCCCTTCTAAAATGAGAATTCTGTCTCCCAGTAAAAGGTATCCTTAGAGACTGGAAGCTTTTGGTGTCTTTGGCATGTTTTCAAAGGAAACAGTCCTATTTCAAAAACAGGGTTTCTGTTACGAGATTTTCAAAAAGAGTATTGTGTGCTCTAGATACTCTGTATACATAGCAGGCAAGTTCTGCATTTTCACAGAAGCACTAACGACTTCATTAAGAAGTCACAAAGATCCATTTTCACATTTGGTGCAAGTTAATTCAGAACCATGGTTACTTCAGAACTTTTTTTGAAGGTTTCATTTCAATGGCTGGTCCTTGACCAACCTCCTAGTTGGTGTTTATTAAGACTACTTCTTGTGTTGTGTGTGTTATTCTGTGATGTAAATTCTAAATTAAGTAATCCCAAATAGAATATTCCTCAAGAGGACAACTAGAAGGAAAAGCAAGGCAATTTTTCTCTTGTTTTAAAAGTTTTCACCAAAATAAATATTTAGTCATGTGAAAAAAAAACAAAACAAAACAAAATGTGAATTTGAATCAGATTAGTAAATGGTCCCTTTGAAATAAAGCTGAAAATAAATTTCAAAACTTGTTTTAAAAGTGTTTCATTTGTTTTAATTTGGAAAAAAACTACAGACTAAGCAAAGCTTTGGTTGACCAGAGACAATTTCAGGTTTTTTTGCCGTGAGAAAGTAAAAAAGCTTTGCTTCAACTGACCTGAAATGATCTTCATTTTTAGTGGTGGAGGGTGCAGTTATTTACACAATGCAGCCTGTCACTCAGTTGAATTGACAAAGATCACAAGTTCTGACAATTTCTGAGTCGATTCTAGTCTTCTATCAACTTTGTAGTTAATATATATTGACAGCAAGCACACTTGGATACACTGGTAATTGGGAGTCTTATGAATACTTAACAACATTGTTTCATTTGAAGTATGTTTTCTATATTGGTATTCTGATTAGCATCTCATAGCAGAGGGGAGAAAAGAAAAAAAAAAAAAAAAAAGCCTGCTTAAGCTCCTAAGCCTGAACTGAAAAGATAGCACTGGCAAGAATAAATTGGAGTGTTATATCTTGTGTCTTAAAACTCCAGAGTAATCATGTAGTAGGGTCAACCCAGGAATGCCTGCTGAACAGTGAAACCACATACCCCATACATATCAAGGTGCAGGACTTTCTGCAACACTTCATAACTAACTTCAGACTATTAATACGAAACGCTACGAGACCAGCGGTATTTTCCCTCTGGGGAAAAAAGAGAGGTTTAATACTTTGTTTCTGGTAGATCCACTTTGATTCAATCTCCTTTGAACTAAATCTTTTGCATTTGAGAAAAATCTTTTACAAGAATCCATTTCACATTACTTTGTGTAACTGTCTTATTAAACCAGCAGTACTTCTTTCTACAATAGTTTTTCTACAAATTTATTCTCTTTAACAAGTTTTAAAAATTATTGGAATTGAATTGATTTTTCAAAAAGCTTTGCAAGGATGAAATATTCCTCTAATATACCTTCTATCATATGATTCACAGCAGTGGAATTACCCAGGTGTAATTTAGGGCAAAATTGAGCCCTCAGAGAGCAGGTGGACTTAAGCCTAACTTTAGAAATGATAGATGCATTCAACCAGCTATAGCTGTAGTTCATTATATCATCTGAAATGTGTTTTAGTCACATAAAGTATTTAATTTAAATGATTCTCGTACTTGTGATAGACAGAAGCAGGGAGGATGGCCTCAAATATTAACAGTTCCATTATTCTTTAAGCTGCCAGTCATTAGCTAACTTCTCCCTTGTTAATAATAATGCTTGCACGATTCTGTTCTGAATAATGGATTGAAGATTTTCACCACCAGCAGGCAGGTCAGTGGGCAATTGTAATTTAAAAAGCACGTTATTAAAACTATATTTAGGGAGCAATAAGAACAGTTTAAATGGAGCTCAGGATGCTTTATTAGGCAAAGGTTGTTGACAGACAGTAGCAGAACTTGATCACTACTACATGCCTGAAGCTTTGAGATCGTAGACTTCATAAAAATAATGTTTAACATTTGGGTTTTCTAAAGAGTTGTGCAAAGACAAAGACATAAGAATGTAATACTACTTTTTATTTTCTTTTTTACCAGTGTCCTTTCACTGAAAGGAATACTGCTAGCATGCCGACTGAGAGAAGGTATCAGGAGTCTTGCAGGAAGAGCTTCCCAAGAGAGGCAAATCCAGGGGTGCAAAGTATGACTGTTAGGTAAGTGAAATTTGAATTTATTTGCAAACACGTGCATGGTATAGTTGCAGAGGCAATCTCTTCTTTCAAGAATTCCATACCAAAGTTTTTGCCTGCCTGCCAGGGGAAAACTGTCTCAAAAATTGATTTTAACTAGAGACCGAAGTACAGAGCCAGTTCTACTGATTCCCTTACAAGTGCCCTTTACTCTGAACCTGGTAAACAAAACCTCATGTGTTCATCCTCAAAAGGTGGAATCCTGCTAGGATAATAGGGGCTTCAGACTGTTTATTGGAAGATCAAGGTTTCTGGGAAATGTACTGCCTTCTGATGGAGTAAGGCAGACTGGAAAGTAAGAATATATTAAAGCTTCAGTGTATCTAACTAGAGGAAGACCTGGCTGTGCTGTTTAACATTTTATGTTAGATGTGGCTGAGATGTCAACTTGCTTTTGTTTATTTGCATAATCATTGATACAAATACTAATGTGTCAGCCACTCTTTGAGGGACTGTGTTTTGCTGAATTTTGCACCTGGGTGAAGTAAAATGTATAACCTGAGGCAAGAAAGTTGTTTGTTTGTTTTGGTTTTTATTTGTCATTGTGAATTCTGCATAAATTAAATCCTACAGGATCTGTTACAGGTGGTGGTAATTCTCCTAAAACATGAAAACTTTATAATGATAACAAATACTACCTGAAACTGCTACTGCAGAGTCCAGAGGAAAAAAAAGTGTTGTTTTCTGAAAGACTATTATAGTAACAAAGATCATTATCAATGCTCTGTGAGCCCAATGAAATGGAAAAATCTGTGTAGTATTAGGACGACTTAAATTACTAAGGCTAGTTGGCATTCTTTCCAAAATAAGTGAAGATTGATCTTTGGACAAAAGCTGTGAGCTGTGTAAAATTGCCTCAGCTAAATATATGCTAATTGGCATATGAATGAGATTTTGTTAACAACCATTTCTGAGGATTAAAATTGACAGAAAATCACCCAAATTGTACAAGTAAAGGTGTTGAATGCAGTTTTGAGTTTCCCTGGTTTCTTCTACCATAAGGGAAAATTTTCCAAGAAATCTTGTATTCAGTTAGATGGGGTGCTCTGATGTCCTAATGAACCAGAACATTCAAGTAATGGAATTAAATCTGTGGCCCAATAAGGGCTCTCTTCTGCTTTTTGTCTCAATTCAGTAACAGAATTATAAACTGCCATAATTTGAAGAACAAATCATTGCATTTTAAGGGCTTTATATTCTTCCTTCACATTTGGCATAGTGCAAAGCTGGGGCTACTCAGCTCTCGCACACCTTGTCAGCTTTTTACTAGGGCCATGCTGGCTGTTGCTTCACATACTCTTAGAAGGGCAAGCTTGCTGTGGCCTTGGGAGGAGGGAGCAGCACTGAACCTGCACCCTGCAATGGTTAGGGGAAGAAAAAGGGGCAGGCAGTGAGTCACAGCTGCATGAACGGCTGGGAACCATACACTGTGTGGACCAAAAAATATGCTGGGAACTGTCTTTTAAGGCAATTTCTTCTTCTGCCCCCCCCATCCCCAGGACTTCTCATTCACTGCCTGGTTGCGACGGTAATTAGCTGGTCAGCCTCACTAGCACCTTGGTAGCACATCCAAGAGTTAAATCCCAGTCTCCTGGCTTACAGTCTTGTTTCTTACCCTGGCAACAATCATGTTAACAGTCAGTTTTCCATTTTGTTAAATTGTAGCTATTCCAAAATAAGAAAAATGTTTTGAGACCCTGGCCAGAACATTTAATAGTAAAGTATGTTACAGTTATGTTTATTTAACACCTATTGGCGATATCTTGCTGCACCATATAGATCTTTCAGCTTCTGCCTTACTCATAAAATACAAAAATTACATTGTATTAAACACTGTGTAGAAACTTACACAGAATTATAACCACATGTAAGGGTGTCTTTCAGTGGTACTTCATACTGAGGACAAATCTTCACACTGAGGACAGACCTTTGCATCTTTAGAGTGCTTAGCCCTGTAAGCAGGTTGTATTTATTAAATGGAAAGTCATTTAGTCTCTCACAATAATACAACATATGAAACAAGCAGAACTTCAAAGCATGCGTGTGTGTGCATGCATTTTTATGTGTGTGGAAATCAGCTGTAATGAGCTGAGCCTTTGATTTGCCTAGGGAACGGCAGGCTGAATTCCTGTGGGTTTGAGCCTGGGTGATTCTTTCTCTTTGGGGCACTATTTTGCATTGGTTGGTGGTGGCCAGCAAACTTGTTATCCTCAAGACCAATTCTGGTCTCTTCCTGCAAAGGTGAAAGCAATTTTGTAACATTCTGTCTGTAAGAATAGGAGAAAAGGCCTTGTGGGAAGAACTTCAGCAGTTTGTTGGGCTTAAAACCTTTTCTCTTTGAAAGTTGGCATATCTTTGGCCATGAGGTTCAATGCCCTTTTTTTAATAGCTTCTCTTTCACAGTGGAAAAAAATTGCAACACTCTGGAAAAAATCTCTTAGCAATAGGCTTCTAGGGAAAAATATACACACATATACTCTTATGTAATATATTGGGGGGATGTATATATATGAAATTGTTTATATTATAAATGCATATATGTGCATGCTATGTATTTAACTGTGCTTGTGGACTAAGCAGTAATAGGTGTTATCAAAGGGATAAGTCAGGTAAAGCAAATTCTAGAATATTTCTTTAAGAATCAGTCACCTGAGAATTGTAATTCAGTATTACAAGGATATTCTGTTTTTCTTCGCAGTAAATGTAACTTAGCTACCATAATGAAGAAATCGGTAGTACCTTACACTACTTGCACATTTTTTTTTAGCACACCTAAGGCAAAGTTCATTAATTATGACACAAAATCACCTTTGTGTAACTTCAAAGACAGCCTATGTTATAAAAAAATGTTTACTGTATGAAATAATGCTCTGTGTCTTATTAACAGTATGCTCAGTAAAAGAGAAAAAAAAAGTTTTAGACTGCATATATACATATGTATTTACATCCAATACTATTTTTTTGTAATAGTAAGCATCAAATCCACTCACCCCCTCATGACAAATGGCTCATTAACTGCAAAGCACACATCATTAAGTCATCTAGGTAGCCCTTCCTGCCAGCTTCATGCAAGCATCAGTAATATTGAGACCCCCTCCCCTTGGCCTTCACTGCTGCCAAGAGTATAAACATTGCCAAATATGACATTGAGCCTAGGATAGTAAAATCTGTTTGCTTTTATTTATTTTTAGTCTATATCAGAAGAATAACACAGGACTTTCCTTTTCACTCAGGTAGATTCAGAATTACATTCTCTGGTTATACCACCCTGTGCCATTACCTGTCTAGTAGAGAAATGTGGACCCTAGAGAATAAACTTCATTCAATAATATGTATGGCTTGTCAGAGTTTCCCACCCTGCAGGGCAGGTGAAGTGCTAAGACTCTAATCACACTAGGGATTGTCACAGAGATGTTGAACTCTTCTTTGCATTCCCAGTGTGTGAAAAACAGACCAGCATCTTTCATGCCTGACAGCACATGCATGTAGTCCATTGTAGCATACCACTTTTTTTTTTATTGTGTAGGCTCAATCTTATGAAAATGTGGGTATCTTGTGTAAATTACCAGAATTCCATCCTTTTCTCCTTTGTAGGGAATACAAGAAGTATCTCCTATGCCTCTTAGCAGTTTGCATTAGAAGTAAAATAAATTCTGATGTCTATGTTTCTTGATCCATCTGTTAAGATGTAGCCATTAACAGGGGAAAAATAATTTTAATTCTGTCTTACTGTAACTTGCAGTTATTTTATGTTATAGACTATGTCTTACTGTAAGTTGGAATTACGTTTATTATCGTTGGAAATTATGTCAGTATTGAGACAGAAGAATACAGTACAATATTTAGAAAGAAATCTTTGGTAGTTGCAATGGCTTGAACTTCATTAGGGACCAATTGATGTTCAGTTCTTTCACAAGTTTTCTCTTGTGTTCAACCAGTACAAAACATGAATGCTAAATATGGATCTAAAAGAGGTGATAATGCTCTGATTCAGTTTACCTAAGGAATTCACTATTTTTCAGGTGTACCTTTTAGACTTGAGCCTTTTCTAAGTTTCAAGAAGTTCCAGTTGAGTTTCACTAAAATTTCATTTCATAATAGTTCTTTGGAATACACCACCCAAATCTTTCACTCAAAAGGAGTTGGTAAAATTGTCAGTAGAAGATAGCTATGTGATTTTTACTTTAGCTTTCCAGGTATGGAGACTTTGGTATTAAGAACATAAATCAAAACGACTTGGCAAAAGCAGTATGGAGAGTAGCAAGCAACTGTCAGAAGACAGACCCTAGCATTTTGTATGGATCTGAATAAGGAAGCCTCCAAAGAAATAGGTCTCTCTAGGAGTACTTTGGGGGATCCACGTGCATGGCACCTGCATGAGGAGCATAGTTCGATGAAGCTTCATTACTCAAGTCACCCCTGGTATGTATTTGTTTTTCTAGCGTGAGTCAGAAATGTCTCCCTAGAATGACCACAGAGATTTGAAGAAGCCAAAGGGGGAAAGAGCTAATGGCTTGGCTTTTTTGAAATGGAGGAATATTATCTTAAAGTGGAGGGCTTCCTTTTCCCGCAATGAAGCCTGTTCCAGCAGGATCCACAGAAGTGGACAGGAGCCCAGCTCAGTGCTGTGCTACTTGTGCAGAAGGGGAGCCATACTGTCTTGTACCAGCTTAGCTATTCTTTGTGGAGCTGTAGCTGTATTCTATCTCGTATCTCTGCACCCAGTGCCAGATGCAGGAGGTCTGGCAGCCAGGTGATCCTCGGAGAGGAGCTAGTGATGTACAATGTACAACGCGACACGGGGACCATTAGTAGGGTAGTGTGATGGTCTTCTCTGAGGAAGGCAACTCAATCCTATCTTGTGGGATCCTCCCTGAGGACAGTTGTGATTAGTGGAAGTTCTAGTCTGCCTGTTGGTGTGAATATGGTAAGATGAGCTGTAAATAAGTGCTAGATGTTGTGGTGTTGTCCCCTCTGGAAGTATCCTCAGGGGTTAGAGGTATGGGTCTCTGCCATGTCCATTCAGTGGGTGAGGAGGACCTTTCCCAAGCTGCTTTCCCTTGCCTGTGACCAGCTCTGAGTCTTTGGTGCAAGCAGTGTGTGAGGGCCTGGGAAATCTCTGGTATGGCAAGAAGATACAAACCATGCTGGACTGCCTTGTTGGGATTATATTGACGTGCTCAGATGCAGCAGATTGTTTAGTGGTCTATGACCCCTTTGAAAAGTCCTACAAAGGCCTGGTGCTCCTGGCCTTCTGACAGTGCAGGAGGTCAAGGAATTTGGCCTTGAGGCTACTGTCAGAGGCGTTAGTGCAGGACGGTACAGACAATGCCAGAGACAATAGGGGACTTACTGGGAAAGGAGATGCTACTCACTGAGAGCAAGAGTAGGAAGAAGTGTCTCATAGCAAATTCTCCTGCATAATGAAAGAACATGCCTGAAAAAGTCAACAGAAATCTAATGGAGATGAAACCAGGAAACAGTACAGACAGTACAAGTCAAAAGGCATTTGCAGAAAAATATAGTAACTAGATATGAAGCCATCAAACCGAATGTCACCCCTGTGAGCACAGTACGCTTCCCATATTGAACTACACCGCTCCCACTTAAGAAACTGACTTGAAACAAACTTCACAAACAAAAATTGCAATGCAATGAAACCAAACAATCAGAATATGTTCAAGAAGTAGAAGGGTATATCTTTCCCCTAGGAAAAGTAGCTAATGATATCAAATATTGTGAAAAAGTCTTGCAGAACATAGTTCAAAAAGGTGATGGGAGAGAAAAACCCCTCTTTTTTTAGTGATGTAAGGATGTAAATAAAATAGTGTCTAAAAAAGCCATTTTCTTGATTCCTATTAAAATGTTCCTGCAGCAGGCTTTAGAATAAGGAAACAATAGAAGCAACAAACTGTTCTGCAGTTGTGCCCACAGAGAGAGAGGTCTTTCAACAGTTATGCCACAGACTGCTCTTCAAGGCAACTTTAAGTTAGCAAGAGAATGCTGACAAGTTTTTTTCGTTCTCTTTTCAGCGTGAAGTAGAGTCTGAGGGTTTTAGACTCAGTTCCCTTCAAAAAAATACATCCCATCCTAAATGAAAGTGTGGAGTTACACCTAAGATGCTTATGTATGTATTTATTGTCCGTCTGCTTATGCTTCACTCTTGCACTGGGAGAATAGCTCGTGTCTGAAGGCACATTCTCCAAGCAGTTAGTTATCCACCATATTTTTGTAATTGTACTGTCCTACTTGTTTTAATTGAACTACATATATTTGGCAATACGCTGTTCTATATACCTTTCACTCCCACCTATGGTTGTGTAACAAATTGGTCCAGCTCCTTTGAAACCTGGGGAGAGGAATGTACATGGCTAATAAGTTCCATGATGTATGAGAGCAGCTCTGTGCTGGTCTGGCTTACTGAGTATCTAGGCTGCACAGACCTTTTGCTGATAAATGAGCAGCATTTCTAAGAATGAGGACAGACAGGAGATGCTAAATAAGTACTAATAGGCTACAGAAAGTATTGTACTCAGCAATGAGATTTTTCTTCTGTAATTCCAGATAGCAAACTGTATTAGTCATGCTAATCTAATACATATTTTGTGCCTGCTTTGACATTGTCCATTTAAATATTCAGGAAGCTGCTTCTTCCACGTATTCATGTGCAAGTAAATCGTGCTAGATTAGCTCTAGTCAATTAAGCGGTGTGTTGTCAACTGCAGTTAAAACAAATGGCGTGGGCTACTTCATCACCAAGTGCCCTGCACTCATTATACAAAACCTGGCATTTATAAACAGCTTTTCCGTGAGATTGTCTTCTGCTTGCTAGTGACTAAGGTAAGAGGTTACATCCCGGCAGCTGTTGTATTCTGTATCTGCTGAGGCACCTTTGGCATCTTGTGCTCATTCAGTTTAAACAAACAAACCAACCAACCTGCATCTGGATACTAGAAACTGCCATTTTGCTTTCTGGCGACGAGTCTGCAGGGCTGATGTCACTTGTTTATCTGGCAAACGTGAGGTCGATAAACAGACAGGGAATTCAGAGCTCACACAACGTTGCACTTCCTAGGGAGGATTAGCTGAAATGAAATGTCTGACAGCTCTGTGGCAGCTTTTCACGTTACAAACTGAAGCATTATTTCTTTTCCTTCTCAGTCTCTGAAGGAAATGAGAGAGATGTTAAACTGCCAGTCACTTAAATCTTGGCCATTCATTAAGCAAGAAATGTTATATCAAGTCAGTAATTTTGCCCGCCTGGAATAACCTACACCATTAGCAATTACTTAGGAACATGTCAGCCATTACTGCCTTAAGCTGTTTAGCTTGAAGATCAAGTCTAATCATTAGACCTACTATCTTTATGCCAAAACCTTCCTATGTGTAACATCTCTTAAGCTAGTATCTGCTAAGGGTTCACAATGTAGATTGATACGAAAGGGACAAAGCCTTCCAGAAATGTTTTGTTGCTCTTTGCCGTTCAAATCTTCTTGATGAAGATTTTCCTGTCAACTAGACTATATGGCTAGATATTTATTGTACACTTCTTTACTGCTCCAGTGCTTGCATGTTCAGAACAGATGTTCCAGGGAACACAAGGGGAACTGAGGCTTTCCTAGAAGCCATGAGACAAGATAAACAAGAATTTTGCTAAACTTAGCATGAGGTCTTCTCTCTTTCTTGTAAAAATTCAAAACATTGATGAAAAACTAAAATTAATAAACACTGCAGATGCAAATAAGTTTTACTTATATTTTGTTATTTCACATGGATGACTCTATGGTTGTAAGATACATTTCTAGGCCGTAGCTGACTCTCTTCCACTCGTGAAAGTATAGTCCCATGTTGCACAGTCAGTGGCCTTGCTGTACCAACACATTGTGTTTTCCTACCAGTTGTTGGCTTGGAATACTGTGTGCTTTGGCAGAAATAACAGCCCTGCAGTATTTGGAATGGAACAGTGAGCATGAAACTGTACGTAACTTCCTCCCACAATGGGAATGACCCTTCCTTCCTCCAGATGTGCTTTTACAAATACTAAGTTGAAGTAAATTATTCCCTTTCACACTCACAGATGCCAGTTTAAGCTCAGTCCTTGCTAGTTGAGGTAACTGGAAGAAGTCATCATAGTAAGATGATATGATTCTCTCTTTTTAATGAAGATAAAGTAATATCTCTTACGGTGCTGTGACACAAACAAAATGCGCTAAGCTTTTCTTTTAGGCAGGGGGATTTATTTTACTTATTTTGAAGTGGAAGATGGTAGGTGGTAGACAGCCCTATCTTTTTCTCCAAATTTCTGCTGATGCTATTTTTAAAAACAAAATGAATAAAAGTCCCTTAGGAGATGCAGAGTAAGACAACAAACATCTCCTCTCTCTTTGCCTTTTTTTTTTTTTTTTTTTTTTTTAATAACTTCTGATATAAAAATCTGTCACATCCTGTTTATTTTGATGTGCAAGATTCCACGGTGTCTTGCCTGGTGCTGTTCTGTTTCAACAATGTGTAGCAGTTGTATTATAATATCAGGACACAAATACATGACATATTGTCATTCACATAGTTTAGGTCTTTAACCCTGGAAGGGGGACCCTTGTTTACCATGTTGTGGTCTCACTTGAAGTCTCCTCCACCATTTGTCCTCCATCTCTGCAGTAGCTTTTCAGTATCTTGGTCCCTGGGATACTTAAACTCCAGGAAATGTTAGAAGAGAACCAGATGCTTGTTTGCTGTGTTGTACTTTGGTTTATTCATAAGTCTGTAGTATTTTGGCATCACATTTTATCATAGAATCACAGAACAGTTTGGGTGGGAAGGGGCCGTTAAAGGTCACCTAGTCCAACCCCCTTGCAATGAGCAGGGACATCTTCCCCTAGATCTGGTTGCTCAGAGCCCCCTCCAACCTGGCCTTGAATGTTTCCAGGGATGGGGCATCTACAACCTCTCTTATAAGGATATACATTCCACACCAACAAAAGTAATTTCAGGATGGGAGCAATAAATGCCAGCTGCTTTCACAGGATCTGAACGAAAAGGGAAACAAATGGAAGCAGCACCTTCCTGTGCCCAGGTAAAGGGAGAGATAACTAGATCCCCTTGCTGAAGGCTTGGCTGAATTTTTCTTCTTAAAGTCATAGTGCTTCTGCTTTGTGTTTGGGTCGCAGCAAGTTACTACATCTGCACCTGACTGAAACAAAATGGGCCACTGTAATTCAAAACTAAAGAGGATAATGGGGAAGTACTGTCTCGGTATTTTCAAATGTGAAAAGGACATAAGAAATTCGCCAAAACCTCATATGATTTGGGTTGGTTTGTGTGGAATTGCAGCTTATATGTAGGAATCATTTAAGATTGTCAGTTTAAAAGTAACGATAATACTGGTACAAAGATAAACTTACTTCTGAAGAACTCCCATGCTTTTTCTTTTTTTTTAAGGACTTTCTGCATATTTTAGCTGTGAATAAATCTTAAATTAATTCTATAATAGATGATGGAAAAGCACTTTAGAACATGAAAGTACATTCCACAGTTGTTAGAAATTACTTGTTAGACAATAAATTGCACCATATTTTATCAGAAAAATTAGATTATTTGCATCTTATCCAGTTTTGGTGAAGTTTTCCAGCTGAGGTGGTTTCTGTGTTTATCCTGGAGATACCATTAATCTGACAATTTTTTTTTTTCCTGGTAATTAGCCCATCACCACTTCTTTTTTTTCCTCTCTTTTATTTTAATTCACGTCATGCTTTCTAAATATCCCCAGACTTTCAGTCTGCTAACTTGTATATCTTTGGGCAAATCATTTGGCCTCTTTTTCAGTAATCTCCATCTGCTGAGTGGGGACACTGCTTCCCTATCTCCCTGAGGTTGCATTTAAATGGACTGATGTTCATAAAATCCTTTCAATGCCTCCTGTCCAAAATTCAAAAAGAAAAATCATTACACAGAGAGCTGTGGATACTAGCTACACTTTGAAGAATTTGCAAGCAACCTCTTTTTGTGTCCCGTTTACTTTGTTTTTCTTAAATGTTGATTTTCTTAAATGTTGAACCAGGAAAAATAGGGAAAAAAGCTTGTACTCCTATTTGACAGATTTTTACTGTTGAATTAAAACTTCAAAGACAAAATTAAAATAAAAACATACATTGTTTAGCTATCTGGCCTTTTATCTTTGACTGAGTTCTTGAAGTCATTCCTGAAGTAGAGACTTTTCATACATACTTGTGACGTTAGCCAAGTGTCACATGAAAGGCCAGGCTGTTCTCATAACATTGGGATATCTACATTAATGGAAGCCTTTACCTAAGTTAAAAGAAACACCTGAATACCCTGTGGCCATGTTATTCTGTAATTATCCATTTTAGACAATTCGACCTTGCTTTGATAAATAAAAGTACATAGGGGATACATGCTTCCCCGTAGGGGATCAAATAGAAAAAAGATTTATAGATCACAAATGCTAATTACACAATGTAAATCCAATATTGAAAGATCCTCTGATACCATAAGAATTTCAATCTACTAATATCACAGAACATTTATGTTAATTAGTGGTGACCACTTGCAAAGATGGATTGTGTGTTGTCGTACTGATTCTGAGTGACAGTTTCCTATTTATAAAGGGGCATAGGAAAGACAAAGGTTGAATAACTCTTAGGGGATGACATCCAAGAAGACACTGAAGGAGCTAGGAATGCTTAGCTTTAGAGACTGGCTGTAAAGAAGAGAGGGAGGTGGGAGGAGAGGGGTGCAGTGACAATTTGTAAAAGGTACATAAAAGGCTGCTGCAAGCAAAATGTGTATGTCATGTTGTTGGGGAACAGAACAAGGACAGATGACCTAAAGCTGCAGGAAGAAAGATTTAGGGTAAACAGTTGAAAGCCATTCTAGTGGTCCAGATAATGAGGCACTGGAGTAGATTGCTTAGGATGGTTGCATAGTCTCCTCCGGATATTTGCATGTACATTAGGGAATGATATTGCTGTTATTCATTTGTTCTGGCAAAGGGATAGCTTAGATGACTTCTTGAGGTCTCTTCTGATACTAACTTTCTTTCAGTCTATCAATGATCTTCACAGTATCTTTATTTAGGCCCCAAACATAAAATAATTCTTTACTTCTAGTATCTAGAGGCTTAGGATCCCCTAATAGTAGATATGACACTGGTGGTATCTTAAAGGAGTTGTTAGTATGATCTTATGAATGTACTAAATGCCTCAGTCTGACTTCTTTGACAACGAAGTAGAAAGGTTCCAATTCCACTTTGTAGCTGTGAATGTACAACTGAAGCAAATGGCACAGAAAGCTGTAATCATGTGCAGCTTTTGTGGCAGAAATTCTTAGATGTTTAGATTGCTATAACTTTAAAGTACTCCTGAATAAATATTACTAGCAAAGATTACAATACCTTTCCAAGATTTCTCACTTCTGCTAACCTGTCAATGCGAAACAACACACACTAGATCTATTCTATATTTGGGACAAAAATTTGTACAAGAATTCTAATATTTATTGTTACAAGAGAATGAGAGCAATGTGATGCAAGACATTATATATCTTTTGGTTTTTCATATATATATATGGCTTATCCCTTTCGATGAAAATTATATTTGCATCTCTGGTCATATGTACATAAAGTAAAGCCTATTTGTACATGCAAAAGTATTTAAGAAAAATATACTTTTCAACATTCATATTAAATGAACTGGAAATAGCCAACCCCTTACTAGTAATGTAATGACAATTGGCAATGTAGTACTACAGCAAGTAGTTGCTCTGTGCTTAGCAGGAGGGCTCAAAAGCAGTTGTAAATGGTTTTACCAGTCCAGCATTTTTGGACACTTAGCTATTGTGACTTGCTTCTTTTGGCTTCTTTGCTGCTCATACTGCTTGTCACATATGCCAAAAGTAAAATAGAGAAAACCTGTCTGTCTTTCCTTCTATGTCAAGCAAGTCATACCTGAATTCTAAACCTTTTACTTTTGTTCTTTTCCCTCCAAACTGAGCTTGAACTCCTTGGACTCAGTGCCAATTTTCATCTTTATTTTCTGTGATTTGCCTCCCACATTTTCAGTAAGTGCTGTATCTGTCACCTAACTTTCTACAATGTCCTCAGGTGTGAAACACATTCTGCGCTGTGTACCAAGTCGTTACCAATTAATTTCTGTTTCCTCTTAAAACACACTTTTACAAGAAACTCTCCAACAGTGATGCACTTTAGGAATCAATCTATAATATGCATAAATATGTGTATTTGTCAGAGAATGTTTTTCTGCGCACTGCAATTCTAGTATCTAAGTTCCATCTTTTGTAGCTCTTTTTTGCAAAAATTGATTTTACACAAGATGAGGTTTTGGTACCCTTATTTGCACAAAAGGTCCTGTAACATTATTAATGATGACTTTAATCTACAGTTTAAAAAATCTGCTTTTCTGCACCTTGCTGTTCATCATGCTGTTTTCTGCTGTCTCTAGGAGGTTCATAGCTGTGACTTGCAGTTTTCCAAAACTACTCTCTGTTTATAGACTACTATCCACTCCAGATGTATATGTGAGATCAAAGGAACAAGTTAGAGATATTCCTATTCATCAGATATTAATGTGTAAATGACATTCTCATTCATTTTAATTTCTAAGTATTTTAAAGCTCAGGGATAAATGGTTTGAATCCATTAAAGCTCTCTTCAAGGTTTAAAATACATGAGTTGTCTGACTGTGGCAAAACAAACACTTTAAGAAAAAGCCTGATTAAAGGACAGGTAGAGCAAGTGGAAAAAAGCCACGAAAACTGAGCTGGCCCCGGTTTTGGTCATTTCCCCTGAAGCTGGAGAATATTTAGTCACTTAATTACTCAGGATCCTCCAAGCAGATCGTGGAAGCTGCTTCCAGGCTTGATGGGTTCCCAGACAGACAGTGCCTGGAGCTGACAGCGGTCCCTGGTCTACACCCAGCTGCTGCTGCCTGTAGCCCCTAAGGGCTATGGTATTAATGGACAGGTTCTATGTAAAGATGCTGTTGCCATTACTGGTTCGTGCTGTGGATTGTAGCTACCATGGCTGATCGTTTGGAATGCGTGGTACTTTCCTGGAAAAAAAATAATATTGTAAAAGCTTTTTAGTGCTCTGTTCGGAAATGTTGTAAGCCTGGCATAGGTTTGGTGAGCCACATTTATGTGGGCTTTCTACTAATGCAGTGAAGTCAACAGATTAAATTTGTCTTGCTGTTACTATTATAGGAATAACAATAATTACACATTTTTTCCTTTCATTAACTTTGTGATTTTGATAGATACGCTGCTTTTAGAAAGGCACAGACTAAATCTCTGAAGTCTATCTTCTGAAAAATCACTCTCTCTGGGAAAAACTCTTCCAAAGGCTAAGGAAAAGCTTCAGCTGGCAGGTTTTTTGAGTTGTTTTTCTTGTGTTCTTTCTTAAGAAACTGTCCTCTAATGAGCAGATCTGATTTCAAGCTTCTTCAAGATTGCATTGGGAAGAGTGCAATTTATAAGCTTTGGGTCAAAATTTGAGGGAATTTTGTTTTGTCTATGCAGAGTCTTCTGTGTGATGATTTCCTCTCACTCTTTAGGAAGTATGCCTATTACAAGCTAATACAGAGTTTCTAAAATAAGGGCTGCAGGAATAGATTGAATAAGGATTGAGAAGATGGATTTCTTTTTGCCAGTCTTGCAGCTGAAAATATTTTTTCTTGTTATATTTTTCCTATGAAGTAGAGATTTTAAGGTGATGACAGCCTGGGTTTTTATGTGAACTTCTCTGTATAGCTTAGCTTTTCCTCCAGTCTACTCTCAGCCGTGCAACCTCTGAAGAATAGGAATGAGGCAATAACAAGCAATGGGTAGTCAAAGTGTCCTCACTGATATAATTTATTTAAACACAAAAATCTGTAAGTGCTTTATTGTGATGATCATTAAATAGACTGAGGGCTTTAAAACATGGGAAAGCAGAATAAGTAGCTAGTTGATTAATGACTGAAATGATTATTTAATTTAGGTATAATAAAATAATTTAAAACCCAGGTGAGGTTTTATTAGCATGTATTTTACTATGCCTAACTTTTCTTAATAATGTAGTGTTCTTTCAGCAGCTCCCAACTCCTCTGCACTTCCTCTGTGTTCTCATGGTATGTGTCTTAAGCCAGAGCATGGCCGTAAATTGCCACGCACTTGCTGTCTTCTGGAGAGGAAATAGTGCTGATGCCTTTCATTTTAGGACAAAGCCAAACTTTTCTTTGCATTTATCATCATCCTTAGTTCATTTCATTGAAGTGAGCAATGCAAAGCTTTTCTTCACCACTGATATTATCTTTCTGCTTTCTCATTGTATTTCTTTGAACCGATTTTGGTAAACTCCACTATCTAGATTACATGCAACCCCAGTAACAAAGTTTCATTTGGGGAAAAATAGTTTATTTTACTTCACTGAAAAAGGGTACCTTTGAAAATAAAAATGGGATCTAGGCTGTTAGGTTTCTTTTTTTCTTCTTTTTGCTTTTTTCTTTTTTTTTTCTGTATTTTTTTCCCCTCTTTCTTTCCCCAGAAGAGACATAGCAGGCTTTTTAAAAGTATATCTGGGAGCAGAATAAATGGCACAGGTTTGGTTTATGTTCACTAAGGAAAAAGTTTATCAGAATGTTTTGTTGATCTCTGTAGATTCATTTTGTGGAGAAAGGCTGCCAAAATGTCACTCAAAGCTTAAGGCAAAGCCTACAGCAATCCTGATGCATTAAAATTAAAAAAAATAAATAATGCTGATGATAACCCTTTCAAGCTCAGATTCACTGCCCATTGAATTATTAGAAAGACTTTTTTTTATTCAGGGGATATTGTTGTGCTGGATCTGGCTGCAATGGAGTTAACTTTCTTTGTGGCAGTGCCTACAGTGCTGTGTTTCAGATTTGTGACTAAAACAGTGCGAATAACCCACCGATGCTTTGGCTACGGCTGAACAGTGCTTGGGCAGCATCAAGGCTTTCTCTTTGTCTCACTGCCTCCCCCTCACCAGCACTAAGTAGGCTGGGGGTTGGCAAGAGGCTGGAAGGGGACACAGCCAGGACAGCTGACCCAAACTGACCAAAGGGGTATTCCGCACAATACCATGTCATGCTCAGCAATAAAACTGGGGTGCTGGAAGAAGGAGGTGAGAGGGGGTTTTCTTCCAAGGTAGCTGTTGCTCAGAGACTGCCTGGACATCAGTCTACTTGTGGGTGTTGGTGAATGATTGCCTTCGCGTCACTTGTTTTTTCCCCTCTTTACTTCACTTACTAAACTGTCTTTATCTTGACCCATGAGTTTTGCTTTGGCTTTTCCTATTGTCTCCCCTGTCCTGCTGCAGGGGAAGCGAGCAAGTGACTGTGTGGGTACTCAACTGCTGGCCAGGGTCAACCAACCGTAGTTGGACAGAGGCCTAAGTTTCTCACTCATGTTGTCAGTGCCAAGGACTATTTGTAAACTATGTCTGTACCAGGGTTCATTTTTGAATGTTTACCACTACTTTTGGTGCTGACGTGGCTCCACACAAGGGGATATAAAGTAGCCACAGTTCATGTGGCCACAGACATTTCTGACTTAACAAATGAAACAGAGCTGGAGGTAGAACCACTCTCAACTGTGGAGCTTCAGTTTCCAAGAGGCAGGCTTGTCAAGCGTTGCTCCTCTTTTTGGGCTGATGTTTAAGAAGTCTGTGGTACAATTCAGTGTCTCTGAGAAAGTATTATACCTTTGGAATAGAAAGCGAGCATACTCCCACGTCCAGTTTATTCTCTGTCCTGTGAGATAAAACAGGGGAACAATTATGTATTCAGATCCATACAGACTCTTCAAACGTCTGTGACAGACCATACATTAACATGCCACATAAGCATTTTCCCAATAATAATAATGTGGAAATAATTACTTTTCATTGGTGGGATGACTGCACCCACTTTCCCTTTGGAATGGCAATTGTGCTGTGCTATTTGAAACAGTATCACAGGCCCTATACCAGACCCATGGGCCTTTTCCTGCCCTAAAATTTATGCTGAGCTGTAGGGAAAGAAAATATGTATGACAGATGTGCTCATTCACTCACTACTCTTGCAGCTTCTCTTTTTTTCATGACACTTGGTTCATCAAGACCTCATTATCTTGTGTTGCTGAGACATACAGTCAGTCCCTTGCTTAAGATAACTTAGGTTGCCACAGACAGCTCAGAGGTAGTAGGGAATGGAGGCCATGCCTCTCATAGCATAACAACAAGTTCATGTCCAATTCACTTTGTCACACTGTCCACAAGAAGAAACACACCGGCTTCGGTGTGATGTGTCTGTGATCTGTTGATCATTATCTTCTCCTCAAGTCAGAAACAGAATCCCCTAATGTTTAGATTTAGTTGAAGTGGTGTGAAAAATTGATGGCACCAGCAAAATCAGGTCTCTAGTAAAAATTGCTGGGTTCTCAACAAACATTTGCCAAGTGTTTTCTTTTTCACAAATCAAAAAATTTCCCAGATAATGAGAGTTGAATTTTATATCTTTTATATTTTTTCATGGCATATGCTAATTGTTTTCTACCCAACTCTGCTAATAATTAGTGTGCCAGTAGCTTCTTACAAATAGTCGTGTCACCCAATAGTGGACTATCATGAGCCTATCTCCCTAGACTGGTGAACAAAGGCAAAAAGAGAATTTCTCTTGCTACTTATACCAGATTTTAAGCGGAAGAGTTTACTTCTGATTTGGAATTTATTTCAAACCTTTCAGCTTCAAGGGGAGACCAGATTACACATCTGTTAAGGCACAGATTTATCTGATAAAACATGAATAAGGATCTGCACAGCTTGGTCCCTAAGTACCCAAATGATTGCCCTGTCAATTACCAATTCCTAAGCTTAGATGACCATTCTGTCTCTGGGTGATCTGGGCTCCTAATGTTTCTTGCTTGCATGCTCTTTCTTACTGCAGTCTAGACAAAGCCAGAAATCTTTGCTTGTGCCCCTTTATTCAGAACCCTCGTTGCACAAGAGGATGCACTTACTCATCTCCGTTAGCTGTCTACTTGTTGATATATTGACCTTATTTTTAAATTAATTTAATTTCAGTTACTGACCCAGGCCATTTTTTCCTCCAGTTTCTTGGGAATTCCAGCTGATTAACAAAGAAATATACATCTGATTTCTAAACACTTCTTTATTTTTTGCAAAAACAAATGGGGGTGGGGGATGGGGGGTTTAATTGCATTAAATTACTTGAGATGGAAAAGCTTACTTCAATTTAGTAAATTACTCTGTGGATAATGATAAGGAGGATCGACCTGTTCTACTCGTGTTCTGACTTTCTGATGGCATCAGCAATAAAAAGCACAGAGGACCTATTTTAATCATTAAAATTGCAAAGGCATGTCAGAATACTCAAGTAAAACAGGTCTTCTGAGTAGATGGCATATTTATGTAAGTGCTTTCAAAGTAAAAATGCTTTTTATGGTTGTATCATTAAAACAACAAGACATGAGCAGTGCAGCAACAAAGTTTTCAATCTTAATTATAACTCAGCTCAATTACTGGTACAATGTAACTTGTATTTCTAGTTTTTTGCCTATAAAATTAAATTATCGTTGTTGATCTAAAGGTATAGTACCCATCTGTCAGGTAGAGGAGTTAAAAGCAGTAAGAACTTCAGATTCTCTTCATTTTTTGTATTTGTAACTATGTATATCTGAACAGTGAACTACCATAGAGTTTTTATGATTTTAATTTAATTTCTCAAGCATTAACTTAATTCTCCCAGAAATGAATTAACCCAACGTTGCTGTCTAGGTTGTGGGCTGATTAATTATTAACCAAATAGAACTAATAAGATGTACATATTTGTATAGTGGTATAAGACATTTTGCAGTCCCATGTCAGTAATTGTAACCTAAGTGCACGTGCACAGGTTCTCCCCCTTCTAGAGCAGGTCTCCGGTGCAGTAGAGAGCAGTCGTGAATATGTACGCGATGAGAACAAAGCTGAGTGCACACAAGTTATTGTGAAGTTTATTTATTTGTTTTTAAAGGTCTGCAGGGGAATTAAGATTCAATCCCATCAGACGTTTGCATCAGGCCTGAAAAATGTCACTGGGCTGATTGAATTCAGTAATGAACATTTGGTTGTGATAGGAAGCAGAAGTGAAAAATCCAGCTTGGAAGCCAAACTGAAGGTGGCAGGGAGGGGGCAGATCAAGTTGCATGATTCTGTCTCCTTCCAACTCTGTCATGCATTGCAAGGACCATGGCTTTAGTATCTCAAATCTGGTTTGGGCCATGTCTGAATTTATATGGCTGTGCTAATAAATATCGAGTGAATTCAGATTTATTGCTCATGAATAAACTGCTTCTGAAGCCTTTTGTTAAGAGGGGAAAGTGATAACCGGTATCTGGGCAAAATGGGAGTAGGACTGAAGGGACACATAACAGATATGTTCACATAGTGAAACCTTGTTGACAAACCTCAGGGGGTTTGTCACACCTGTAGCCACACCTTTTCAAGCAGGCTGATATCTGGGGTACCAGGTCTTGACCAGGAAGCAGAAAGAGACAAAAAATCAAAAAAGTGAGAGAGAAAACTGTCAAAAACATACAATTCAGAAAACAGCCGAAAGAAGTATAGCTGAAAATTCAGGAAGAGAACTTGAGCCAGCTTTACCCTTAATGTCCTCTATAATGAATAGCTCATTGTGAGTTTAATGTATTGCCTGTGTTGGGTTATTTTAAGCAGATCTATGTCTTCATAGTTCATACATGTATTTATGACACTGAAAGTAGTGACAGAGCATTGGTGGGTATAGATTTGCAGCTGCCTGAATCTCAGTGGATTATAATGAGAAAGGGGCAGTGCAAAAACCCTTGGTTGCTGTTAGCTTTGTAAGTAAACTAAAAAAATGTTTCCCTAAGAATTCTAAATCTGATTTGTAAAACAGAAAACAAAAAGGAGCAAAAATGCAGAGAGGTGAGGTTTTGTTTATATTCTCTCTTGCTATTAAAACATTCTCCAGGTAGCACTAATGTATAGGCAAGTTCATTCTTCAGCATCAAGCTCAGACAGATGCTGAATATCTGGAGTAACAGGAATCTCCTTTACGTGTTGCAGAGCTAAAGTACTCTATGATTACCCAGTTTAGAAGAGCCACTGAGAAAGATTTCAGCATCTTGGTCTTGAACAATATTTCAGAGAAAATAACCAAGTGAGCCAAATTTAAACTCTGGGCTATTATTTATTATTGCCGTATCTACTGTAGACAATTTACAGTGTTCAAGCAGCAGAATAGTAATGTGGTGGCTTTCCTATATGTAATTAGTTGAGTGAACAGACAACTGACTGGAATTAGCAAAACACTTTATTTAGGGAAGAAGTTCTTTGTGAACTCCAGTGATCCCATGTTTGATTACAGAACAATGTAATTAATGTCCCATAGAAAAATCATCTCTTTCATTCCAGCAAGGCTCTAGAGTGCACTTGACAGCATCCACGTGCCAACAGAAGTATCACACATGCACTTGCTCACTGATTTTAGAAAAGCAAATATGGATTAAATGTGGTAGAATCAAGCCAGCAATGAGCAGGCTTCCAGAGGAGGTAACTCGTGTGAGAAAAGGTATGACTCTGTCTACAGGTAGGATCTGGAGTGTCCTCAGGGGCTGTCTGTCCAGACCAGGGACCTGGGCAAAGTATACCACAGTTCTTTTCCAGCTCACTTGCCTAATTATCTTCCAGAGTAAGCCTTGGCACAGGGGACAGACAGGAAAAGGACAATGCTCATGCATCCTGAAGCAAAGTCAGGTTATGGCCAGAGCACCCACAAAGTCTTGGAAGACCGATGTTTAAATATATTAGAAAATAACAGCTTTGAGAAAGTAATTATCAAACAAAAGGGCTAGTGAGCCCTCTCTCTGCAAGGGCATTAGGGACCCTGCAGACCATCCCCATGACTTTTTGTTGGTTTAACTAGATATTAGGCCGAGGAAGTTATATTACATTGGTGTGTTAGTTTGTTTAGGTTTGTTTTCAAAGATGAGAAAAGCTGTAATAATAGCTCTGGGTAGCAGTGGATGGAAAAATAACTTTTTTTAACGTGCATCTGGTGGCTAGAGTCTATTCACTGGCCTCTCATGTATCCCCAAATAGACACACAGACTGTCCGGGCACTGTCACTATCAAATAGTGTTACATTTCAACAAACATAAAGAGAATAATTTGTACTGTTTCTATGGGGTTCCAGTCAGCTTAGAAACATGATCCTATCCACACACAAGACTTCGAATGAAGGCTTGTGTACTGCCTGTGTCTAGCATTTGTAAAACTTTTAGGTGCAACCGTGTATTTTTCTGGACTTCCAAAACATACGTCTTCCAAATCTAGTCGGCAGTATCACCTAAACAAAACCATTTATTTCTAGGTACAGCTTAGTTCTGTCATCAATTACTCAGAAAAGCAAT
The DNA here is from genome assembly GCF_000737465.1 of Haliaeetus leucocephalus. Classification (NCBI taxonomy): domain Eukaryota; kingdom Metazoa; phylum Chordata; class Aves; order Accipitriformes; family Accipitridae; genus Haliaeetus; species Haliaeetus leucocephalus. Next base: position 5,616,409 of record NW_010972920.1, read on the forward strand.
GTAAGCTGTCCAGAATTTAAGAGGAGAAACATTTTTCCTTTACACTATCACATAGAGAATTCAAGAGACAAGACTCCGGTTTGGGATGTAATTAACCCCTTCGGCTTCTCCCCTGTCCTCTGCACAGTGGGAGGAAATAGCAGGAGCATCAGGGGAATTCAGTGGGGAGCTTTCACTTCCCCCTCAGCAAATCAGCTGCTGCAGTCAGCACCCCTTCAAAAAATGAGAGAAACGCTGGGAGCCTCTGCTTCATCTTGGGAAAGCATCATCAAACCAGCTACGAGTCAAAAGCCATACAAACATGTTTGCGCTGTAAACCCCGTGTCTCGGGATACATTATGCCCTTGCATACCATCAGTTGAACGTGCTTTATCGCACCACCTGCTTGCAGGTATGGAGTTTTCATACCATTCTATTTCAGTATTTTGTATTGCTGTTTAGGCTAGCGGGGAGAGAAAGATTTGTTTTATTTTTTATTTTTATTTGAATTTAGTCTTTTTGCAATGGATTTCCTTCATCAGCCTTTAAACCAAAGTTTTAATCCATCTTCTAGAGGCATTTTGAGTAAATGTGGGGACAGAGTGGTTGATTACCTCTTCCCAGACAGGTTTTGACAATTCACATACCTGATTCTTTTCTCATCTAATTCCTTCACATGCTTTTGCAGTGGTCTTTGGAATTGTTTCCTTGACACCATTTGTGGCTATCCTTAATATTAAATATTGCCAGGGAGCTTTTTTGAGATTTTTTCCATAACTTTGTTTTCAGAAGTCAGTCCCTGGAATAGCTGTGCTTTTGTGATTAAATTCTCTATCTTGATTCGTGACATAAAGCCTTCTCTCTTGTTTCTCCATATCCTGATTACTTGCATAGCACCAAAGAGAATTTCACACACTAACTAAATCCATTGTTTTCTAAGGTTTAGTGAATTTCAATTATTTTCAGTGAAAGCTTTTCTTTGCTCTGTAATTAAAAAAGAGGTAAAAGCCTTTCTTGTAGTTGACGGTTATTCTTAGAAAGAATTAACATTTGCTGTATTATTTCAACAGTGTTTCCTATTTGTTTGTTGCTAAGTTTTGTTACTGGTTTTGGTATGTGGGAACCAAAACTGGGATCCTCTGCAGGCACTAAGCCAGGAGAGTGGAGCAGTGGGGAGGTGAACAATGGATAAATAGGTAACTATAGAAATAGTTTCTCCCCATTCTCACCCAAGGTGCATCCACCATTAGCCTAGAAGAGGAACACATCTGTCAGCAGTGCATTCACTGTCCAATGTTTCAGGCATTTTCTCTAATTTTATAGTGCAAATGTGGGATTCACGTAGTCCAGAGGGCTTTCACCGGGTTTCTGCAGGATCTCGGTGGTGTCTCCAGGCATAACATGTTTCTCTCCTGTGACAGAAATGCTCTGATGAGATCTCCAATAAAGCATCTCTTCAGGTGCCTTTTCCCAGTCTCACTGCTTGCTGCCCGAGTGCCCACAAGAGGTTTACAAAATCTGTTATCTTTCCTTTGGCAGTAATCAATACCATGAGATGTGTGTGTGGAGGTGGGGAACAACATGATTAGCTTGGCTGTTTCGCTGCGCTTAGGATGTCAAGGGGGCATTCCTTCCTGACACCTTCAGTTTGCACTAATAATTAGAAATGCTGTAGTCCTAAAAAGCTCTAGAAATATAATTAAAATCAAACATAATACTTCCTGGGGCAGGAATTGGCAGTGGTATTTTCTGTTCCCTAGGATATATCCAAAGCAATAAAAATGAGCCCTTGTTTATAGACAGATGGGAAGCTTCCTGTGTGGGACAGAGGAATACGTGTGGCTGTTTATACCTTCATCTTACCAAGAGGGACCAAAAGAGAAACACTGTTCAAGTGAAGGTATTCAATCAGCTTTTATCTTCTTTGTGGAAGATGCAGTTTATCTGTCTGAGGGATAATTGGAAACCAGATGACAAAGCGAGCTAATTTTATAAAAAGGCTGAGGAATAAAGATTTTAGTCTGCAGCTATGCCTACTTCTGTCCTGTTCACAGTAAAAATAACAACACCTGTCCTTTGACATGGCCATTTTAGCATTTATGTTGCAAATGACTGGCATAGCAACTTGATAGAAAAAGACATAAAGATTCTTCTTGTATTCCAGCCATTTTGATCTGGAGATAAAAATGACCAAGTTGTGAAAGTAGTAATATCTGGGTCGTTGAATCAATTTTGCGCCAATTTATGACTGTGCAGGGAAATGAAAATGGAAAACAGACAAATAGTCTTTAAGTCCTGTTAACAGATTATATCCATCACTCACACTCAGCTTTTCATTTTTAGGGATATGAATACCATGAGCACTGAACACGACTCTCAGCTCATAAATCAGTTTTGAAACAAAAATCTTTTGAGGTCTAGGGGGAATATTTACAGAACTGCTGTATAAACCAGCAATACAGATGTGCAAAAAGCAGATGAAGATTAAATGTTATATCTATAACCTTAGACTTCGGAGAGTTTTAGGAAGGATGTTATCATTTTCATAGGCTGACAAAGGCAGAAACACCATTTGTTCTCTCCCTCGTTCGTTCTTAAGATTTCTGAGATTGTTAAGTGCTACTAAATTTCGTCAAGGAGCAGAAGTGCCAATCTACCAAATTAACTGAACCTGCTCATGAGAAGCAATGATTTGTATTTTATTAGAAAACCTGTATGCATGGTGGATAGCAGTTTCAGTATTCTTCTTAGTTGCAGAGAAATTCAAGCTGATAGAAGCTCAATAGATTCTGCTTTCCGCCTGTTCAGCTGTTAAAGGAAAGAACATGTCAAATCATCCACTGATAGGATAACGTGTTGCCAAGACCAAGATATTTTGAGTTAACATTTACTTATATACAGTATAGAAATGTCAGACTTAAAGCATGTTACCATGTTCCCTTATTAATTTGGGTTTTTTGTTTGTTTATTGAGATATTGCTTCCACAGGCCCTGTGAATGGTGTTCCTGCTAGAAATGTAAAGCAAAAGCTTGTTGCTGTATTTCTTTCTACAGGCTTCAGTTTGTTAATCTGCTAGGTGCCTTGCCTGCTACTCTACTTGAGCAATATCATCTTGGACTGGGACTGTAATTGGAGGCATACAGGGTGTTTCATGAAATGATGTTGGCAATTTTAGTAGCTTTGCTCTGTAAACTGTCACTGAACGAAGTGCTGACCAGTGCTAGGCAGCTCTGTGCCACTGGAGGGTTTGTCTTTTCCAAGTGTCCTCAAAACATTCAGGCATAAAGAGTTTTTCTGAACTGTGTAGTTAATTTCTGCCTATTTATAAGATTTCCTGGGGAACATGTAGTATTTTTTGCTCATTTCTGATCTCACTTGTTGAGTAATGCCTTTAGCTCAAGCTGTCTACATTCCTATAACTAACTGTATTTTGGCTGTGGCAGAGGTGATTGCTGATTATGAACAAGGGCAGATGCGGTAACGCTGACCTACACACAGATGTTCCATTGTCTGTCTTGAGTGGGATTTTAGGAAAAAAAAAAAAGTTTGTTTTCTCAGTTGTTTCTGTATCAACAAATAAAATAGTCCCCAAAAATATCAGGCATGTACAAAATAACGGTATCTGACTACATTATGCAAGAGTAGCATACCAGTTCATGACTCGTATACTGAAGGGAACTCAGCTGGAGGGCAGTGAGGGTGCAGGGAGTTGTATTTTCATCCTGTTGTACTCCCATAGCATAAACAGAGTCCAGCTACTTGCTTCCAATCTATAGCTAATTTGCACGTATAGACTTCTTGCAGTTTTGTCCACAGGACAAGAGTCTGATCAGCTGAACTAAGCCCACCTTGCTGCCAGAGTGACAATGTTTTGGTAAGACTGCACCTAGGACAAAATTGGGGGGGGTGGGGGGGGTGGTAGGTTCAATGAAATCTAGTCCTGCTTTCTGTGGGATATTCTGGGGTTTGCTAAAGACACATCTTTACACCTTCACCGCTTCTTGATTCCTTGGAGAGTAAACAGGTTGGTTTTACTTCTATTGCTGACAGACTTTTTTGAAGTTTGGAGTAGATTTTAAATAACCCAGCAGAGAAACCCCTTCCTTCTCTGTCACACACAGACATGATTCTGTCCTGGTAGAACTTTTGGAAGGGAGCTGATGTGTAACCCGAAAGGGGAGCTGGAACTAGGGATCTGTGCCAGAGCGATGGAAGTGTGGCAGATGAGAGCTCTCTAGAAAGAGTCAAGTAAGGAGGGAGGAATGCAGACTGGCTGGCCACCGTGGGCTGGAGGCAGCAAGGAAAGAATTGCTAGGAGAATTTTGATATGGTTCTGACAAAGATTTCTGACAGCGTAACAGTCTTTTGAGAGATAAAGCCCCCGTTTGCTGTTTGGAAAGCCAAAGGACACCTGCAGGGAGGAAGGGAGAAGAAAGTGTGGGAGTCCTGCAGTTACTTCCCAAGCCGTTCTGTCTGGAAATGATGTAACGTCACCTGGCTCGCACAAGTACCACACACACTGAGAAAGAAGCTGCAGGGCTGGAGCACACTCGTTCTTGCTTGTTTTATGCTATTCAGGGGTCAGTGAGCCTGTGGCAGTACATTCCCCCCCCCCCCCCCCCCTCCCCGAGCCTGCAGTTGTAGGAAATTAATCAGCTGTAGTACCTGTAGGGCCTCAGGCTCAGTGATGGTAATTTCATGCCTGGGACTTCCCGTGGGGCCAGTGAGTTTCAATGCTTGGGACTCTCCGCAAACGCAGGAGTAGCCACTTTCATGCATGCTTCATGGCTGAAGGTTTAAGTCTTTCTTTACTGCAAAGAGCAAGACTTTTTGCAGCATGAGGTTGAAAACTTGGGTACTTCCTTTCATCTCCTGGTACTTTGAGGTTTTCCATGTATGGAAATTCTGCAAGCGTGAAGCACTGTCCTTGTTTTGTAAAGGTAATGTCTGGCCTAAAGGCAGAAGGGAAGAAGCTTGTGGTGTAATGCCCAGTTGTTTTCATTTCTTGCCCCATCCGAATTCTCATAATCTTGCAATCATAACTCTCAGATTATCTGTAAATTACAAACGTTTGAATAACTGATCAAAAGGGAGTGTAAATTATACGTATTTACACGTACATCAAGTGAGGTAAGAGTCCCCTTTTCCCCTTCAAACTCTGATCCTCCACTTACCGCATAATCTGCTCCTTCTGTCTCTGTGTATTTGATCCCCCTTTCTGCACCTCTGCCACCAACTCTGATTTTGTGTGGGTTATCAAGAAATGATTCTCAAGGAACTGATTTAGGAAAGCAGGTTATCTGCATGTTAAAATATCAGCCAGTTTACTGTCTATGAGTCTGTAATTGGTATGTCCTAAAGCAGATTTGTTATTCTGCTCAAAGCTTAGTCCAGCAGAAACAAACAGTGTATTATTTTACAGTCCAAATGCAACGCCTGAAGAATAGTACTCTCATAGATAACTCTCAGGTATCTCTAAACACAGATCTGAATTACTGATGTATTTCGATACTCAAACCGTCACTTAACGTATCCCAAGGGCAGGCAGGTGGTTTTTTTACTGTTCTCTGAGGGTTATAACAGAAATACCATCTTCATGAAGCAGTACCTAAAGGAACAATGTTAGCATGTCACGGAAATTACTTTACTGTGATACATCAAAGAATCATGTGCTGAAGTTGTACACGTGCAAGCTATTAGCGCTTCTTCCCCTCCACTTAGCAAGCTGTTTATCTTTTGAAAGGCTGGAGAGTCTTCATTTTATTTTCCACAGATTTCCTTATGGAACAGACATTATAAATAATATCTGTAATATGAAGCTTTGGGGATAAAAAGAGATTATATTTGTTCTTAATTTTTTTCCTCCTTCCCATCCATGTCATGTTCCACATTTGCATATGAAATTCATCTCCCACCCTTTCCCATGAGCCTTGTTCGTGTCCTGCTGTGCCCTCCCACACAACTTGGCCAATACTAAAAGACCTTTAAATCTGTCTTTGAAAATGTATTTTGGGAACTACATTTTAGACAATGTTTCTGTTTAAATGAGTTTTTCCTGGTTCCCAAATGTTAAAGAAATGTAAGACAGAGAACCTAGGAGAAGGGCAGACTCTGATGCCACTGAAGTATGTCTTTTCTGTGAGTAGGCTGCTAGAAATAATATTCCCTGGTCTGAGTTGATGAACCTGAAGCTTTAAGTCATGATATATGTATTTATGTATGTATGTATATTTGCATTCAATTCCAAGGAGCAGAGGGGTAAGGAAAGAGCGCATTAGGACCAACATGTGTTGCCTATACACACTAGTAAGAAGCAGCTGTTGCTGAGATTTCTGAACCCTTATTCTCTTTGCTTAGCTCTTAGCTGGACCTTGGCTACGATTACCCGTGAGTTGTTATTCTCGCAAGGAATTAAATGTAGGGCATTGGAGTATCTTCCTCGCTATTATTTGTAGTGAAGTTACACATTCAGCCTCAAATGAAATTCAGGACCAATTTTACTAAGCATGGTACAGATTTGTAAACTCAGTGCTGTTTCTCTAAATAAAAGTGGGAAGCAACTCTACAGGTGGTTTTTATAATTGCCCCAAGAGACACTGCTGAAAGCCACAAATAGATCTTGTCTCATCATTCTCAGACAAATGCTCTCACCACTAGAACAGGCTGTAATACAAGCATATTTTAGCACTCTAGTACAGTGATGCCAATCCCTGTGATTAGAACTCATTTTTTTTTCATTTGTGATTGCTGCAGTATTTGACATTTTTCTTCAAGTGTCAGTTTCTGTACTCAAGCAGCTGAATAAAGAATCTCAACTTCCTTTAGAAATAAGTTTCAAGCCCTCATGGTTGCAGAGAATTGCTTGAAAACGGGGTTCATTGATTGCTTTATCAGTTGTTTTTGAAGACCAGAATGTGTGCATTCTTTCTTTTCATTTTTTTCATCTTTTTTGACAGCTGTCTCTAATAATCACTAAATTAAATATTACTCAACTTTCTCAACTGATTTATGACTATGTGGTCATTTGTTATGGCTATGCTGCAGGAAAAAAAGCCTGTAAGGGGAAACAAGCATGTATTTTTTGCATAGTTATTGGATGCGCCTCTATTAAAAGGTAGGAATGCTGAGACACACTTAGTGTGCATCCCAGCTGCAGTAAGACATTTCTGATGGTCCATCACAACCACCATACCATCTGCTTTTTCCAGGCTATTTATTCCATCCTTGTCTAACCTCTTTCCTTTCTGCTTTAAAAGCAAGGACATTTTCTCAAACCTGTTGCCATTCACTAAATTCTTTTTTAAACCCATTCAGGAAAAATTTATCTGGGCTCCATCTTGTTAAATATTCTGTCACTGGAGCAGCTATGGCTTCTGAAGGAAGAAAATCTTGCTATTGTTTAGAGTGGTGACAGTGTGAGCAATGGACTATCCACACTGGAAGTGACTCTTGCCCTCTCATTGGTTAGTCATCAACTTGTATAGGCTGCTTAAGTTTTTCCCTAATTTTGAGTGTGTGTTATCATCATGATCTACATGGAAATATCCACAAGTAAAAATGAGGCTAATCCTTGACTACCTTCTTGAATCAGCACTTGAAGAATGAGACACTCCTTCTTCATCCTATCTGTAGTATTTTATAATCGTGTTTAGGAAAGTTTTTTTATTGATTTTAGAAAGAGGTATGGATTTCATAGTTGTAAAAACATACATCTTTTCAAACCTCATTGAGCCCTTGCCTTTCTTGATGGTGGCGATGGGTTCATTATGCAGCACATTCTATCAGTTTTACATTTTTTGCTTTTAAACATCCTCCTTGATCTTACGTTATAAGAAGGCCTATAAAAATGCACGGCTTATCTGCACAGTACTTTGTAGCCTGGTATCACAGCTTCCCTAAGATGTATCCTCTTTAATCAGAACAGTACTGATCTCCTCTTCCTGCTGCTCATTATTATTGTCATTTGTGTTACATTGTAGTGAGCGTTGCACAAACAGAACATAGCGACCAGCCCCATAACTTGTTAATTGTCCTTCATATGGAAATGTCTGTGTTCCTTTAATCATTTCAATCGATTCTTTTAGAGTCTCCTGCCCTGTGCCCCCCAAAACATGATGTGTGTGTCTTACCGATGACAAGAAATGAACAAAATTGTTTTGCAAAAAAGTGCACTGCAGATTTACATAACAAAACTGCAGAACTCTTTTCCTAGCCTATTTCTTAACCATTCTTGGAGGGTTTTGAAAGGAAAGGCTTTAGAGTCCTAAGACACCTACGTGCTCCTACCAACCCCACTGTGAGAAATCTGCTTTTAGAACTGCTGTGGCACAGACACAGGAGGTTTTCATGAAACTGTGCCTAATGGCATTCTCTTATCTTTCTTGGGTGATTAACTCATTTAAATGCACAGAAAGTGCAAATAGTTTTAAATTGCGATTACTGGTTATATATTAATTTGCTTTTACTAACAGCCAATTCCATCTGTTGTCATGCTTCTCCTTTACCTAGCTTTCCTGGGCTCCTCTGTGTCCTCGTAGACATGTTTGTTTTCTACATTATATAATATCACCACATTTGTGTCATGCCTGTTTTCCAGATGGCCATTAAACATATTAAAAACTTGTAGTCTAAAGCCAATATAAAACCTTACAACTCTCTTTAAACATACACAGTTTCCTACTTATTTCCACTATATTTTTCCTCTTCTGGGCTAAACATCTTGACCATGCTGCTTAGGATTTCTAAGTGCATTTTATCATGCTGACATTGACTTACTAGTACGAGGCTGTACAGTTTTCTACCTAGTGTGGTAAAAGTTACTGGAAATGGTAAATTTGTTGCTCATATTTCAGTGAGGAAATAAGAGCAAGAGGCCTCTGTGAGATGTCCTTCATTCCTGCAGCTGATTCCATTCTTGTTCCAAAAGAGCCTGGTTTCCCTTATACCTAAGAATAGAGCGTATCGTGTTGAGGAAGGGGCTTAGGGGGCTAGGCTTTCCCTCACAAACTGCAACAAAGATACTATTTGAAGAAATATTATGCACCATCTTGATCATTTAATTTAATTGTTATCTTTTTTTCCCCCAAAGAATGCAATGTAATTGGAATATTTAGTGAGTGTTGCAAGTGCCGCTTTGCTCATGAACAAATTCAGCAGCTGCGAGCTTTGAAATAAACACTGGAACTGAGTCCTGTCTTCATTTGGAAGAACTGAAGACCAGGCTTTCCGTGGTTTGTGATTCAGGGATATCCCTGGTAGATATTTATGTTCTGTTAATGCTATTCCTCTGGCTTCTTAGCGGCATGATTTTTGCTGAAGAGAGAATCTTTTCTCGTTTAGGAGAGGAAGAGACCTTTTCCGCTGTCTGTGCAGCTGACAGTGCACCTGAAAGCCCCCAACGAGCAGTTGGATGTGCTGGGCAGGTCTCAGGGAAGCTTCATGGCATTGTGGTGTTCCCAGGTCCAGACCCAGCTGCTGGATCAAAGCAGAGATGTGTGGCTATGTGTCTCAAATAAAGAACCAGCACACTGCGGGACCTGTGTTTGCTTCAGGAGTATCTCACATATAAAGCATAAACTTGCATAAATATGTGTATGCTCACTCTCCCCTCCCTCTCTCTTGCTCTCTAATAGTTTTCCCTGAGATTCTTGAACAACAGAGCAGATGGAAACTTTATTTAAATTTAGAAACCGTGAATACCACATGCTGAGCTCAATGGAGCAATTCAAGTTGGTTTCCCTTAAATGAATTTTTTTTAAATGCTGGATTCCATTTAGAATTTTTAAAATAGCATAAACACATGATATAAAGCATTTGAAGATACCTGTATTCCTTACCGCATAATGCCTCACTTGTATCTAAGTGTGAAAATGTGTCCTAAACAGATCAAATTTCACAGCTCGTCGTCCTAAAGGACATTAACACTCCATTATTTATTAGAGCCATTATAAAAGAAACTCCTGCACTGTCCCTAAAGAGAGAAAATCTGTCATGGTTCCCAGGAAAGAGAAGCAAGGATTATCCTTGAAAGCAATCAAAGGAGAGAATAGTTTTTACCAACTTGTCAGTGGAGTTGCCATGGGCACCAGCCAGGAGCCTAGGTTTAAATGTCAGATTTCCCTTCCACTACTGTCTATTCTTTTTCTTTTCCTTCATTTTTGTATTCATTCTATTATTTTCTTTTTTTTTTTTTTCCCTTTTATAAGAATTTCTCTGCCCACACCCCTTTTTTTCCTAACACCCAGTTTCTTTTGCTTCTTTTTATGCCTGTACTCGGACATCATGCCAATCCCAGGTAAAGAAATCTGGTTTCGTTTTGTTTTGTTTTTTTTTTAAATTAAGACAAACAATATGTTCTTGGATACTCGTTTGAAAGTCATTAGCATATTAATATTTGTCCAGCAAATAAAAAAGCAAAAAAAAAAATTGCATTAAGAGACTGACACAGTTAGGGAAGAAACAGCAGCATAGAGTCAGCAGCAGCTCCCCTTCAGCATTATTGCGCCTGGCTGTTCAGAGACATGTGGTACATTTCATTATTTGCTAAAATATTACACAGAGGGGGATGGGGAAAAGGAAAAGAGCAGAAAGAAAAAGCTCACATCTGTGGTAACGTCTCTGCGGGGGGAAAAGAAAAAAAGGCAAATCCTACCATTTGTGGAAGGTATTCATGTGTTGCCGGCTGGCTAAACTACACATCAATTGAATTAATGTATCCGTTAAATCTAGATAAAAGCTCAGAAGAAGCAGTTTAGAAAACACTTTTTTCTTTTCTGTTCTTTTTTTTTCCCCCCTTAATTCCTCTAAGCTGGCACAGGACATCTGGTTTGGTTTGGTTTTGTATGCTGGGTTTTGTTTTGCCTTGTGTGTCTTCACTGTCAAAACCCCAAACAAGCCCAGCTGCCTTAAAAAAAAAAAAAAAATCCATTTGTGTTTTGCTTACTTGTTAATAGCGTTAGCATGTAAATGAACACATCCAGGCTATAAAGTGAGCAATTCGTGAGTGGGTGGGAAGTTCACACCTCCTTTGGTGCTATTGTTTCAGGCTGACTAGCTGCAGGCTCAGCAGGGCCAGAAGAGTACAGCCCTTTGCATAAATGAAGGCAATAGTTGCAGAAAGAAAACGGAATTTTTTTAAGAACTGAATAATGCTGTCATTGACTGGGTGACTGTAACCTCCATTTGGTCACTAAGTTTGTTCTGGAGAACGAAGATAAAACTGTAGTGCTAGCAAATATTCAAATGTGGATCCTGGTTTTAATCTCGGACTTTATTTTCACACTGTGTGCTTCACTGTGGCTGTGGACAATGTGACAGATTAGTGCTTGTGGTTTTGAAACCCATTTCTGATCTGCCTTCCTATGATCCTGCTTTGCCTTTAAGAAACTCTGAGCATGTTTCCATGTGAATTATTGACACATAATTAATGATGGGTTGCTATTGACTTGAAAACTGGGTTGTTAATAGAAGTAATAGGATGCAAATTCTCAGGATGCATATTTTTAATCCAAACTGAAGTTCCCACAGTGGTTTTGAACTAAGTGATTTCTTATTCACTCTTGCGAATCATTTCTATGTTCTTGGTGCACGTAGCAATGGTGCTGGATGGTAGAAAGATGCACAATGATGAAGTTTGGATGACTGTGTTACAAAAACAGAAATCACTGTTTAGAGGCCAAGATAGCCGTGAGTCCTCTAGGCCTATGGCCTTCGGTGTTTCGTGTCACATGCAGTCCTAAGGCCTGTTACCTAAAGACCATCCAGCCCTTGAAACAGATACTTCAGGAATCTTCCTGTGCAAGGGGGAGGAGGGTGTGAAAGTTCAGTCCCTACAACAAATCGTCTCAAAGATTAGGAGGTGGTATCAGTGACATTTATTGAAGAGCAGGAAGATTCTTACTTGCTAAAGGCTGTGAGATGGTAGCACTGACGTAACCAGTTACTTCGATTTGGGTTTCATCGAGGTGCAACTTGCAGGGACTGAGAGCAACATCACAGTGTGGCATGCTGAGTGTTCCTACTTTGCCAGGTAGGTTAGTCCTTGCCATGGGATTTTGGTGACTGATTTATGCTCTACCCTGAAGAACCTCAGCAGCCTTTGGGGGTGTTAGAGAACAGAAATGTCCTGCTTCCTCTCAGCTGGGCAGTAACGGGTTCAGTGGTGCTGAGGGTTGAAGACCTCAAAGCAGCTCCTGGAAGCTCAGTTACAAGCAGAAATGTCAGCTCCTTTCTCTAAAGCTTTAGCATTCAGCCATTATGGAGAGTTTGAAAAAGAAGTAGTAATATTCAGGGATCCTTTGGAGAAAGACTGAACAGATGAAGCACAAGCATTTAGAGAGAAAAAGGAATAATCTATTCTCAGTGGGTTTTGTGGATGTAAATAGAATGGGATGACAAATAAAGGACCACAAACTGCAAAAGGGGAAAATGAAAATTAAGCATTAAGAAGTTCTCTCAGACAGTAAAGGTTAGTTAGTTGCTGAAATAGATTGCCTAGGGAAGCTGTGAAATGTTTATCATCAGAGGTTTAAAGAAAAAAAATAGGAGGCAATGTCAAGAATGTCTTGACTATCATTGCTAAAGAAAAGTGCTAAATATTAACTGTCCTATCATGGCACACTGGGAAGGACTGGAGCCCTTCTAGCCTGAGTTTCCATGAAGATCCACCATTTCAAATAGCTGATGAGAAGTCTGGCTTAACGACAGCAGTGGCCTGTCTACTTTTTATTTAGAACCAGAAATTATTGATGACCCTGATTCATGAAACCTCCACTCTTAAGCAAGCCTAGGAGTCAGGTTAATAACAACTCAGAAACCTTGACTAATTTAGTGGGAAACTTTATTTTAAGATTTTATACAAGCATGCATCACCACAGTAATTTAAAATCTTGTATGTAAAATTATAGCAACCCTTTTCCTGGCATCTCTGAAACATCTTTGAGAGTGGAGATTCTGGCTATGCTAGACGTTTGGTACTATGTCTTTATTTACTAATTTTTTTTTCAAAACATGGCAGGGAATGTGTTTCTTTCAGAAAAAAATAATTTATCCTGCTCAGTAGGATAACTGAATGATTCATTCTGGTATTTTATTTGCAGTCTAAACCTAAAGTAATCTTCATCCTCCAATGCAATACAAATAGTCTTCCCTTTTTATTCTTGTCCATTCAAAAAATGTGTTTTCATGTCTTACTGCATATCTTAATTTCATTTCCATTGAAGTATAATCTTACTCTGAAATAAAATATATTCAAATACAAATAAAAAAAATACTTAGAGCTTTTTTGCCCGAGATTTCCTGTTAATTTACACATAAATTAAAATCAAACTCTGTATGTCATTCACGTGTGTCATGCCAGTGAAGTCCACGTGAATTGCATTCTGCTGGGGCACCAGCCTTGTAATGGAGAGATCCCAGCCCTTCTAAGCAAGATATACAAAGCAGGAGAATAGTAAGTGATTGCAGCCATAACTTCTAAGATTTTTAAGTCAGAAACCTCTTTTTTTCTTGTCTGTAAATGAAGGTATATTTCTTTCACTCTGCATGCGTAATAAATAATGATGGCAGTTATATAAAATCAGGCATGCTATTCTTCATTTACAGTAAAAAAGTGTTATTCTCTTTCTCTTCGTGCCCTGCCAGTGTCATTTTGGAAACACTTTGCTGTGGAGCAAATGGCAAGGGAAGCGTAGCCACCTTGGCCTTCGGCCATGTGGGAGTATAGAAACAGGAAATCAGATTACCAGACAGAAACTAAAGTTGACATACGAACATAGATCAGTATTTACAAGATGAAGCTTATTACCTTGTTATTAGCAGCTGTCAAAATCAAGAATTCATATCCTGATCCAACACTTAAAAGAAACAACTCGATAGGTGAATCAATATGAAAACTAGGGATTTACCCTGAAGCATCAGTGAAGGTGTATGTCTGATACGTGTGATTAGTCTTAAACTGTTACTGTGCAATGCCATTTACCTTGGTAGAAGTTGGGAAAATAACGGCTAAAATTGGCTTGAAATAGAAAGCTGCATCAACAAGCCACCTTTTCAGGGACGTTACAAAGCCACTGTTTCCAGTGGCTGTCATTGATACCGTAGCAGCACTGGAAGCCCTACACAGTATTTAGGCTCTGCAAAATGTGCTTCCTTTTCTGCTTTGATTTATTATGTGACAGTGTTAAAAATTTTAGCAGGGTTTGTCCTCACAGAAATGATAATTTACAACGGAAAGCTTCTCACCTGAGGTGCCCGACCTGGGCAATCTCAGATGTAGCACATATGAAACGGCTTATTGTGTGAAGTGCTAGCTGATACCAAGTGCAAATCAGAAATAGCATAAAATACAGGGTAGCTACTCCATGACAAGATGACTGCCCACAAACTTCCTTGCCCAGCTAACAGATACCAATATTCAGATAGAAAGTAGAAATAAGTAGGAGAGGGAACAATTCCAACTCTGTGCTCAGCTGGGGAGGAGGGAAAGTGGAAGGAGGAAAGGCTGTCAGACTTAGCTGGTTAACAGTAAACAGCTTTGACAGTTCTAGCGTTGTTCCTGCCTGGTTTCAGCAGCTGTGTGTGATCCAAGAGGTAAATGCACACCTCATCACATCTCAGACCGTGTCAGGTCTGCCTAGAGCATACTGCGGTGTCATTATGGCCTGGGCATCCTTCCCTTGCCAAATGGCAAGCACAGTGTGCCGGTGGCTTGCCCTGACCTAAAGCAAGGTTTCACTGAGGTATGCACCCAGAGGGGGGAATTGTGGAATGAGCTATTCCCGCTCTCTGACGGCACCTAGCTGGGTCTTACAGCTGTAAGTATTGCAATACAGTTTGACGCTATACATGTCTTAACGTCAGGACTGTGAACTTCCCGTGGTACCTGTTCTATTACATGTTTGATAGCACGCAAGTAATTCCTTTCTAATGACTGAAGACAAGCTTCCAGAAAGCCAGGTCCCAGTAAAAAGTGAGTAGGTGAAGTCATACTAGCATGCTAATTAGAACATAGGAATTGTCCTGTTACAGGGGTCTATACACCTTGGTATCCCCTTTCCACCAGTGGGCATAAGCAGATGCCTGGGGAAGAATAAAGACAGGACAGTTTTTTAAAATTGTTTTGGCCTTGACCTAATGGCCACTCCCAAAACTTGCTAAAATGGATGTGGTTTCTATGCGGTTAGTAACACTTAAGGGTTTCCATGGACTTCTCAAGTTTCCCCTGGAGTCCCATTTAAACTTTAGCATTCACAATAGCCTTACTCCTCATATGGAAAAATTTCTGTTTAGATGGAGAGCTATTCATGCAATAGGATTTATGCTATTAACTAACTGTGAAAATACAAAGCAAAATACCAGTCTCTGTCTGAAAAAGGGAAGCCATCTGAAGATGTAGACAAAACTCTCTGATAGGGGCCTGCATGTTAACATCTATAATCTTTAGTATTTTAAATGTGCTTCGTCATGTTGGGTTCACAATTTAGCGTCTCTGCCTGTCAGAGAACGGTGTCATCGTGCCGTAGTTAACATATTTGTGCACATGCTATAGAAATTACCAGAAAATTTAATAGACTTCATGTGGCAACAGCTGCCCTTCTTATGATGCCAGTGTTACAGATATGAAGAGTACAGAAATGAGAGCAAAGAAAAGAAATCTAAACTAATGGGTGAAAGGGGGAGAATGGAACCACTGCAAGATTTGTCTTTCTGAAAACTGCCTGATTGCTTTTCAGATCTATACTGTTTTTTCCCGTTGACAAGCAAAGCTTGGGAATAGTAAGTGCTGCATGAATTAAATCCATCAGACTTGACTGACTGGATACCATGTACTGGATCTTCAAGCCAATCTGGGTTCTATCAGTGTGCTGCTATTGATTTCTGTGCTTTGACAGAAAATAGCTGAGAGACAAATGATTGGGGGGGGGGGGGGGGGGGGGATCTCCAAAACATTTTTTTGTGTTGCAATAGCTAGTAGCTAATGTAACACGAGATTTCCCCTATCTAAAATACCATTGAGTGTGTGAGCATGGTTTTGTACCTATCAGTTAATAAATTTTAAACATTTCTCTGTTGATACTGCACACTGTTCTTTTGTGTCTCTTTAAGAAAGGAGTATTGACAGCAAACCAGGAGGGTAGTTATTCTTGTCCACCTACAGCATGTCTGTTCCAAAGCATCAGCAACTTCCCCCTTTGCAGTATAGCCATTCTGTGTCAGAGATACCAGGCATGAACTCAGATGAGAATGTAAATCCATCCCATTGAAATGGAAATTGTCAAAGATGTTGCACGGGTCTTTCACCAGTCACTGTTTATTTCACCCTGTGTTTTTAATTCTCAGACAAGTACTAGCTTTGAAAAGTTCCAAAAAGCATTTTATTTTCTTTCCCTCATCCTTTTTTTCTTGTTTTTGTGTCTTCTATTTTACTTTGTGTAAGAAAGATCAAATCCTGTCCCTGGCTGGACCTAGGAGGAGAACTGGGGCCAAAAATGCCCAAGAGTGGCTTGCATGCAGAGTAGCGGGGACTCCTGATGGAGTACTGGGGTCTACTTGTTTTTTCTGATGAACTGTATAATAGAGCAGCAAATGTTGAATATTTTGTAGAGTGCACTACAAATTGCTCCTGGGCACAGCGCTGTGGTAAGACGGGGGAATGGGAGGTTTCAGCTGAAGTTTTGCTCTTTGCCTTGTGCCACGCTCTGGTAAGACATAGTACCTTTCTGCCTTGTCATTCAGCTCTTCACTTTATTAATCCTCTGGGGCAGGACTGTTTCTCCTGTGCTTGGCTAGGACCTGGAATAAAGTTTTCCTGAGGGATCTGTAGAAGCCACTGTAATTCAGATCAAAAGGGAGTTATGTATGAATGAATGTGCCAGGCATGTACACTAATGAAGTTCAGCACCTTCTGCATGCAGGCAGGAGAAGAAATAGGTTTTACACCATGCTGCAGTCTCCTCTAAGGTTTCTAGATTTCCTTTGGATTTCTTCCTTTTGAATACTTCATTTTTATTATGATTAAATCATAAAATACTGTTAAAGGATTTCTCCATGCAGAAGTGAGATCCGGTTGGGTTCATGACTATTAATATCTGTAGCATATTTCACCTGAGTGGTTACGGTCATTTTGGATAAACTCTGCGTTTCATCAAGGGTAGATATATGTTGCTGAAGGGAATGTATGCAGCAGTCACTGATTTGCAAAACATGCTGCTCTGTGACGTTTCCTACAGATGGCTCTGTTAGGGAGAAATGTTAAGCCTTAGGATTTTATCTCTCCTAAGGGATGGAGAAGACTTTATGTATCTTTCTTCTTTCTACTGTCCAAAGTACTACATAGCCTAGAAAATAGAAAACAGTAAATCATTTTTACATTTAAAAACATACTGTATTAACCAAGTACAGATCTGATTTCTGAAAACCTTTCAGTATCTGAAGCAGAAGTTCCTTATTAACAGAGGAGTCTGCTCTAAAAACTCATTTGTATAGTACCAACTTACAGTAATTCCTCACAACTTCCACGTAATGTGTTCTAGGAGAAGAGCATCACAGATCTCCCCAGAAGGTACGGCTTCATTTAACTGGCATGAGGGAACAGTGCATATCAGTGGCCATTCAGGAATGCAGGGTGCTAATGGAGGGAGTTGCAGTCCCTTCCTCTCATGTCAGTTTGTGCCTTTCACTGGTGTAATAATAGGATTTTGAACAATTATTTTTGAAATCAGACATGGGAACGTTTGGGAGAAACACAGTCAGTCATGTCTGTTGTTCACAGTAGTACTTTGTTTAAAAAAAAATCCCAACAAACTATGTAAAATAAATCAGTGTCACACTCTAAAACCCTAATCCTCTTCATCATATTTGTATTTTATATGATACAGAAAATGTTTCCTTGCCATATATAAGGCCCATCTCAAAGCTGTTGTTTCAGCTCCTTTACAACATGCCTATGGCACAACGGCTGGTTTTGGTTCCCTGGAGGCAGCTAATTTCCCTCTTACAAGTTGCCGATGCCACAAGGCAGAAGTGGCCTTGGGAAGAACTCTAAGGAACAGACTGGATTCCCAAATCCCTTCTAGGGTAGCAGCAGCATCCTTTGTGCTTCAGTACTGTGTTGTGGCCGTTAGAGGTGGTGAGCTAATGAGACCATGTCTGACAGGAATTCTTACTCCTCTACAAGACCCGTCCCATGCAGTCTGGTCCAGAACCAGGTTCGCAGTCTGTCTAGAAGGCTCCCTGAAAGGTGGCATCTCTTTTTCAGCCCAGCACTGTGAGACAGCTTAGACAGCTTGTGATTGAAAGCTTAAGAATTAAAAAAGGCAAAAAAGCTTTCGTAAAAATGAGAGCTCCTTCTCTATGAGCAGCAAAACAGTATCAGAGCAAAAGCCTCGGGATGTACTGCTATGCATATTGCACTTCCTCAGTAACTCAATATTTATGATAAGAAGTTATGAAAATCAATTTAAGTGGCTACTGTTTAAAAATACTTTTCCAAGTGGTCTCTACTTTAAAGTTGTCTGCATATTCACTTTCAGAATTTTGGGGTATACTTCATTGAAGAAAATTTTTTTTCTTTTAAACGTTCTCAGAATGAGACAAGTTCACTATTTCAGCCCAGGTAACAGGTGCTTTTTGTTTGAAGAGTTACGGACTCCTGTGTATCATAATAGTCCTTAGACAACTTGATGCACACTGACTTAACATTTTCAATATGAATCTGTCTGTATTTTAATGTTGTCTTAAAAATAATGGGGATTTCTTCAGCCTCTACAAGTTATTGTGGTAGCTGTCTTAGGTTGGAGGAGTTTACCTTCACTGAATTAAGAAAACTTCTCCACCTTCAAGAGCAAAGTGACAAAAAGGAGTTCTCAGCATCTCTGGTTCCAGTGAAGAAAGCATGCAAATAGAAACAAAGATGTTTCTACTTACAGAGCAACTGTTCCTAAGACATGATTAAAAATGTTCAAATTTCCAGTAATGTATATATAACATATTCCTGTCATCTGCAGCGTATTGATAGGAAACCTTAAACAGCAGATGCTCTGTGAGACTTTTAAACTGAAGTCCAATCTATATAGGAGAGAGAACTTAGAATGAGACATAATGTAGTTGTGAGACAAGACATCACAGGCAATTTCCTGAAAGAAAGAGTGAGATTTAATCGCTTTGGGCTACTTCTGCAGCTACTGCTGAGGCATGTTAGTAGCTCTGTCAGAGAGGGAGATGCTTGTCAAGATTGTAAGCAAACTGAATTGCTGCCAGCTCACAGACAACAGATGATTCTCATAGACCATTTGTTTTATTTCTGCACATTTCGTCTTGTGCTTTGCTGTTTTTCTAAAATCCATGGCCTTTTATGTTGTGACAACAGGGCATTAGCAATTATTGCTGTTAAAGTGCTCCACACAAAAGCAAAGCCCCCTCTCTGCCATGTTAGTCCTCAGAACTCAGTTTGTTTGTTATCTTTTACCAGTTCTAAAAGTTCTAATTCTAACAGCTTTAATTACCTCAGGGAAGTAATTTTACAGTTTTTGTTTGCTAAAAGTAATTTTTCAGCTACATGGAGTAGCCAGTCTTGTGTTATATTAAGTAGTATTTGACTCTCCCTGAAAGACTTCCAAGACGTTGGAACAAGACATTTAATGGTGTAGAGGTGGGTGACCGCTGCTTCCTAACTGCCAGGCACAGAGAGATGAGGGGAATGAAATCCACATTATCCCATATTTTCTGCAGCTCACGTAAAATACTAGCCCCAATTAGCATTCTTGTTGCTGGTCTCAGCTAACATTCTGTTGCAGCAGTGTGAAGGAAAAGCGATACCCGGCAGATAATCAGCTAGGTAATTACTCGGGTAATTACTAGGCAGTCATTCCTAGTCCAAAGGCAAGACATGGACTGTCTAACCAGCAGCTCTTGGACCATTCTGCCAACCTCCATGCTGCATAATGGCTGCCACTCCTCAACAACGTTTATCCAGTTTTCCTCATGCTATCCTCTCCTGTTGGGATTATTTGCAGCCCGCAGTCTCCATCTTGATTTCTAGGTTGATTGCACAGATTGTAACTCAGGGCAAATTTGGCAGAAGGACTACAGGAGGTAAGGCAAGGAGAGACAGATGGGTGAAAATGACATTGACCCAGTTACCTTGTCTGAACTAGATGGAAAATTATCTCTTTGTCCCATCACTCTCCACATATCAAACAAATAAATTTAGTATTCCTATATTAGTTCTGCGGCATCATTTCCACGGCCCCGGGATGAGTGTTCCTGAAGTGAATGCTATCCTGTATGATCATCTGAAGCAAGCCTCACTGTCACCAGCTTTTCTTTTCTCTCCTAATACCTCCAGCCAAGCATCTTCCCCAGCTCAGACCCTTGCCACTGGCTAACAGCACCAGCTGAAACACCCAGCAAAGGCAGTTAACATGGATTCCACACTGTGCCTTGCATCACCTGATGTTGATGTGCCTCACTAGCAAGTTGTACTTCACTGGTTGGGAACCAGTGCTCTGCTGTAGTCCAGGATGCTGCAGCACGAAGTCATGAGCAAATTCTCATTTTATTTGTATTGTCTGGTGAAGGAGGAAAGAAAGTAATAAATTGCCTCTAAAAAATATAGCTTTATTGTAGGACATAATTCAGGACAGTGACCTAACTGGAATCTCTTTCCAGGATAAACATCACAGATATCAATATACTCCTAAAAGTGGGTAAAGGATCTAAATATTTTTTCTGAAACACCACAGCTATTATCAAGAGCAAGACTGTATTCCAGGTGATTAGCATCCTGCAGACCACTTAGTCTTATCTAGGGCCATGTCATAAAGGAGACTGAAAAAGTGGAAAATTTTAGGTTTCCATGTCAGTGAATTGGGAAAGGCATCACCAGTTTCAGTGCATAACATGTGGGAAGAAGAAAAGATGGTCCAAAGGATTACAGCTAGAGAAGGGAGAGAGGGTGTGGGGGCTGGAGACCCCCTTTACCAGAAAACATGAGATACCACATTTTCCTTTTAAATCAATAATTTCCATGAGAAACTCACTTCAGCACTCAGAAATTTGTTCTCAGAAGTGTAAAGGTGCAATAAGAGTGTGGGGACAGTATTCAAATGCAGAAACCAAAGCTCTCAAAAGCATAGGGAAGTTAGTGTTGGTGGCAGAGGGACTGTCCACTCTTTCGGCTTGCTTGGCCAAGAAACCCCTCTGTTGATTTCCGTGAGATTTAGTCAGGCTATTGAATTGTCAGGGTATCCATAATTTAAAGGTAGTGTTTTGTGACTGAATCTTTTTTTCTTTCTTTTTTTTAACAAATAAAAGCAAATAGCATTACAATAATTCACACTCCAAAAAGCATTTTCCCATTGCATTTAATACAATTTCATTAAGTTAGCACAATCCAAATTAAAATGTGAACAAGATACTTGTTTAATATATCAAAAGCAAATTAAGTCTGGATTTGCAAAGGTGTTAAAGTTTTTCCTTTCATAAAATAGAATTAGTTCTAACTTGTGTCTGAAGTTTAAACTGAAATGAATTTATTGAAATATAAACCAATAGTTTAAATCCAAGCCTAATGTAATTAACAAAGTGAGGAAACTTCATAAGGTTCAAATGAATATTGCTGTTATGCTTACAAGCTGAGGAACAAATCAGCGTAGCAGTACTGAAATTATTAGAGTTTCAATGGGTAACCCCTTTGAAGTTTATGACCGTGGGAGAGGCCAGGAATAGGGAAATAAAGAAATACACAAATATGCAGAAAATATTCGTATTTTTAGTAAACTTACACAGGTAAATTTTGACAAGTGTTTAAGGTGTGATATTAATAATTTGAACTGATATTAATATTTTGAACACATTATCTGAAGTCCAGTATTGGGTGTAAATATGAACTAGCACTGCAGAGATGTCTTATTTGAGGGTTACAAATTCTCTCTTCCTGTGTTTGCATTCTTTTGTTTCTGTTCTTCATACCGTGTAGTGAATGAGTTTACTAAGCCTAATGTGCACACAATTGGCAAACATAATATGTAAGCATTTGTCTAAATTGCTGAAAACCAATTTTGAATTTGGGAATGTGACTATTTGTTCAAGAAGGTAATTCAGTTGTAATGAAAAACACCATACAGACCATCAAAACTAAATGACAAAATACAAACTGAAAATATCAGACATCAAAACAAGCAGCCTGATTTAGAAAATGTTGAAATTTGATAATTAGGTCACTCTGTTGGGCAGCTGATTCTGAATTTAATCCTAAATTTTAGGCATGTGTTTTGGGAAAGGTTTGTGCTCTCAGCCTCAGTTTTTCTTTTTGTGAAGTTGGAGTAGTGATGCTTCCTTTGCTTACAGAGATGGTAAGAGGATTACTTCTTTTCACACTGCTTTTAGTATGGAAAGTCCTATAAAAGCATTATCTGAAAATTTCAGACAGCTCTAGTGTTATCCTATTGCCCACTCATAGAGGCAAGTAATGGATAATTGGGTTCCAACTTACCTTCATTATATAAGAGATTTCTCATTTAACTCTATCAATAGAAAGATTAAGAGTCCTTGTTACTCCAGGAGAATAAAGTTGCATAGGACAGAAGAAGTGAATAACAGTGAGTATAAAGCCGTGGTTGTAAACCAATAGAGCTGTTGCAATAAGAAGTTTCAGACTATGAAATACCCTCTCTAACCTTTATGGTCATACTTCTAATTCAATACATGGAGACACATTACTCTGTATCATGTGAAGCAGAATAAAGCGGCCCATTAATTGCATCAGAAGTTTACAAGCTGACTTCATATTTTCACACCTGTCATGTGAAGACAGATGATGAGACTCTCCTGTGAGTTAGGGCAGAGCCAGTGGAAGGGCAGTTGGAGCTCATTTTGACTTCCATGACCTCTTTGGGTTAATAATTATACTTATCGTACCTGTGCAAGTTTTGGGTTGTTTGTTTGGCGGGTTTTTTTGTGATAGCACTGGCGTGTTTGCTGCGTGTACACAAGACTCTTTCTACATTAGACTTCTGTTTCATTAGAATCTGCTTTTTGTTTGTGACTGGCAAAGCCTTTTTTAGAATTTTGGCCAAAGAAGAAGGGTAGAATTAAGTTTTCAGCCTAACACATGCATGTGCCAAGTTCATAATGTACACAGAAGTGAGGCACTGTTAACTCCTTTCAGTTGTCACAGCCCATGACACAACTGAACAGGCTTTCCCACTGGGAACTTTCTGATGGTGCTAGCAGCAGGCACTAGACCTAACTAATAATGTTTTCTGAAGACCCAAAGCTGGTTTATTCTCTGCCCCTATCAGGCAGAATTTTGATACAGGGGAGCAGCTAGTTCTGCGACTGTCGTTGCTTTCTTTGTCTTCTTTTATCCAGGAAGCACATTGAAAAGTACTTAGCCAGCTTCCAGACAAAGTTGGTGGTTTCTGACTGTGCCGTGTCTGTAGAAAACTACATCTGACAGTGTAAGAATGTTTTTTGCACAGCTGCACAATATTTCTAAACCTTTCTCTGTATTTATCTGCAGGGACCTTACAGAAGTAATCCGCCCTTATGGCTACAAAGCTTAATTACTGTAATTCTGCTTTAATTTTGCTTCCACTGGAGTTTCTCTGCCTCATGCAGCTCTAGAGTAGCATTTATCGGCACACTTATTCCTTGGAATAAACTGATGTGGTGGGTTAGCGTAGGGCGCTGTCTGCCTGCGAAGTGTCAGGTAGACTGTAACTTACCCTGTTAATTTTTAAAACCTGTAACAGAGAGACAATATTGTGTTGCAAGGCCACCTTTCTGTGTCACCCCCCTAAAAGCTCTCTTTGTTTTGATACTGTTCGTATTTCTCAGGTTTCCACTGTCCTTTCTGTAGCAACCAGTTTCCTGTTGCTGCTGGAATGTCAAAAAAGTTATATTCTTCTAGATATTTCTGTCTATTTTGAAATCACCGAAGGGAAAAGTTTCCCCCACTATACTAATTAAGGAGCATGCTATTTGGGTAGCACTGAGGTTGATACTATCTGCATCTAGGTTTATAAATAGCATCTCTCTTTATTTGTTCATCTTTCCTGATAAATACAAAGCTACCATGCAGTCAGCTCTTCAGGAGCACCAGTTGCAGGCAACCAATATATGGCTCAAATATATGGTATTGGTAGCATCTATGTTAGAAATGTCATAAACCGTGGTCATGCAAGGGAGTCAAGAGTTCACAATTACCTTCATCTTTCTGTGAACGAGGACTGAGCATGCCTGCTGTCCTTACAGGTCATGTCAAACAATAGACGTGCCATGTGAGTGTAAATGCTACAACATTTGATTTTCCAGAGGGTAGATCAGATACAGACCCACAGCCTCGTCCCATATCCCCATGTTGTGCCCATTGCCCAGCAGAACTGCAGAGGAATGCACACAGGCAGAGAGCAGCTTCTGGACCTGAGCTTCCTTCAGCCCCTGGAAAAACATCTCTGCAGAGCCCCAGCTGGACCTCTCTAAAGACCTTATTTTTTCCTTCCTCCTTTCGGGGTGTTTACTTTGCAGCCACTCCACTGCATTGTTTACAAATGTAAAAATAATCCCTCTCAGTCTCTGAAGTGCAAACAAACTATGCTTTTTCATGGCATACTAGCAAACCCTTAAATAACTAGGACATTGTATTGGTGATGAGAAAAGAAAGCATTTACGTAAAGAACAGCTTGCCAAACTTTATAATTTTCTTCTGCAATCAAGAGAAAAGTAAAGCCTCTAGATTCTCCTAGCACAAATTTTAATGATTATTCTGTGCTAGTATTTGATATGAATATTTTCAGTAAGACTGTAGGAAAAACATTGCTTGTAATCATCTCGTAATGTAAAAACATTCAGATGGGTCAGGCAATGTCAAGAAGGCTGGGAACAGATCAGTAGCCAGCAAAGGTCAGCAAGATAGAAAATACATAATTATGATGTGGCCTGTTTAATATCCATGGTTAGGGAAAAGTAGTCAGATTGCAAAATACTGGTCCTTTTTTCCTGAACTTACTGTAAATATGTTTTCCTGCAACCTTTGTATGTCTGTCTTAAAAATAGGAGTGGATTAGGAAGTAGCAGTGTGCTTACAAGGCAAGGACCTAGATAACAGCCGTGAGAAAGTATATTAGACAGTCAAGGGAAAACACTGCAAACCCAGCTTCTGAATTGTAGTGTTTTAATGATTTTCAGAGGCAAAAAAGCCCTTTCAAAAGTGGATAGATGATCCCCTAAAGGAGGTTTCCTTCCCTATAGCTCCCCAACACAGATTATAATACAGAAAGGGAGAGTGTGGTTCGAAATAGTCAACCGTTTCAGTGGCATCCATCAACAAAAGGCAATGACAGAATGAAAGGGAGGAATATGAATAACATCAGTTCCTGGGTTTACACATAGAGAACAAGAGAACACATCTGCTTTAGGCTTTACATTGCCATAAAGACATGGTTGCCTGAGCCTCACTAGGGAGAAATGAGCATATTTTATGCACCAGGTACAAGAGTGGACCAGTTCATGTTTTCCAGACTTCACAGTATTGAATTATACTGTTATTTTTCAGTTGTAAACTTTTCAAATTTATGAACCAGACCTGATTAAACTACTCTGTAAAGGAGATAAATGAGGTATTTTTTCCAATTAAACAAAATTACTTCTTTAAGTCATTGTTTTAAGAGATCAGTCATTCTGTTGGGGAGGATGGAGGGGAGGATGCTTCATCATACAGAAATACTGAAAAAAGCTGCATTTTGGAGAAGGGGAGAAAGAACGTTAATAAAATTTGTAGGTGAGAGGTGCTATAAACACTACAGGAATAGAGACATAATAGAACAAAATAGTGCCTAGTGAGAAAAGTATATGCACTGGCAATGCAAAATGAGAATCAACCTGAAAAAAAATGCAGACAGACATCTCCTGGGGAAATTAATCCTGAGCACATGCATTCAATGAGCAAGAGAGAATTGGGAAATGGTAGTGATTAAAGAGACCCTGAGGTGAAGCTAGTCAACAAATTAGACAGTAGTAACAGTATGAGATGGATAAACAATGGTGCAATTTTAGGATACATCATGTTCCAAATATGGTCATTTCCTGGTCAGAGAACTAGTAAAAACTTTAGGCATCAGAGATGACTAATGTCAGAAGCAAGTTGACATTGGATTTCTGTGGTGCATGGAAGCCCTTATTCTGGCTTACTGCACTGATGAGTTTCACTCCTGCTGATTGATGAAAATAGAGATTGATTTCTCATGGTGTGAAACACAACAGCAACTTTCCTAATTATTATTTTCAATCAAATCATTGTGATTTTCCTATGAGAAGAGAAATAATTGAGAAAAATAGAGGCTTGAACCACTACATTGCTTTTAAATGTATTCAGTTTATACTTTAGTCTGGGAGGAGAGCAATCATTTCTCTTTGTCTTCTGATGGAAAATTTCCTCCTTCCTCCCCTCTTCACAATTTTTAGTAAAAAAACCTTAAGCATGATAATCTAAAAATCATCTCAATAGTAAAGAATTGCAATCACCAGTATTATCATGTAAGACCAAGGCAGACATGCACTGATTCAGTATAAAGGGCTGAATGCACAAATGCAAGATAGATCCCTTTATACCAATAGACTCCCAGTGGAGAAAAATCAGATTACAAACTGAGTTAAAGAAACACTCAATTGTCGTCCCAGTGCTTTATTTTCAACCCTTCTTGTAACTGGGAAATACGTCCTGAGCCAAAGACTGTTAAAATGCATTAGTTCAGGGAAGTACGTGAGCACATGCTTCATGTTAAACATAGAGCACCATGTTGGACTCAGGGGTGATAATCTGCTGCAGAGGGCTCATTCATGTTGTAACCACCCGTAGCTTCAGTGGGAAGGACCTTCACAAGAAGCATCCAGGTAAAAGCAGACATCAACAACCTGCTCGATAAAAATCTGCCACCCCCAAACACCCAAAATGTATTTCCTTTCCTCAAAAAAAAAATTTGCTTAGACATTGGCAGTCTCCTTCAGATGAAGTAAAATGCAATTTAAATTTCATCTATGACTAGCATTTTCTTAAATTTACAAAATGCAGAAAAAATCAGTATGTAAACGTTTAATTTTTGCTTGCTGCTTTACCTGGGGTTATCACAGCCCAAATTACGCTAGGGAGCCTGTTCCGCTAAGCTTTGCAAAAACGTTAGTCATCAAGAAGTTCAAGATCAGTGCTCTGATTTTTGAGAACTCTGTTTGCTTATCTCTAACCTGTGCTCAGTTCTTGTCCTGCAGTGAAAAAGAGCCTGTATGCATCTCTAGTTTATGCTTTTTTTTTGCTTCACACTGGGGAAAAAGAGAGACACCAAACCAAATTTTGGTCCTAAGTACATTGATCTAAATCTCTGCCAAAAGAAGTAGAGTCCCTCTGGAAGAATATTTTTCCATTGTCTTTTCCCATTTTGGATTTATGCTTCCCTGCCATTTGTGTCACTCATCCCACCACATTTCTTGTGATGCCTGTATTTCTCAGAAGGAGAACAGCAGCTTCTCATATAGTCTGACTGAGCAACATGACATTCGGTGTTTTTTAATTAGAGAATACAGTTCATGGAAGAACTGTGAGCCACAGCTGATAAGTGCATGTAAAATACAGCCCTTGCTCTTTTAATCCCGCTTGCTTATTTTACATAAGAACAGAGTCTTTGTAAGTGCCATACTGGAAGCTCATTATACAAGAGGAATAAAATTCAGCTTCTTGTTTTTATGTTATTTTTGTCGGAGACGTATCCCATATAGAGATCTCAACTCTAAAGAAGCCTTAATGTAAAAGAAAGAAACAATGGGATCAGGGACAAGCTTAATTGGCTTTTTCAGATGTTTAAAACATGAGGCCAGCACATTCATGTATGTAATGTACATGAGATGAGTTTCTGGTAAAGAACTAAATGAAGGATCTTACAATGGCGTACTGAATATGCGTGAATTTCCAGGGTTTGGTTTGGGGCTAAGGCATTGTGCTAGGGTAAATAGTCCACAGTAGCTATTAAGAACAGTAGTAAAAGGAGTGCGATGCATCTGCAGTAGTGGTGGTGAGTTTTGCTCTGGTCTAACAAATCTGGCAAAAATCTCCTTAGGTGCACAGAAAAATCATTTGTTACCTGGGATTCAGGAAGATCTTCAGAAAGACTTACACTTGCTCTGCAGAACACAGAACCTAGATTTCTTCTTGTCGGATGCAAAATCTATCAGGCACATGAAGGACTCTGATCTCCTCAAGGGCAGTAACATATGGTCAAATCCTGCTCTCACTTACACTGGGGTCAGTCAGCCCTTTGCAAGATGTTTCTGAGCCCCACGTCTTTCACATGGGCTTTGTCCTGGAAGGGCTGGGGGGCATTCATCAGCGCCCTTAGTCTCTTGCTGGCAGACACAGGAGAGGGGAATGACAGTAGAATGTTGTCCCTGGTACCCACTTCGTCCCCCAACGGCTTCCGCTGTATCTCCATGTCACCACAGAATCTTACTTGAACCACAATGTTTCTTCTTTTTTTCTTGCTGTTTTTTTATATCCCGAGTACATTTCTGGAGCTTCATTGTACCCTGATCACTTTGTGTGTGCTGTTTTGCAGCTTATCTTGAGAAAGGTTTGTTTACAGTTGCAGAGTAGCCTCAGAATTTAAGCTACCGCAGCTCTAACAAACACTAAGTTTACTTTCCAGTGTTTACTTTTAATTTTTCATGCTTTTCTGTATCAAGTTCCCTTAGTATAACAGTGTCTGAGCACTGGGGGGGGGTTGACATTTGCTCACTGACACGCAGAAATTCCAATCGACCTCAGTGAATTTTAGATTATACCTTCTATAGGGAAGAATCAGAGATGCAACAAAGGTGATTCAAATTGTACGCTATCAATTAAAAATATGCACTCTTGAATGGATTGAAACTATTTCTGTAAATTTGCACTGAGGTCAGCAGATAGTTTTCCAAAAAACGAAAAGTCGAAACATATGGAAGCTTTGAAAACAAAACATGAAAAATGTTTTTCATTTCAGAATTGTATCATGAGATTAATTTTGTTGTCACTTAAAAAAAAAAATTAAAGTATAATAGCAGATTCAATTTGGTGAGAAAAAAACCCAAAAGAATCATTTTGGGTCAATTCACAAATTCTCTTGTTTGTTTAGCCGCTAAAAAATATCCTGAACTATAATTTATTCTCAAATACAGTTATTTTACCTGCAGTTTGGGTGCAGAAGCATAACATTTTTTAAAATGTGACCATGCGCTATTTGAAGGCTTTGGTTTTTTGAAGTAGACACATATATTCATTCTTTTATCCATCAGGATAGTTCAATTAGATTCAGGAGTACTTTTTAATAAGGTTACTTGCATAATTGGTTAACAGACCACATTTGCAAGTTTGTTTGATTAATGAGGAAAAAACCTTGTTTCTTAAACCAAGCTGCATCCTGGGTGCTTCCTAGCAGTACCTGAAGTGCCAAGTTGAACCTAGCAATACTGGAAAAGGTCAAAAATCTATTTCCAAGGCCCTGGTCTGAAAACTGTTAAAAATTCTGCGACAGTATGCTTTTATTGCACATTAGTTTTAATAGGATATTATTGGTTTGTGAGTACCCTTTTCCCAGATGCTGCCTACAACATAGTTTTTATTGCATAGCAGTTTTAATGTGATTTTACTGCTTTATAAATACACTTTTCACCATTCTTTCCTTGATACCATGGCTGTACCAATATGCTTGCACATTGCCGTTACTTCTGTCTTAAAATCAAGGTTAAAGCAATCACAGTAGGGCTTTGCAGCGTGAATGATAATTGAAAATGCATCTAGCAGGATGCTCTTGATATTCTATAAACAAACAATGCAGAATCTTTATTCATTATTTATAACTTGTTCTTTGTGACATTTCTTTACGAGACGTATCTTTTTCCTTTCACAGAGCTGAGCCAAAGCATATGTCGGGCCAGATGCATACATTTACCTCTCTCCTTTTCTCCCACCTTGAATCAGAATCTCTTGCTCTGCTTAGGTTCTATCTGCATATTGAACCAGCTGGTCCAGCACCAGCAGCCGCAGAATCATTTCATCTCACAACACACTGCTGCGTGTTCGTCCCACTTGTCAGGCTGCTCTTTAGTCCACGTTCAGTTCTGTGCTTGTTGGTAAATGACTGTTTGTTCTCCATCTAGCTGTTCTGGGTCTAGCTCTGCAGCATCTCTGCCACCAGAAGTCCCTGAGGGTACAGAAAGTTTTATGCAGATCTGACTCACGTCTATTTTTTATACCAGCTGAATCCTTAGCTAACAATGTTGTGTTTGCTTGCTTTTCTCCAGCAGGGATGAAGCCTAAAATTAAGCTATTAATTTTCTTTGGAGTTAGTTCAGAAGAATATAGGTAAAAGCATTTTTGCCTGTCCCCTCATTTGAGATTATCGGAAACCACAGTCAATTTTTATTTCACTGGATTTGAAAAAAAAAAAAAAAGCAAAGCTGTTAAGCTTTTATTAAATGAAAACTGAAATTAATCATGCCTCTCCATACCTGTTTTAATCAGTTGCTTTTGATACCTATAGTTTCTCATATTCTATTCTGACTCCTCTTTAGCTCCCAATCCCTCTTCCTTTTCTCCCTCAGTTTTTGTTTTAGAACATTGCTACGTCCAGTTTTTCTCTGTCTAGCTTGTTCCTCTTAAGTTGAATGCCAGGTCTTCTGTCTCCTGTGTGTATGTGAGGGAGACAATTTAACATCATAACCCTTTTTTGGCTTGCAGCTGCAGCTCAGCTGTCCTGTTCTCCAGAAGGCAATTTACCTAATTTGATTTTCACCAAACTCTTTTCCTTATGAATTCACCATATTTGCAGAGTGTGCCATACAGAGGTTTTAAAATATTGGCACAAGATTATGGTACCTTAATGCTCTACCTGTGCCCTGGTATTCCAAGATGTATTAAAAAAGTTATATCAGTAAAAAATTGCTGAGCCAAAATTTTAGGCTTCTACGTAGAAATAATCTAGATCTCCTGACTTAAAAGCATTTATCCACTGTCATTGTTATTTAGCATCCTCTTTGCAACTGATAGACTGGAAAGCGCCTATTTTCACATGATGCAGGTGCACCATCCTGTTTTTTCAAAGTTTAGAAAAAATATTTATGAAGTAATTCCAACTCTTCTGCACCTCTATTAACAGTATATATTTGCCTCTGGTCTTCATGGATTTGAGTCTTTATGTCTTTAGCAACCCATATGAAATTCCTGTACTTTTTAACCTATTATTTGTAGGGGTGTCTATCTATCCCTCATTTATTCCAGCCCAAACAATGGCCAGTGTCTAGTCCAGTGACTCATCTGATCTCCTGCATCATCACCAAGTCACAGTAGGCTTATCCCAGGTGGGTTGTGGTACCTTTTAGGTTAGAAAGACCCTTACTGAAGTCAGTGGAAAAACGCCTGCTGACTTGAATGAGGCCCGTGTTTAAAACTATTTTTTGGCACACCAAACTGTTCTATTTTTACCTGCCTTAAAAAAAAAGATAAATGATCCTTCAGCAGAGAATTGTTTTCATATTCTTTTTTCTCTCTTCTTGATTGGATTTGTTTGGGGGGGTATAGCTTTGCAATTCTGTGAGGAGTAATGTCTCACTGTCCTTTGCTCTTTCTTACATAGTGAAGCATGCTGGTATAATTCAATAAGATTCTGCTATGTACATATCTTCTGATCTGCGAAGAAACTAATTTAATTCCAAATTAACTGCTCTCAAAAGTACTTTTTTTTTTCCTTCTTCATTTTAACACATTGCAAAGCTACAAGTAACTGTAGTCCAATTTTAATGAGAACAGTTGAAGGAAATACCATAGGTAAATGTCAGTGCATGTCAGCGTTAGGATTTAATGGATAAAAAAAATGCTTCTTCCATTGAGTTGTATATTTCCACCCTGTGTAAATAATTGTTTATTCAAATATATTTGTGTTAGGCCTAATAAGTTGTACAGTCTCCTGCAAATGAAATTCTTACAATGGTAAGAGTCTTATTTGCAGGATATCTGGAAGGGATTCAGATTACTATGCAGTGCTTCTAATACATAGAGTAAATTAAAATATAATGTGTACTGTTCATCCTAATGCTTCAGAAAGGGTGTTTCTTATTTCTGATGGTGAACATACTGCTAGTGACTAAAACTAGATGACCGCAAGACCAGATCTTGTGTAGAAGGTAAAAATTCTTTTTCCCTCTACCTTGTACACTGTTTACGTATATAGTGGCTGGTACAGAATACCATGCTGTTACAAACCACTAGAAATATTAATGTAACACATTTTAACTTCTGTGGTTGTGATTCTGACTTAGGGCCAGCTTTGGATATAGCAAGGTAGGCAGTTGCCCCAGGGCAACAGGCTAATAGTGGCAGCAAAGAGCCATTCTGCCCACACTGGAGGAGACAGGAGACTTACCTGTTTGAGCAGCAACTATTGCCTAAGCAGCCAGACTCTGCTTTTCCTCTGCACAGTTACACATCACCATCCAGCTTCCTTCAGCAGTTTCTCTCTCCACTTATCAAAGCCACAAACAAAGCAATACAGAGGCAAGAATACAGCTGTTGCTGGGAGGAGAGGATGGGGCAGGGAAACTCTTACAGATTGCTGCACGGAGGGAGGAATGGGAATGAGGAGAGGATCCCAGGAATAAAGATGCTTCAAAGTTCAACTGGTTTAGTGAGGAAGGAAAGTGATATTGCAATCCTGTCCATATTCGTAAATTCTCTCCAGCTTCTTGTTGCGCTTCAAAACCCAACTGATCTTCACCTTCACTTCCTTAACCCTGAGTCCTCCAACCTTTGTGATCCTCCTACTTCATCCCCTTCAGTTATTTTGTCCTTAATTTTGCTTGCACTGCTTGGAAGCATTAAAATTACTTCAGACTGGTTTCTTTGTGTGTCCTTGATGTGTCCGTATTCATCTCTTCCCTGATATTTGCATTCTTCAGTAGACATAGTCGGTTTTGTTCTGTGTTTGTCCAGCAGTTAACAAAGTGAAGGGGTTCAATGTCAAGGGCTTACAGGAAATAATTTTGGCAATAAATATTAGGATAAAGTGTTCAAATATTTCTACACCAAAATTTTTTGTTAACTCTAACCTTGTTATCAGTTTAAACACAAGCATTTCATCAATTTGTTACTTAAAGAAGGTTTGCTGTCATGTTCAATAGGGGTAAGGCAAAACAATTAAGGCATCCACACATATCTTCATTTGAATGGTCACGTGTTCTGTTCCTCTGGTTTTCTGCGAAGTCCTCAGTCTGTGCCTTGGTCTTGAAGCCTGTAGAAGGAACTTCCTGGCTTTGAGTAAAAAACCCACAACCCTGATCATTTGCATAAATCACCAGCCTTTCACATTTATCATCTTAATGAAGTCTGCAAATTTTATTCCTCTCTCTTCTTCCCTCTTTACACATTCAGAGCAATTTAGAGACAACATCTCCATTCACTGTTAGAGGGAACCCATCCCAACGTGCTAACAAGTTGGAAAGGTAGAATTTTATACTGTGCAATAAAGGAAATATCACTGTGCACGTACTTATCACATGAATATAAGAACTGATTTAAATCCTCTTTGTGGCATGAAAGTACATTGATATTGAACAAAAATAAAGTTGGTATTTCCTAAAGCTTTCTGTGTTGACCTTAATTCTGAATTGCCTATCTAAGAATCAAAGTTCTAGCTGTCATCTGGTTCATATCTTAAGTAGAGTGCACATCCCTGTGTCTATATTAAAAATAAACCCAAGAGAAATAGCTTTTTGACCTTCAGTTAATTATTTTAGACTGGCTTAGAGAAAGCAGGAGTTATTTCACAGCCGCATTCCCATGTATACTATTTCCACAGATTTCCCCCCAAAAGAATGACACGAAATAAATTACTTTTAAGGAGATATATAGCTCCATGAACAAGAACAAAGGCTCTCTTAAGTATTCATCATAATAAGACCATGGAACTTTGCAGTAATTTCTTTCATTTTTTGAAGTGGACTGTTCTTCAGGCTGCTCTTCATGAGTATAGGTCAAGTATCAACCAGAAGAAAAGCGTGATTAACTTCAAATTATGTAAATAATGGAGGTCAAGAGAAGAATAATAAATCTATTCTTTTTTTTCAGAAAATTGAAATAAAAATAATCAAGACAGGAATTAAAACAAATTAGATTCACTGAATTTTCCCTATAATTCTTCAAAGGTAGAAGCAAATAGGATTTGGGGTTGGTTTTGTTTTTTGGGGGTTGGGGTTTGTTTTTCTTTTTTTCTGAATGTAATTCAGTCTGATTGCTTCTGCATACAGTGAATTGAAACGAAGAAAAAGCTTCATTAGCATCATGACATATACTTGTGCCTAAGTTCCATAATTCTTTCAGGTTTGACAAAAGAAAAAGACATGCTTTTTGGTCACAAGGATAGAAAACTAATTAAGTTTTCTTTGAAAATGACTGCAAGCTTCTCTGAAATGAGATATTTTTTTCCAGCTTTTGAATTATTTCCAGTTCCAGCATAGTCTAAAAGTTACAGACCAAGAAGACTGAACCAAGCAGAGCAGAACATTCTTGTAAGAACATCTACTGTGCCTCAGAGAATTTGTTTGTATATCTGATGGTAACATATTTTGTACTTATTTGGGTCTCAGCACCACAGACTGCTTTTAAAGCAAAGCAACTCATAAAACTCAGAAGCTGCCAAGGTTGGCTAGAGCTGTCAAGTTGGCACAACAGAAGCCCATCCAGTCATACCTGAGAGCAAAGAGGCTGTATGCCTGCTCACATAAGACCAGTCTAAATTCAAGTATGAGTTAGAAACACTAGGTTTTGGGTTTTAATCAAATCAACTATCAGCAGGGTGAATGGCTTTGCAGCAAAAGATTTATAAGTGGTGTACTCCTGTACTCTGAAGCATAAATAAACTGCAGGAAGCACCATAGGTAATTTGCCTCTAAAAACACAATTAGAAAAAAGAAAAGTTTTATGATTTTCTAGGGCTCAACACTGCAGTAATTATTACAGGAATATTGTAATTAAAATCAGTGAAAGTTTTACTTCATTGAATAAGGTCTACAGGAGCAAGATAATAATTTAAGAAATGGTAAAGCATATATTAAGAGAACTAATTTGTTCTCAAAGCAGTCAAGCAAGTCAGTTATCTCACCAGTGACTTTTGAGAAGGTACAAAAGCTGAGTTTAAGACATTTCTGACAGAATGCCCTCATGGCAGCAGCAAATGTAGAGTAAAATCCTTCAGTTTCACGGAATGACAGAATGGCTGAGGCTGGAAGGCACCTCAGGAGGTCATCTTGTCCAGTCCCCCAGCTCAGGTGGGGTCACCCAGGGCAGGCTGCCCAGGACCACGTCCAGATGGCTTTTCAACATCGCCAAGGACGGAGACTCCACAACCTCTCTGGGCAACCTCTGCCAGTGCTCGGTCACCCTCACAGTGAAAAAGTGTTTCCTGATGTTCAGGGGGAACCTCCTGTGTTTCAGGTTGTGCCCATTGCCTCTGGTCCTGGCACTGGGCACCAAGGAAAAGAGCCTGGCTCCATCCATCCGCTTTGCACCCTCCCTGCAGGTATTCGCACATGTGGAGCAATCCTTCCTGAGCCTTCCCTTCTCCAGGCTGAACAGTCCCAGCTCTCTCAGCCTTTCCTCATAGGAGAGATGCTGCAGATACTCCAGAGAGATGCTATGGTTTGCTTTAGGCACTCTGGTTTTGCTTTTTTTCTGCCTTTATATGAAGTCTGATTTGGCCTATTAGTAGGGAGCGGTGCAGAGGTGCAGTATCTGCTAGGTCAGCATGGTTTCTACCCATCTGGTAGAGGTAATGACTTAAATGCAGGGATGTGCATGTTAGATCCTTTACTGTTCTCTTAAATTCCCTTAGACTCCATTCATATACAGCTGTGTCTCAGATGAGGTAATTTGTGTGTCAAAGAACTGGAGGAAAAGGCAGCAAAGGTTAAGTTACCTTATTTATTGATGGACCGAATGTGATAGGTGAACGAGAACAGTAGTAGCATTCCCATCCAGCACATTTTTCTTCTAGCTCTTACAACTCGCAGGGGTCATTATGGATTCCCACACTTTAAGATTACTCACTTAAATCCCTTCACCCAGCCTATCCCAGCAGTACAGTCCAGTTTCACTGAACAGATCTGGTATCACTGGATCCCTGCTATTCTGAACTTTGCTTACTCTTGTCGCTTTATGACCCTTTACATCTGTGTCTAGGCTTCATATTTTTGAGTCTTATTGCCTTCATGTAAAAGAGGAACAAAAAATGTAGTAATATATCCTACTACTTGGAAATCCTACAGAGGAAAACTGGTTTTTCTCATAGAGGTAAATGAAATTCAGCAGCAACATGGACGTAGGCTCTGCTCATTCTAAAAAAAATCTCCTCCTGCATTTCTCCTCTTAGAGGAGATACTGAAAATGAGCCTTTAAGACTGAACTTCAGTCTCATGGACTGACTGGAGTACAGGAAAGGTTTCATTATGCAGGAATATTTGAATAAGGCTTAATAGATATTTTTCAGTCACTTGAAGCACCAGGTAGTCTTTTATTGTGCACTATATTGTACAAAAGCTAAAAAAGAATGAGAAAAGTTCTGACAATTTTGATGGGGGGGAGTTCACTTTTCGTCTGGAAGTGGTGGGTGACAGCAAAATGAAAACTTCCTGAAAAAGATGATACTGAAGCACCTGATGTTTTTATTAGCTTGCATTAAGCGAGGTGCAAGTAACTATTATAAATGTGGGAGAAGTGCATATTATGAAGTGCATGGAAGGGGCATTTTTGAAGACACATTATACCAGTAATGCTGTTGTCTTGTATCAAAGAAAAGGTCATGTGTTTTTTGATGAAAAAAGTGTGAAGTCCTTCATCTCATTCATGAGAGGCAAATTGATGAGTCATGGAGCAGAAAGAGTTGAGGAGGGATTTGAGGATGTTTTCCAGGAAACGGGACCACTCTCCCGGAACAGAAAAGCCCAGCTGCTCCACAGTTGAGATCCTCTGGACATTTGTCTTGGCCTGATAGCCCCAAGAGTGGCTGTGTAGATTGATTTTGCTGGGAATCACAGACCAAGTAGAGAATATTATGTGTTGCCTGTTATAGAGGGAAAATGAGATAGTTTCAAAACAATTAATGCATCAAAAGGAAATGTTTTGCATTATAGGGAGAGTAGCATTTGGGAAGTAGGCCAATGCCAAGCAGGTTTTCATGCTGGTTATTTCAGAAAGGTTCTGCCAGGTGTCTTTAGAAAACCGTACAGGTGTTCTTGCACAAACAGAACACTGAAGCTTTCTCTGCAGACTTCCATTTCATTTGTGTCTGATACTTTGGATACTCTGGCTATTTCTCTGGAAAACACAGTGCATTTTTTATGGTAGAGGGTTCTATGTTTTATTAAATTAATTTTTTTCTGAGGAAATAAAGGTAGATCAACATTGTGACACACTTCAGGCAGCTTTGGGATAAAAAAGGCTTTGAGCTAAAGTCAGTCAGTGAAATAAATTCTGAACAACAGATTACATAAATGAAAGTTAGCAATAAAAGCATGCATGCGGATTACCATAAGGTCGATTGTATGTGCAATTTGATCTTAGTTCAATGTCAGTTTTCAAGGCTCTTGCCAACAGTTTCGGTTTGGAAAGGAAGAAATAGTATTGGGTGCTGTGACTTTAAAAACTCATCATTGCAAGCACAGGGGCCTTTCAGGTTTGTGTCCTTTTTCTTGTACTTTACACATGTCTACACATATGAGACTCTTACTGTTACACGCAGTCAGTTGGAAGAGGGTATAGAATAAAGCTGAGTTCTTGCATTGGCACTGAGCATTGAACGGTCACTCGACACTCACTGGAGAGCTCACACAACGTTTCAGTAAACCCAGGACTCCAGCTGATAGTCAGAGCACTTCTTCCTCTTGTACACAGTAAAAGTACAAGTGGCAGTTCAGAAAATGTATAATTACAAATAGCAGAAGAGGAGAGATCACTTCTGAAATCCTACTGCTTTTGGTTAGCAGTTGAAGAAATGTGTTAAACTGAACAGGCACTATAATTTACATATCTATTTTGTCCACAACCGTTTGAGCATGAGGTGGCAGGAGGGTTAATGTGTTTTAACTTCTCCCAGTTTTCCTATAAGAATACTGCCTAAGCTGTCAATTTAATGCAGAGGTAACTGAGTGTTCAACATGGTGACAATTTCCCAGCTCCTGAGTAAGTATTGGATTTTTCTGTCCTTGGTTTCATAAAACAGTTTTAAAGACAAACCTCTTGGTAACTATGCGATTTCAAAACATAAAACTAATATACTCTGTTTGTGAATGACTAGGGATATAAAAATATTTCATATTCTATCTACCATATGAAAATTAACACTGCATTATACTAACTCTTGGCTTGATTTAAAAATTTGTATTGCTGGCTGTTATGTAAATTTGGATTTCTATTCTTCTATTCTTTCACCTGGTAGAAGGTATGCTGTAAATGGCACATCTAATACCAAAAAAAAAAAAAAGAAAAATGAAAAGCTTACACGGACAACAACATGAACAAGTGAATGCTTCAAAATTCAATTAAGGCTGAAAGAAAAAATGTTGCACTAGGGACTGTCTGCTGCAAAATAGGGGGACATTTTCTGTGCAATAGTCATATAACTTCTTCGAAGAATACAGGACTTGTCATCACACTCATTAGATTGTGTTGAGAATGCAGCCTCCCGATTATATGGAAAAATATTGTTCTTTTGATTTAAAGGGGTGGGAAAAAGGATGTGATTCATTATTTTTAAAGCAAAGACCTATATAACTGGGTGTCTCAAGGGCATCACTACACTCATAGAACTTTTTGCTTCTAGAGCTGATATTTCAAGCTGGCTTGTGTCCACACCAGTTGGAAATCACTACCGTCTAAGACCTGGTCCTACATTTCTTGGCACACAAAAAATCCTCTTAAGTCAGTGGTAGCTTTGTATGCAGAAGGAATTCATAATAAACCTCTCTTAATTACTATTCAGTGGCTTTTGTGAAGTGAGAGTTCTCAGTTCAGTTCCCAATGGATGCCTTTGGCAGTGAAAGTAACCAGCACCACCACAGCTAGTTTTGTCTGGTATCTTAGCTGGGACACAGTGAATGAACAGGTACCTACCCACTTGCTACCAGCTGTGACCCTGAAGTCACAGAGTATTGCCCGTTGCAAATGAAGCTGTACAGGTTTGCGTCTCCATTTTCCCAGAAGTAAGAAGTGAGAAATAAGAAAAGTTCATTTGTTGACAATCTTATCTTTCACAATCGTTGTATAAGTTTAAAAAAAAAAAACAGAAGACTGAGTAAAATAAGAACAGAGACTGTAATTAAAAAACTTTACAAAAACATTTTTCCGTTTGGTGTAGAGCAATTCTTCAGTAGCCTCAGCCAGTCCATTTCAAAGGTAGGCAGATGTGTTAGCCTCCAAATGAACCGTAAAGCACTGGTCACCACTGGACTGCTTAGCAGTCCAATAGTGTCTCTTAAATGTCTTTCATAATGATTAATACTAACACAGTACAATGCTAGGACAGTATCCATATACTTCACTGCTTAGAGTTTTGCTGTGCACAGACAGCTGTTTTTTGAAAGAAACTTTAAAACGCCAGGCAGGTAGCTGGTTTTGCCTGCATTGGCAGACTGCATTGTGTCCTCTCGTCCTTTCCAATGCCATTTGCAGTTACAGCTTTATGTCACACTGTTGACCCACCACCTGTCTGTGGCACTGTTTATATCATATACATGGCTGCTGTGGGTGTAGGTGGTTTTGACTTCTTGGGCTTGACCAAGGCAGTTCCTTGCCTTCAATCTGAGTACGATGAGTCACTCCATTTTGGGGAGCACAACACGTGCAAAGGGCTGCAAGCCAGTCTACCTTTCTGTAATGCAAGTACTGCTTGCTTCTAGCTGTTCCTTCTCTGGCTTTCCAATCTCTTTGCTTTATTCGTGGGCCAACACTGAATCTCTCGTTTGCTTTTCTACTCAGTTCCTGACTATTAAATGTAAGTCTTGTGGGTAGATAGAGAATGGCTGGGTGTTTCTCATATGGATATGTGTATTCACACAATAATAACAGTACTACCCTACATCTCATTAGAAAATACTCATGGAAATTTCAAAACTATTGAAAAGTATTTTAATATGCCAGTCTGAGAACTAAGAGGTAGGGGACATTCTTCATTACTCTGCCACTTCTAGAAGAAGAGTTCTAGAAATGCTCATGTAAAGACTGATTTATTAAAAACTGTGATGCAGCTTGTCTCACGCGAGTGCTGTCACTATGTTACCTTTGGAAGAAGGAGCTTGAAAATCTGTTTTATTCAGTGTTTACAGGCGTAGAGAGTAAGATACTGTGGGAGGAGACAAATCTGAGTTTGATCACTTCATATTGAAAGCTGAAGAAAATGAAAGAAGGGGGAAAATTAGCTTGTCTGTTGTTAATTTACTGCTTTGTTGGTTTGAGCAATAGCTAATATACCTGTCCAATGACTTCAGTGCAAACTGTATTGGGCCTTTTCTGATACCAGGTGAACACATATCAACAATTCATGCTTTTTCAGCTATAGATTTTCCCTAGAAGAAAGCATCTATTATATACAATAGCTGTGCATATGACTTCTCACAAGATGCAAAGCCTAGGCTTTCCGTCAAATGTCAACAAAGTTAAATTCCTGCTCTGTATGTGAATTGATGGACTTGTCTTTCAGAAGTGACTAAGAAGGCAGAGAGTATAGTGTATACAGTATGATGATGACAGAAGGAAAGAGGGAGAGGATTAATTCTTATGTTTAAATAACATCATCAACATCTGGCAGAAATTGGGAAATGACATCTGTCATAGAACACAAGAGCAGAATCATTTGTGAGTAAGCGATATAACGGGAGCTGTATCTTGCAGCTATGGCAGTCTGCTAGCAAGGGAACCTGCTTCAGTACTCCTTCAGGGCCATACTGTGCATGGTACAGCAGAGATCACCAAGTGGAAAATAGCAATAGCATGCTAAAATACATTTGCAGAAGACACAAGATTGAGCACCAGAAATCTACAAAGATGGATTTTTCAGGAGAATGTGTCCCTGTCCAGCACAGTAATTCATCTTCATCTAATAAGATATAGAGCACAGTCAAGTGTGCATAAATCATTCCTTGTTTGTTCTATTTGTACTGTACGTGGACGGGATTAGAGTACTTTGGACACTGCTTATGTCAGAGAAGAAATACT
Source organism: Haliaeetus leucocephalus (assembly GCF_000737465.1). Classification (NCBI taxonomy): domain Eukaryota; kingdom Metazoa; phylum Chordata; class Aves; order Accipitriformes; family Accipitridae; genus Haliaeetus; species Haliaeetus leucocephalus. The sequence goes on from NW_010972920.1 coordinate 5,657,667, forward strand.
GCAGTGTTAAGATAAGAAAAGAAGGAGAATGCTCCTGTGCTACAGGCAAAACATGCGCCTCCACCAATCTGCGGTCAGGAGCAAGCTTCAAATGGCAAATATTGTCTGGAAGAGCAAAAATACTATTTCTAGCCAAATCATTTAAAAACAACGCCCTGTACTAATTGAGAGGGTCTGGTAGGGCATAGTGTCCCTCTGAAAAATACCTGACACAAAAACATACTGAGGTGGAAGCTCCTCAGTAGGAATCAGAGCTCTTTAGTTCTTCTGCTGGCTCTGGTGCTCACTCATTGTGAACTTGGGCCTTTTATTTAAACTCAGTATGCCTCAGCTTTCCCATGTGCCTTATGGCATTTAATGCATAGGTCCATCTTAAAACCGGTTAGGTATTTTGCCCCTGTACTCCAGCTGGGTCCTAGAACAGGAAGAAGTTTATAAGGTAAATGTTACCATATTACTCTTATGAGGCATGAGGGAGGCCAATAGATTGAAGAGTTAGATTCAGGAAACCGTCAAGCTCTTTCAACATCTCACTGGCCACAGCAAACCACTGTGTTTTTAAGACTGGAACTCATGGGACTGACTAGGGGGATTAGGCCCACGCATTGAACAGAATGATAAGCAGAGATGATCAGTAGTCAGCCTCCGATATCACAGTGAAGGCAACTCCCTTAACTTCTGCCTAAGATTATTGTATCACAACCCTAGACGTGCACAACTGCAAACACTTCCAGTGGTTCTACTGTATCTGTTTCTTGCATTGTAAAAGGAAGACTTAAGTCCTGTAGCCTCTGTAGGCTACATTTCAGTTGGAGGATGTTATATTGATACTATTAAAATTACAAAACTTCTGTATCTGATTTACATGGAGAGTAAATGAAAGGGTCTCTCCCTCTCTCTCAGGAGAGACGTCGGTGGCCATGGTGAAATTTATCTTGGTACAGTATCACTGACAGCCTCTGAAGCCAAGGATGGCTAGTCACATGGCTTAGATATTTTAACAGGGAGGGACTAACATGCTGAATTTACCTTTGTGTAAATTGGCTTATGAAAGCTGACAACGCTTCTCTGTATTTTTTACAGCATTGCTACTATGGGGTAAATTTTGTCCTTTTTTCATCTAATAATAGCCTTGCTGAGATCAATATTATTGTAGTTCTGTATAATGTGTGTGGTTTTGTTTTAAACGTGTACATCTTATTTATATCTGGCTTCTCTGGGGAAAGGAAAAGAGAGAAAAAAAGGGAAGAAAAGGGAAGAGGGAACAGAAGGGGAGGGGGAAAGAATGAGAAAAGCAAGAAGGCAGGAAAAGGAAAGAAATGGGGGAAAAGGGGATTCTCCCCCTACTTTCTAAGGTTGTTACCCATTTGCAGCCCCTTTGAACAGGAAACTCTTAGCTTCAAACCATGGGGACAGTGTGCTGGTAGAAGAGGAATAAAAGGGAGAAGGAACGATTCCTCAAAGAGGCAGAAAGATTCTGAGACGAGGATGCAGCCGCTTCGCTGATGCCCCCTTCACTGATAGAAGCACATGGCGGCTGCCTCACATGCGGTTCATATCTGAGCTCTGCCCTACTCGCACCAGTAGCAAATGGCTCTGCCTTGCACACAGAGGGATGCACATGCTCCTCGTGATCACATTGCAGCAGCCCAGGCCTATCTTTGGCAATCTAGCCCTCCTGAAGTGCCTCTTGAAGAGAAGAGGCTCTGAGAATTAATCAGGACTTTCACTGTGGTGGGAGAGTAATACTTCAGGAAATACAAGATTTGCAAGTAGCTTGCTATTTTTGTTTGATTTTGTTCTTTATTTGATAGTAATTCATTTGTTTCCTGGAAGGGACAGACTATCTCCTGTGTGGTCACAGCCCTTTCCACCCCCCTGTGCGGATGGGTCATGCAGAGCAGCCCAGCCCCACAGCAGGACATCAGCAAAGCCCAGCCTGCACTCAAGCACAGAAGTCGGGGATGCAGCATGCCACAATGACCGTGCTTCAGCCCGCTAGAGCCGTGGGAAGAGGCATTCGCCCCCTGACTCAACCCATAATTAATTTCTGTACTACCGTACTAGAATTATTTGTATCCTCATTTCAGTATTGCAAATTGTGTCGATTCCTCGCCCAGGAGCGTAAGACTGAGACAATGCAAGAGAGGAGGGAAGCAGGGGGATGCTGTAAATGAGTCCACGCCTCTGACTCTGAAGTTACACAGAGATTGCTAGGTCTTACTGCTACAGAGGCTACTCCTATGTGTACAGTCAAGTGTATACTTGATTTGTTTGCAGGATCAAACCTTTAAATACGATCCAGATGATTACAAATTGTGTCGGAAGACACAATGTAGTTATTACAGAATCGCAGTAGTGTTGTCATGCAACAGAGATACCAGTTGTGCTCCCCCTGCTGAATTGAAGGATGATAGAAGCATCGCTTACTGTTAATATATCTGTATAATCTCAAATGTGCATGACACTTCACGGGCAAATGATGAGTGAGCGCCGTATCTGGATTTTGTGTAAGTCAGCTTAGTTCTCTAGCTCCATCTGTGCCCTATCCCATGGAGTTCATGACCTAGGAGAAAGCACGATGCACGAGGGGTGTGGCACATCTCGGGAAAATAAAATGCAATGGTAAGTCTGACATTTGGGGCTTTGCTGAAGCATTATTTTCTAGGCACAGGTCCTAGTAAATTTCACAGGGAATTACACACAAAATTCATGGCATTATAAGGCATTATGATTCACTGCTATTATATGACCACCAGCTGCTAGCTTAAACCTACTACGTTTTCTTCTCTAGAACAACACAAGCTGAAAGGTAGAATTAAACTCCTTGTGGCAGGCGCCACCTTTTTCATATATTTGCACAATATCTAGTGCAGTGGGACACTAATAACAATAGGAAATTTCAGCTTTTAATTTTAATCTTCAGTCTTTCTGGGTTAGCATTTACCTTTAAGGTGACTTAACTTTTTGCATGTAATTGCAGTCTCTGGATCTTTGAAAAGAACTGTTTCTCTTGAGTTTTCTGAGTGGAATAAAATACTCTTATTAGCCTGTAACCTTTTTAAAATCCCTCTCCCATATGGTATTCATGTGGCATCACATATTAAAATATAGGATAATACCCTGGATAATATGTGCTATCATGAATATCCTTACTTGATGAACAGGGTAATTAAGATCTCTGCGCACGGTGCATGATTACATATGGGCAACCTATTGGCATAATTCATTATGATTAAATAAAAATAATAAATGACAAAAATAAGAGTTCTACCAGTATATCTGATATTTTAATCCATTTCATGTTTGGGGAGAACTGAAATATTAATAAGCAGGAAAATAAAGCATTCAAATTAATTCTAGCAGGAAAAAACCCTCAACTTTTTCCTCTTTCTTCTCTTTACCTGTTGACTTCTGGGACAGATGACAATCTGATACATTTCCCCAGAGGCTAAAATCTTGCGTTCCAGAATACAAGCTTTCATTAAAAAATTATAACTTGGAAAGTGGTGTTCATATTCATGTGAACAGAATGCAGGTGCTCTTCTTTGCTAGTGCCTACAGACAGCCTGAAACAATCAATGTGACAAACAAAACCCCGCAGCTCTATCAGCTGATAGCAACTTTAAATGTCAACGCTGAGGATTTATTATCAGTGTTCTCATTGTTGTTGATCCCAGCACAATAAAAAATATAGGGTCACTGATCAATAAGATCCTTTTAAGTCATCAAGTCCAATCTAGCACTCTGATGAATAATGTCCTGTAGTCGCTCAAGTTCCATCTCAAAGTTAGCTATGCTTTTTGCCCTCAATGTTCACGGAATGAGTCTGCTTCACTCCGATGATTTAAAAGCTGCTTCTAATTTCCAGCCTAACTATGTACACAGTTTTTACCCAATCATTTTTATGCCAAAAATCTTTTGTCTTAAATACTTGTTAGCTACCATCATGTATTTATCTCTCCCCCTCGCGTGCAGCAGCTACATGACCTCCCAGCCTTCACCTTGTCTGTCGTACGACAGGCTGCATATTCCCCTGATCATGGCAACAGCTCTTCTCTCCACCTCTTCCACTTTGAATCACTTTCCCTGAACTTTAAACAGCCTTCCAGGTGAGAACTTATCACAGCCTTATGCAACAGCATCAACACTGTCAATATTTCCACCTCTTCTTTCCCTCTGCAAACGCCGCTTGTGTATTTTCTAGACACATCACTTTGGCAGCTGACAGACATTCTCTAACTTTGACTAGTACCCACGTCCTTTCTCACCTCAGTGATTTCCAGCTGATGAGCTCCCAGTTTATAGCAGACATTCATGTCATTGATCCTGCAGTGCGTTACCTTGCATTCTGAATCTCTTCCCATTCCTGTGCAAACTCCTCTGTTTATTGCTCTTTGTTTGCTGCCTCCAAGGGCGCAGGGAAGCCAGGCTCTGCTTTAGGTGTCGCATGTTCAAGGAGCAGAGAAGGCAGGAGGAATTTATTTGTATAGAAAAAAGGGAAGGGCATGAAGAAGTTGAAGGCAATGCTGAAGAATGCTTCTTTTCTTTAAAAAAAATTAGCTAAATTAGCCTTGTTCTCCAGAGTTACTTGTGGTGAGGGAAAGGAAAGATGAAATTATGGTGATTTTTCCAGCTAACTGTAAATGACATTCTGCTTTGGGAGGAGTTTGGAATATTGCTGTACTGAAGAGGTGGGTACAGCAATTGAATTTTTTTCCCCTTTGCAAATTAAAAGATTTTTTTAGAACTTTTCCTTTGTTATTAACAGGAAAAATGAGTTGGTTTCAGGGTAATAATGCAAGTTCTTCTTAGCCCAGAGTATGCTCTGTTTTATTACATATCCTAAAATCAATTTTTAACAGAAGTTTTAATTACGTATTACTTCCTTAAGAAGGACAAAGATGCGTTAGAGTGTCGATAGTGCTTATAGCAACTTGGTTTCTTTTTAATTCTCTTCCATCCCCATTATCACTTTCCTGTAACCAATTTCAATATTACTAAGGAGCTTTCACTCAAATTGACATACATTCAAAACAGCTAACTAAAATTAATACATTCTGAATCTATGCTGCTATTTTTTTGAATATTTATTAACTTGAAACCTACAAACCTGGTATAATGGGAAGGAAAAGTCTTTCCTCTCTTTTCATAAGCAAATTTCCTGGTAAATTGTGACAGAAAATACTCAGTCCTCCTCATTAATGAATCTATCTTACACTTCACATGGCATGTGACTTGAGTAGTCAATGATGGTTTTGCAGCTTAGAACAAGAAATACCTAATGATTTTTTGAGCTGCTTCAATTCCAAAGCTGGCCATTTGATCATTGTACAAAGATGACAATTGTCTCGATACCCTGATTAAAATGGAATAAAGCATATTTATAACAATAGTTTATTCTAAGCCTAGAGATAAAAATGCCTTTCTGCTGCCAAGTAGTCATCACCCACAGCATGTAATTAGCAACTCGCCTTCCACTGGTTTGAAAGATACTACTACAATGTATGGAGGTAGTAGGATTTTTCAGGATAAGGTATGGAAAATGAAATAGAAACTGCTGAAAAGAAATGATAAATGTATTTTCCATCTGAGAGCTAGCAACTTTTTAGAGAAAATGTGTAAGTGTGGCTGGTTTCCCATATTGTTTGCTACAGAATAATCTTTAAACACTTCACAAATGAAGGGTATTGTAATAACATGGGAAAAATGTAGTACAATTGTAGACTTGAACAGGGGGGTGGTTTTTTTTCTTCTCTGAGACAGCCTCTTAGTTGATTACTTTTTTGACCACATGTGTTTCTTAAATCTTAGGCCACATTTTTCTCTTCATTATATAAATGAAACTCGCAAAGAAAGGCTTTTCCAGTTTAACTAAGGGGAGAAATTAGGTCTTTGCATTTTAACATAGCACAGTATTCACTGGCTTCAGACCATGTCTGTTCTCGTACAGTGTGATATGGTCTCATAGTCTGAATTCAGGAACTTCTGACTTCTAATCATAACCTTCACTGAGTCACTGCCCTGATCTTTGGCAATTTCATGGAGTAATATTCTATGTCAAGTGTGTGGAGAGCAATACTAATATCAATACCCATGACAAAAATACCCTTTAAGGACTCATTAATTAATATTTGCATAGTATTTAAAAGATAAATATATTAAGCATTGTTTATATAGTATGCATATTAGATTTGTTTTAAAATCTAGTTTCTGATTAATCCAAAGACCATTATGAATCTACAGTAACTTTGCCTTTTGGCTAGTAGTGTTTGTAATAGCTTTAAAAAAGTAACAATGAAATGACTAATGACAGGCCAATGCCCAGAATCTCCTTGTTTTCAAATGCCTACATCACTGTAATGGCTCCCTGCAAGAAAATGTCAACAAAAATAATACAAATAGTAATTAGTGTTTGATTAAAAGATGTATCTAATCTTTAAAATGGCAGGACTAGATAAAGTATTTCTCTATTAATTGAAAACTGTTGTTATTACATGTAACTGTCCAACCAATAACCTTTCCCTGGCTTATGGAATGATGCCCAAAGCAATCAATCTGTCTATCTTATAGACACAAATTGCTGTGGGAGTTGTAGTAATAACCACCATAACAAAAATGCCTAAATTTTACACAGATTTCAGCAGGACTTGGAAGGACCAAGAGTTTGTTTGCAGACTTAGAACCATGCAATGGTTAGAACTATTTCTTGCAGTAATAGCCTGAAAGAGATAAGACCACAAGACAAGATAGGATTCAGTTCATTTGAGAAAGATAGAAAAATTGCCGATTATGCAAAAGGAGGAAGGACTGTGTGAAGACTTGAATTTGAAGAAAAATGTGAATGAGAAAGAGAGCATTCATGTGTAGAGGCCAGCAGTAAGAAAGGCAAAAAGCCGAGGCTATCACCAGGGAAGGTAGGCTACCTCTTTTTTAAGCCTACCTTTGTTGCAAGAAAACATATTTAAACATGCTCCAGATAGGAGAGGACTAAAAAGCCAAGCTGAACTGAAATGGAACTGTTGCTGGAAGTTCTTCAGCACATTTTGTTATCTTTTTTCACTGTAGTATTCCAAGAGAAAGAGTGTAATCAGAGTTACCAGCTTGTGTGTAAATGTGCACACATAGTTATGTGTATGTATAAGGCCACAAGTAGTCAGCAGTGCTGTCAGAACACAATGTAATTTATATAGATAGGAATTCATTAAGGTACAATTTTCAAAGTAATTAGCTTGAAAACAACCAATTTATCAGAAACAGAACAGATATTCAAAGTAAGGATTCAATGCCAGATACTGAATGGCATTTCAGTGCCCAAGTTACTTGTTTTAGTAGGAAAGTAAAGGCTTGTGTGTACAAAGCATTTTATTTTTCCCAAGTTTAGTTAATTCATGCTGAAGTGATGTGTGTTCACATAAACTGAAGGCACGCATTAATGGGAAATCAGCGAATTCAAATTAGAATTGTGGTATGTCTGTAGAGGGACCTCGACAGGCTGGAGAAATGGGCCAGCGGGAACCTCATGCAGTTCAACAAGGGGAAGTGCAGAGTCCTGCACCGGGGAAGGAACAGCCCCAGGCACCAGGACATGCTGGGGGCTGACTGGCTGGAAAGCAGCTTTGCAGAAAAGGAGCTGGGAGTCCTGGTGGGCATCAAGTTGAACAGAAGTCAACAATGTGCCCTTGCAGGGAGGGCTAACAGCATCCTGGGCTGCATTAGGAGGAGTGTTGCCAGCAGGTCGAGGGAGGTGATCCTTGCCCTCTGCTCAGCACTGGTGAGGCCACACCTGGACCTGGAGTGCGGGGTCCAGTTCTGGGCTCCCCAGTACAAGAGAGATGTGGAGCTATGAGGGAAAAGCCCAGTGAAGGACAGCTAAGATGATTAAGGGACTGAAGCATCTCTCCTATGAGGAAAGGCTGAGAGAGCTGGGACTGTTCAGCCTGGAGAAGGGAAGGCTCAGGAAGGATTGCTCCACATGTGCGAATACCTGCAGGGAGGGTGCAAAGCGGATGGATGGAGCCAGGCTCTTTTCCTTGGTGCCCAGTGCCAGGACCAGAGGCAATGGGCACAACCTGAAACACAGGAGGTTCCCCCTGAACATCAGGAAACACTTTTTCACTGTGAGGGTGACCGAGCACTGGCAGAGGTTGCCCAGAGAGGTTGTGGAGTCTCCGTCCTTGGCGATGTTGAAAAGCCATCTGGACGTGGTCCTGGGCAGCCTGCCCTGGGTGACCCTGCCTGAGCTGGGGGACTGGACAAGATGACCTCCTGAGGTGCCTTCCAGCCTCAGCCATTCTGTGATCTGTAGTGTTGGTCTACATCCTAGAGTCTTGAATCCTTTACTTGGAATATAGTTGGTTTGGGGCAACAGTCTGAAATGAGGTAAGCAGTTTCCTTGGCAAACATTCCCAGGAATAGAACAGAAGGCGCTTTGCTTTAGTGTCTGTTCTTTACTGAATATATGGACACAAGTCAGTACATACGTCTGGGAACTAGGGTTTGGTCCCTGCCTTGCATAACAGCAGCAGCAGCATAGGTGTTGCCTTAGTTCATGGTGCAGACTAGCAGTTGTCTGCATGTGCTTCTGTTTTGCATGCAGTTCAGTAGCCCACCAGTTTCCCTCCCACCTAATTTCTTGTCTGGATTAACTGCTCATTTACCTATTCAGTTCTGGGGTGGTGCACATTAAATGTGACCTCAGATGTTGTGAACAGCCACAATTTTGGCATTTGTGGTAGCACTCTGTGATAACGCAGCACCACATTACTACAGTTTGTTTTGTGAGGTACTGGGGGCCAGGTAGAAATCTTGGCCATATGCACACTCAGCAGTGTCTTAAGATGTATTGCTAAGACATAACGCCCAGTTCACGCTGCAACGACAGCTCAAGAGCAAAAAACTGAAAAGTAGCACCAAGAAAGATCAAAGCTGTTAATATTCTTGCCAGAACCGCTCGGTACTACAGCTGCTGACTTGCAGTGCTGAAGCCCTCAGCTGCGAGATGTCTAGCACATCTCTGTGAGCATCCAAGTGCTTATGAGGACAAGCGGTATGTAACACTCTTCTGTCCATCTTGGCCAGTGATAAAAGCAGCGCCAGCCGCTCAAAAAGAATGGTAGGAGGGAAACCATGCACATTTGTGAGTTTGAGCTCACATCCAAGAATTTCAGTCACTTTTGGCAGGCTCCCACCCCATACGTCATAGCATGTTGTAGGAAAAATCCTTCGTAATAGAGAGGCCCCCAAACAAAACTGTATCAGGATACCCATGCAATCGAGGAGGTTAACGTGGGAGAAAATCCCTTTGTGTAGGACATTGAGAGGGCAACAAGATTTCAGATGGACTCTCTATTCCCTGGGTTAATAACCTCACGCAGAGTAAACGCGCGTGTCAACAAGTCCTCTGTCCCACTGGAAGCCTAGCTCATGGGGCCTGGGACCTCACACTGCTTTTTAGTTTAGAAAACATTAAAATTTGGGGTGTTCCCTCAGAGTGTGTCATGGGAATAAAAGGGAGAAAAAAGAGGGGAAAGAAGTAAATAACAATATTCCTGAATCAAGAGCTGTAAATTCTGCTGATGTTTGGGAAAGGAACAGTCAGGTGACTTTAGCTTTTTTCCTTTAAGTTTCTGTGTTGAGTGAGTCATAGGAGGAAAGGTTTGGACAGACAACTGCCAGTGATGGAGTTAATCTGGTATATTGTACTATCAGGCATTAGGTGAGCTAACAATCATCAAGCAGTTGTGAAGTAAATTAGCTAGATCAAGAGGGCACTTGTAAAATGTATTAATTTTATTTCCCATTTGTGAAGGCTAGAAGTCAGCTAACGCAGTTCAGACAGGGAATCCTAACTCCCTAACCTGCAGTAATGGAATAGCCCCATCTCCGGAGTGAAGGATGCAGAGTATCAGTGAGAAATACAGAGGGACTCACTCTGTTTAAGATGGGGTTAGAAAATTCAATACAGGAAAGCAGTGAGGCTGCAAACACATTACTTGGCATTCTTTCAAGATTTTAACCCCGAAGTGCCTGAAGAAAATGTAATTGACCTTCCGGAATTTCCACCATTGTGCGCTACATTTAAAACGATTCAGAAGTCAGTCAGATCCTAAACCTGCACAAACAGCGACGGTTTGACAAGCGGATTTGAGTTAAACTTCCCCCCAGTAGAAGGGGCTTGCTACATTTTTTTTTTTTTTCGGAGAAGCAAAGGAGAAAAATCGCACTGTATTTAAAATCGGGGGTAAAAACCCCCACCGCATAGGGAGTCTGCGATTTGCTGGAGGTGGCGGGGTGCTGGTCAGCAC